>NW_004444028.1:6601167-6613220 GCF_000243295.1 Trichechus manatus latirostris | reverse complement strand
TTTCTGCCAACAAATCTTCAACAATTCTCTCTGTATTTTCTGTTATCCTCCCCTGTTCTGGTACTCCAATCACTCGCAGGTTATTCCTCTTGATAGAGTCCCACATAATTCCTAGAGTTTCTTCATTAAAAAAAATTCTTTTATCTGAATTTTCCTCAAATAAGTTGGTGTCAAGTGTTTATCTTCAGTCTCACTAATTCTGACTTCTACTGTGTCAGTTCTGCTCCCATGACTTTCTATTGAGTTGTCTATTCCAAAATTTTATTGTTAATCTTCTGGATTTCTGATTGCTCTCTCTCTATGGATTCTTGCAGCCTATTAAATTTGCCATTATGCTCTTGAATAACCTTCTTAAGTTCCTCTATTGCTTTGTCTGTGTGTTCTTTGGCTTTTTCTGCATTTTGCCTGATCTCCTGAAGAGTTTTGTATATTAATACTTTGTATTCTGCCTCCAGTAATTCCAAGAAATTCTCTTCCTCCAGAAAATTTATTGATTCTTTATTTTCTTTATTTTGCTGAAACCATCATGGTCTGCCTCTATGTGATTTGATATTGACTGTTGACTCTGACCCATCAATAAGTTATTATAATTTATTTACTTTATGTTTGCTTACTGTGTCCTAGCTTCTTGTTTTGATATGCCCAAATAGGCTGCTCATGTGAGCTAGTTTGATTATTGACACCTCTGAAGCTCTAACATCCTGTCACCATGCGGTTAGATCTGTTACTAAGTATGTGAGCCCAGGAGTCTGTTAACTTTTCTTGCATGGATTCAGCTCAGGTGTCCATGTAGTTGGTCACCAAGTGTGTGGTGTAGGCTCTCACCTACAGTCCTAGACAGGCATGGGTGATTGGTGTAGGTACAGGCATCTGGTTGAAGTAGGGGCTCACACGCTGAGCAAGGCAGGGGGCTGACGACTGCCCTTGATTGTCTAGGAGGAAAGCATGTCCCTGTTCCCTAGAGTGTGTAGGTGGGTGGGTTTTGCAGCCGGACTGTGAGCACCCAATGCTGTTGGCTGTACGGACTGGGGGGCACCACTTATTCTTGGACCCCTGTTGCAGGTGGCTAGATGGCATGGGTGGAGCCACCACTCCTCAGGCCCGTGATGTGGGCAGGTGAGAAATCTGCTTAATGGGCAGAGCAGTGTCAAATGTCACAAACCTGCCACTTCACAGCTGAAACAGTTGAAGTTAAATTTCAGGTATATACCCTGTTGTACTGTGGTGATGAGGGCCTATGCTGTTGAAATGGGCCCACACAAGTCTATGCAGGGGGAAGGGCACTCAATGTCCATGGACCCCTTATGCCTATGCCTTGGCAAAGGAGCTGTGCCAACCTTGAGTTCCTGGCTTAGGGGAGCTGGCAGCATATTTTTTTCCCTGTTTGTTAATTTGTTCCCCTCCAAGGCTGAGAGAATGGCTCAGGGTGTGTGACGGGTCCTACTTCTGGCCCAAGGGACTCAACAATCGCTGAAGGCAGCCCAGGACGCAGTGCAGAGCTGGGAGCAGGGAGGTAAACGGGAGAGAGTTTTTCCCAAATGGTTTTTTTTTTCTGATCCACGTGGTAGGCCAAATGCAAGTACTTATCTTTAGCCACTTGAGCACTGCTTTTCACTGGTTCTGGATGACCGAGTAGACTCTCTGCTGTTGGGCCTCTCCTGTTGTGGAAAATGCCTCCCAAATGTCACTGCTTGCCTCACCACGCATGGGAGCCGATCCAGCCTGAAGGGTGCTGGCTCCCGCCAGGTCAGGTCTGGCAACTCCTTGCTGCTTCCAAACTGTCTCTCCCTCCCTCTGCCACTCAGTCCAATTCCTCAACTTTGTCTTTGATGTTCAGGGCTCCTAGGTTGTCATATACAATCAATTCATTTGTTTTTTTCAGGTCTTTGTTCTAAGAGGGACCACAGGAAGTGTCTGACTACTCTGCCATCTTGGCCCTTCCTGAGCATTTATTCTTTAAAACCCAAGCCTTCTGTAGTCTTTTCTGCCATATAAGTAGGTAGCTGTAGAGACATATACTTTTTACTGGTCTGGAGGGAAAGTTGGGGTGGGCGATAGGAAGCAGCAAGACAAGAAGCTGCAGAGAAAGGAAGCCCAGGAGAAATGCCCCATAGAGTAGTAGTGGAGGGCTTTTTATTATGTACTATTTATCTTCATTTTATTATATTATTATTATTTTTATTGTACTTTAGATGAAGGTTTACAGAACAAACTAGCTTCTCATTAAACAATTAATACACATATTGTTTTGTGACATTGGTTGCCAACCCTGCAACATGTCAACACTCTCCCCTTCTTGACCTTGGTTTCCCTATTACCAGCTTTCCTGTTCCCTCCTGCCTTCTCGTCCTTGCTCCTGGGCTGGTGTGCCCCATTAGTCTTGTTTTGTTTTATGGGCCTTTCTAATCTTTGGCTGAAGGGTGAACCTCAGGAGTGACTTCATTACAGTACTATTTATCTTATGGGGGCAGTGGTGGTTCAGTGGTAGAATTCTTGTCCTCCATTCGGGAGACCTGGGTTTGACCCCTAGTCAATGTGCCTCAAGTGCAACCACTACCCATCTGTCAGTGGAGACTTTTGTGTTGCTATGATGCTGAACAGGTTTCAGTGGAGCATCCAGACTAAGGCAGACTAGGAAGAATGCCTAGAAATATACTTCCAAATATCAGCCAATGAAAACCCTATGGATCACAACAGGATGAGTTGAGGACTGACTCAGTTGCAAACGACAACAACTTTATGAATAATTGATTTAATCACTTTTGAATAGGTAATAAAACCACCAGTTGCCATTGAGTTGATTCCAACTCACGGTAATCCCATGTGTTAGAGTAGAACTACACTTCAAAGAGTTTTCAATGGTTGTGATTTTTGAAAAGTAGATTGCCAGGCCTTTCTTCTGAGGAACCTCTGGGTGGATTTAAAACACCAACCTTTCAGTTAGCAGCCAAGTGATCAACCATTTGCACCTCCCAGGTACTCATTACATGCAAACGATACAAAATGATACCTAGGGAATAGTATTTTCCTCCCTCTCACATCCCTCAGTCATCCAGGTCTGCTCCCCAGAAATACCCACTGCTAACAATTTCTTACATGTAAGAAAGCCTTTTAAGAACAGGGAACTGTAAGATCTGAGTTTCAGTTGCTCACCTTGTTGTGACAGGTTGCTGTTAGGTGCCGTCCAGTCACTTCCGACTCATAGCGACCTTATGTACAACAGAATGAAACACTGCCTGGTCCTGAGCCATCCTCACAATCTTTATTTTGCTTGAGCCCATTGTTGCAGCCACTGTGTCAATCCATCTCATCGAAGGTCTCCTCTTTTTTGCTGACCCTTTACTTTACCAAGCATGACGTCCTTCTCTGGGGACTGGTCTCTCCTGATAACATGTCCAAAGTATGTGAGATGAAGTCTTGCCATCTTTGCTTCTAAGGGGCATTCTAGCTGTGTTGTGATATAGACCAGTACTTTTCAAACTTTAATGGGCATACGAATCATCTGGGGGTCTTGCTTAAATGCAGATTCTGAAGGTCTAGGGTGATATCTTAGTTATCTAGCGCTGCTGTAACAGAAATACCACTTGGTTGGCTCTAGCAAACAAAAGTTTATTTTCTCACAGTTTAGAAGGCTAGAAGTTTGAAATCAGGGCACTGGCTCTAGCGGAAGGCTTTCTCTCTCTGTCGGCTCTAGGCGAAGGTCCTGTCTCTTCAGCTTCTCTTCCTTGGCTCCTTGGTGATCTTCTTGTGGTGTGGCATCCATCTTCCCCATCTCCGCTTGCTCACTCGCTTGCTTGTTTCATCTCTTTTATATCTCAGAAGAGATTGTCTTAAGACACACCCTACACTAATACTGTCTCATTAACATAACAAAGAAACCCCATTCCCAAATGGGATTATAACCACAGGTATAAAAACCAAGAAAACAAACTCGTTGCCGTTGAGTTGATTCCGGCTCGTAGCGACCCTATAGGACAGAGTAGAACTGCCCCACAGGGTTTTCAAGGAGCAACTGGTGAATTCAAACTGCCAACCTTTTGGTGAGCAGCCGAGCTCTTAGCCACTGCGCCACCAGGGCTCCTTTACCACAGGTATCGGAGTCAGGATTTACGACACACTTTCAGGGGACACAGCTCAATCCATAACAGATGAGGTCTGAGATTCTACATTGCTGACAAGCTCCCAGGTGATATTGATGTTGCTGGTCCAGGAACACAGTGTGAGTAGCAAGGATGTAGACGGTCCATTATTCCAGATTTTCTGCGAAATCTGCCATACCACCAATGCCTCATGTAGTCACATTCATCGAGCATCTCCTTCATGCCAAGTCCTGTTTCAGGAGCTGGTGCTTTAGCAATCAATAAAACTGGCAACAAGCCCTGCTGGTGTGGAGTTTACAGTCTCACGGGGTACAACAGTCAATCAGCACAATAAATAAGTCAATTATATAGTGTGCCAGGAGAAGATGGTGCTGTGGGAAAAAAAACAGAGCAGGAGAAAGTGAGCTGGGAATTCAAGCGGAAGAGGATGTGGGTGTGAGGGCAATTAAAAAAAAAAAAGATGGTCAGAGAACACCCTAGTGAGGTGACAATTGAATAAAGACTTGAAGGAAGGGAGGGGATGAGCCATAGGAATACTCGATGACTTAAAAAAAATTATGAATAGGGTTAAGTTCCATACAGCAGATGAGAGGGGAAGAGAATTGCCATAATTGTGAGATGCATGTAAAATCAATAGGTTAATAGATCATTAGAACTCAGAGTGAGAGGGGACTATAAGAAAGGGCCCCCTGGAACATTGGAGAAAGAACTGGACCTCCAAAGGAAAAGGAGATGAGGTCTCAGTTCAATTGTATTTAAATCTCAAAGGACGTGGTGCCTTATCTAGCATTTGGATTCATACTGTATAAAGAAATATGACTAGAGTGTAAGACTTAAAAAATATTTGCTACTTGGTACAATTAGGTCACAGACGCTAATGTGTCAGTTATGTCTACATGAGTTTGCTTATAAGTTACAACCCACCCAGGCATTTCTGAGTCTGGAAAAGGAGGAAGAAGGGAGGAGATTCTACTCATAGAATGAGAAGGGATCATATAGTAAAATCTCCACTAAGGAAGAGGTTGCAATTCAAGCACGTATTTTGTGGTCAGAAGTATTGTCAGAGGCCAAAATGCCGCACGAAGCACAAAGAGGTTTTCAGACTGGTAGCCAAGGCAGGCTGTCATTTGAAAATCTCACTGAATGCCACCTAAAGAAGTCCCATGCGCTGGAGAAACCCCGAGAGTATGGCCCCGGACACCCTTTTAACTCAGTACTGAAGTCACTCCTGAGGTTCACCCTTCAGCCAAAGATTAGACAGGCCCATAAAACAAACAATAGTACAAGTAGCTCAACATGTATACGAGACTAAATGGGCACACCAGCCCAGGGGCAAGGACGAGAAGGCAGGAGGGCACAGGAAGGCTGGACAAATGGAAATGGGGAACCCAAGGTTGAAAAAGGGAGAGTGTTGACACGTCGCAGGGTTGGCAACCAACGTCACAAAACAGTCCGTGTATTAATTATTTAATGAGAAACTAATTTGCTTTGTAAACCTTCATCTAAAGCACAATAAAAAAAATAATAAAATAAAACAAATCAACTAAATATGACATGGAAAAAATAACAAAAAAAAGAAGAAGAAGCACCACGCCAGAAAATACAAACAGCCCCTGGAAACTTCGGGGCTAGGGGTTCATGTGAAAGAAGGGAGCAAGGGAAAGACAGGGAGAGGTCCCAGGTAAGTACCCCGGGATGGGCAAAGTCCACATTTTGAGGGACAGAAGATACCTCATTCTGCCCCAGCAGCTTCACCAGCTGAAACCAGGCCAGCACAGCTTGCCCTTCCAGGGAGCAGGGGGTGAACTGAGGAGAGGCCCAGCACCCCTCCTTGTGACAGGCCCACCCTGAGGTCCCAGGAGGTCTGAATCAGGTTTACCTCTCTCTCTCTCTCTCCTCCTCTCCTCGCCTTGGCAAACACAGCTCTGCACCTGCTGGCTGATGACTGGAATTCCATTAATAGGTTTTTCCTTCTAGAGCCAGAAGATGGGAATTTTAAAATGCTAATGACTACTTAAGGTATTAAGTCATCTGCTGAGGTAAAATCTGCCAGTCCACGAATGATTACTCTCAGATGCTCTTCCCTTTTGAGTGAGGGTGGAGGCTGGATGACTGAAGGGTGAGGCGGTGAGGACATGGGGACTTTACAGCCAGCCTTCCAGGCAGGAAATTTTGCAAAGGCCGCAGCTATTCACCTTCAACAGCCCCGTGAACGAAGAGCTGCTGGGACGGGAGGAATTTCTGCCCTGACATCTGTGCACTTACCCAGCGTAGTGGGAACTTGGCCACTCAGACATATGATTCACATCAACTGTGTTTTTCATAAGTTTTGGAGGCTTTTTTTTTTTAAACCAGGCTAACGTCATTATGAAGGAACTTTTTTCTCATTGGCTCCAACCGAGGTATCACTTTATGGTGCATTTCCAGGGAAGACCTTTACGGGGAGCTTTTTTTTCCTCCAGAGATAGATGAGTGAGGGAGCTTCCTGACAGATGTAAAAGAAATTGTGTTTTATTTTCGTCTGATCATAAATGTAATGATTTTTCACTGGAGAAGTTTAGGAAACTGTAACAGTCAAAAAAAAAAAAAAAAGAAATTTTAAAGTTACTTACTTAGTAAAATTAAAACTCCAACTCAGAAATAATTCTTATTTATCTTTGATTTTTCTTCCCTAATCTTTTTCCTGAGTGCATGAACATACTATGATTTATTTCAAACTCTCAGCTGGTATTTCTAGTGAACAATCTTTTTAATCATAAAAATGTCTGCTTGAAACGGAAAATTTGGTAAAACAAACAAAAGCAGGAAAAGTACAGAGACGACAGTTTTTTTTGAAGTATTTTCTTCCTTCTGTGTATTTTGTTGAGTTCAGCCTGTGTTTATAGCTTTATGTTTCTCTTTTTGCTTGGCCTTATTATCACACATGTCATAAGCTTTTTTTTTGTTGTTGTTCCCATGGCTTGTTGGAATCTTAAGAAAGACAATGCCAGGTGGCTGCTGTTTTGCTGTTTTTCCACTTCCAGATGAAGCCGTACGCGGAAGTTGGAGCGGGAATCCTGGAAGCCTGGGCGCCATCTTGGTCCAGCGGGTGAACGCCAGGGCAGATGCTTGGCTGGACGGCGCCTTGGATAAAGAAGAAATGTGGACGCCCCAAACCAACCACAGTCAGGAGCAGCGGGAGCCATCAAGAAGCTGGAAGGTGTTATTTCCAAAGAGGTGGCAGCAGTCAGAGGGAGTCAGATGTGACTCCAGGAGGGGAGGGGCCGCTCCCCCTGACATCAGTCAAAAGCTCCTCAAAGCTGGCCGCGCTCTGGCCACACAGCTGCGGTTCCCTTGATAGTTTGCAATGTGTGTATTCACTCCGGTTGCCAAGAAGACTCAGCTGAGTGGATCTGGGCTCAGTAGAGGACCTTTTGTGAGAAGAACCGAGACAGACGGCAAGGGGGGAAAATCTGAGGAGCAAGAAAAGCCTTCTCTGCTAGTGACTCACGTGGTCATTCGCCCTCCATTGCCTCAGTTTACTTGCTTGTACAAACTTCCGGAAATATGACAAGTGTTGAATGGGCAGCAGTTCAGTAGAGTGGTTTGAATCCAAGCTCTGAAACTTGTTAGCTGTGTGACCTTGGGCAAGTCATTTGACATATCTGAGCCTCAGTTTCCTGCAAAATGGAGAAAATAATTACCTGCCTGGTGGTTGTAAGGACCATAGAAAATGTATGTAAAGTGCTTGGGAGGTGGATACTACTCAATAACATCACTGCGATTAAGTATGATAATGGGGGTGAGAATCACTAGGGAGGCAGGTCTCCATTATGTGATGGGTCAAAATTATTACTGTGAGGGTGAGCACAGCCTTTCCACCTTCTGCACCTGTCAAGAGAATCAGCCAAATCCCTCTTTTCCATTCCAGAGAGGAAGTGTTCTTTCTTGCCTGGAATGAGGCTAAGTCAATCTATCTAATCAAGTGCTGAGAGAGGTTGGTGAAGGCTCTAGAGCTGGGGGTGCTGGCAGAGGTTTTGGTCCTGTGTGGCGGTGGGGAATTGAGAACTGTGCAGAGGCACATGTGGGATGAGAGGGAAGCGGATACAAGAGCTAAGATTCTAACGTGTTGCTGTAGACTGTGTTAATGGGTCCCCTTTAAAAATTTTTTAAGAAATGAATAAAAAATGAAATTATTATTTTTAAGTGCCTTTGGCTGTCAAACTGTGCATCTTTTGTTGTTGCTACATTTCTGAAATCCGTTCATTCTATAACGTTGTTTCATTAGCTGCCATTGAGTCAATTCTGACTTTGGTGACCTCACGTACAACAGAATGAAATTTTGCCTGGTCCTGCATCATCCTTACAATTGCCAGCACGTTCAAGTCCGTTGTTGCAGCTCTTGCGCCAATCCACCTTGCTGAGGGTCTTCCACGCCCTTGTTGACCCTCTACTTCACCAAACATGATGGCCTCCTGTCTGAATAATTTCAAATATAAGAATCAGCACAAAGCCAATTCCTGTGAGGCAGAGGTCAAATATATCCCAGATTTCCATTCTCCAGGGTGCTGTACCACTCCATGCTGACACTGGCCACTCTCCCTCCCCTCAACACTCTTCCCTTTCCCGTTTGGGTTCAACAATTCACTGCAACATCTCACAGAACTCATGAACTATAGTTACAGTTAAGTGATTTATTAGGGAAGTAACGGTACAACTCGGGATCAGGATCAGGAAGCATGTAGGCAGAGTCTCCCTTCTTCAGTGCGGGACAGCTCTCTCGGCTCCTCTCAGTGGGGCGAGCAAGCAAGTCCTTCTCTCTGCTGGGCGTGCTCCCTCTCAGCTGTGCAGGCCTCCTCTCAGCCCCTTCAGAACAGGCCTCCTCTTGGCCCCCTCAGGACAAGCCTCTTGGCCTTGCATGCCGCCTCTCAGCCACGCACACCTCTCTGCCTTCAGCTTCCCTGCTGTCAGCCTCTCCACTGCTAACTGACCCAGCTCACAGCCTGTGTAGCAGCGTTGTCCAGCTCTCTACCACTGCATCCCTAGCAACAGGTTTCTGCCGTCTCCCACAACTCTGCCACAGGGCCCCTCCTGGGCCTGTAGCCGCTGCCTCTGCTGCAGCCCTTCTGGGCCTCTGGCTGTCTTCAGTGTGACAGCTCTTGACCCGTGTTACAGCTCTTTTAGGAGTTTCCTTACCTTTGCTCTCTCTCTGCTTCTTTCTTTTCTCTTCTTGCCTCTCTTACCTTTTCTCTTTTCCTTCTTTTCTGAAACCTTTGCGGTGTTGGCTGCATATATAAGCAAACTCCTCATCAATTTCAAGACATGGCCCTCCCAGCAGGGCCATGAACTTAGCAATCCCCTCAGGGGACCATAGTCACCTCATTTGCATAGTCTATATTATATTGACCAACCCAGCTAAGGCGAATAAAACTGACCAGTCACAGGGCAGGCTACAGCCCAGAGCCAGTCAAAAAGTATCAAACCATCAAGTTTATAGTTTACCTAGGAAATGTCAATCAACCTGGACAAAAGTAATATACCCTCTGGGGTAGAAAGCTAGGGCAAAAGTAACTCCTCAGGGTTTAGAGGAAAATCTCTCAAGCTGCTTTTCCAAAGAACCAAGGCAAAGGCCACATAAAGGAACTCATTTCACCACATCTCTCCTAGCAATTGATTCCTCCTGACGACATGTCCAAAGCAAGCGAGTTAGGCAGTGTTCTGTTGTGATCTATAAGGTTTACATTGGCTAATTTTTGGAAGTGTATGTGAGTGTGAGTGTGTAAGAATGTGTGTGAGTGTGTGGTGTGTGTGTGGGGTGCTGCACTGCAAGCATCTCTGCAGGGTGGGTGGGCTGGCTGTCTCGTGGGGAGCACAGATAGCAGAATCCTCTCTGTCTGGTAGGGTTCCTGCAGGTGGCTCTCCAGTGTCCTGGCTGGAGGTCGGAAGCCTGGCTGCCAGCGTTTGGGTAGCTCATGGGGAAGGGGCTGAGGATGGGGCACATCTCAACATTTAGCACGTAACCCTCATCTGATCCCCTGTGTGTGGTGTGGTGGCCCTGCCCTCAACTCTGCCTGGCCACCAGTTCAGAGACCCTCCATTGTATCTTTTCAGAGGGAGAAACCTCCAGTCTCCTGTCAGAATGAGGAGGGGCTGGGGGGGATCCGCCCTCCATCCTCCTGTTTTTAGCTCCACCTTCACCAGCTCCTCCCTTTCAGAGGCACCGGGTATCATCAGTTCTGGAACCATTTGCAGCCCTGGGATGGATGTAGGATTTGTTCCTCACTTTCCCCGTGGCTGCTTCACGATGTGCTTCCTTGGCTCTGCTGTGTTGGTTACCATTTGCCTAGCTGCTTTCCAGCCTCCAAAATGTTACTCCTTCCTTGTTCTGTCCTTCCTTTCAGGGTATTCACTTAAAAAAAAAAAAAAAAGGACTTCAAGAAGACATGGAGATGAATGTGTGTGACCAATTCACCACCTCTGAGCTGTCAGAGAGAACTTTCTATGTTTAAATCTGACCACATCTCTCTCCTGTTCTAAAGACTTCCATGGTTCCCCAGGGGCAGCAGAATGAAAAATAGAAATCTTGTGTATGGCATTTTTTCGAGTCTGCCTCAGATCAGGGCTTACTCCCTTCATGGATCGACTGTACTTGATTCTGTTAATTTCAAGGACACAGAAATTTCAGGACTCCTAGGGACAGAACTAGTCAAAAGCGATTTATTCTTTATTAAATGCCAATAAACAGTGCTTAGATACCACCCGCATTGCTTTCAGCCCTCTCTCTCTGGGCAGACAGTCCTGAGCCCTGAGCCAGCATTACTTGCTCAGGTTGGGGCTGAATATGATGGTGGTGGTGGTGGTGGGTGTGTGTGTGTATGTGTGTGTGTGTGTGTGTTCACATCTGCGGCTCACAGCCCAGAGCCTCTGCAGGGAATTTCCCGTTTATGTTGCCAGCAGCTAGAAGACAGGCTCTTGTTCGTATTCTTTCCGGGGCATAAAATTGTAGCCAATGATGAAATTTGTTCAGTCTCTCTCACTACTAAATCATTTGGACCACAAATATGCTTGGCTTAGGTAATCCCATTAAACCTCAACCAAAGCGACAGGCTTTTCCCTAGACGGATTAGGGAGACGTATATCCATGGGGAGTGAGCAGGATCACTCAAGACAGGGGTTGGCATATATTTTCTCTTCTCCTTTAGTGATAATATGAAGGAATTGTCACAAATAATGGAGTTCCCTTTGGTAGATCTTGCTCAAGAAGGGATGGATTGGTCTATTTATTATCATATCAAAGAAAAATGCACCCATGGGTGGCTTCACTGGAGTGTTAGGACCCATGGGACCATTTTGTTGGGAATCGCACATAAAAGGCAATAAAGAGTCCATGAGCCTGTTTCTTGAATGCTTGTCCCTCTCCCCCCAAACAAAACACATTGACTTTCCAGTTCAACTACGCAGAAGCACTCGTACTTACCAGGCAATGGCCTGCTTTCTCTTACATGAGGTTTTGCACACCCTGTTCCCTCTGCCTGGAATGCCTACTCTGCCTCTTCCACTTTAGATACATTGACTTACTTGCTGTCTCTCATACATGCCAGTCACATTCCCAACCCAGAGCCTTTGCATTGGCTGTTCCATCTGCCTGGAATGTTCTTCCTCCACATATCCACGTGGCTTACCTCTCATTTCATTCAAGTCTCCACTCAAATCTTACCTCTTTGATCATCACTGTCAATGCCCTCCAGCCAAAGACCGCCAGGAACATACCTGTACTTGAATAAATTGAGTTTATTGCTTGTCTCAGTGAGGGAAAGCACACACCATGGGGAGCGGCGGGGGTCTTAGTAAGAGGGTGCTGGAAAGGACTTGTGGGATTCGGACTTGTTTTCTTCTAGATCCACTGTGGTCACGGAGTGGCCTTGTCTGATGTTGCAGTCAGGGAAATTGTTTATGTTCAACAGGAGAACACCG
>NW_004444028.1:6589724-6591746 GCF_000243295.1 Trichechus manatus latirostris | reverse complement strand
TTCAGTGCAGCTTGGACTTCTTCCTTCAGTACCATTGATTCTTGATCTTATGCTACCTCCTGAAATGGTTGAACATTGACCAATTCTTCTGGTACAGTGACTCTGTTGCTTGAAAGACACTCATCTAAAATAGAACTCACCTTCATACATAAAGGTTGAGAAGAAAATGATGAAAAAAAAATGCTCTGTGCAAATGTTATCCAAAAGAAGCTGGTATAGCAATGTTAATATCAGACAAAATCAAGATGAAGAGCATTCAGAGGGATGGAAAAAGGGGATATTGCACAAGAATAACAGAAACAATCCACCAAGCAGATATGACAATCATGAATCTGTATGCCCCTAATAGTACAGAAAAACTGACAGAATTACAGAGAGAAGTGAACAGATTCCGTAACGAGAGATTTCAACACAACTCTATAGAAACTGATAAATCTAGTAGGCAAAAATATAGTAAATGTATAGACGATTTTCACCTCAAAATTATTAAGCTTAACCTCATGAGATGAATTGACACAATAACCAAAACAATGGGCTCAAACATACCAATGATCATGAAGATGACAAAGGACTGGGCGATGTTTCGTTCTGATATACGTAAGATTGCCAGGAATCAGAGCCAGCTGGAGAGCAGCTAATAGCAACAATAATTTGCTCAACAAGTTCAGAACATGCATTGTTTAAAGTATGCAAGGAAAAAAAAGGAAATAAAGTATGCATGGAACACTTATGAAACATTCACCACATATCAGGTGAAAGAGGACTTTAGTCAGTATCATGCAAATTGTGTTGTCTGACCCCAAAACAAGTAAATTAAGAATTCATAATAAAAATAGCATTAAATCTCCCTTATGCATAGAACCGTAAGAAGTCACTCTTAAATAAATAAGTTAAAAAAGATATCGTGATGGAAATAACCAAAAGTACTATGAGTCAAAAACTGTGGGATAAAGCAAAAATAATTCTAATTTTTAAGGTATTTATTGCAAACAAGAAAGATTTAAAATGAATTAATTAAGCATTAAATACAAGGAACTAGAAAAAGTACAACAGAGAAACTCCAAGAAAAGTAGGACGAAAAGAATAATAAAAATAATGAAAGTTAGTGAATTAGAAAATAAACAAAAACCAAAAGGTGGTTCATTGAAAAAAAAAATTAACAAAACAGACAAACTTCTAGAAAGACTGACCAAGGGGAAAAAAAGGAAAGTTATAAATAAATGATATTAGAAAAAAAATGCGCATAACTAGAAATAAGGTAAAGATTTAAAATAATAATTAGAGAATGATAAGAACAACTTCATGACGATGACATTGATAACGTAGAGGAAATAGCTACTTTTTTAAGAAAATATGAATCATCAGACTTCACTGAAGAGGAAGAAGAAAGTTCGAATTAATCAATAATAGTTGTATAATTAATCAAACATCTCTCCCTTCAAAAGACACTGGTTTTACAGGAAGACTTTACTGAACTATCAAAGAACTACTTCAGAGAATTGAAAACCAGGTAAGTTAATCTGACTTATTTTATGAGGCTGGTATATTCTTGATACTAACCAAACAAGGTCAGTTCAAGAAAAGAAAATTATAGACAAAGCTCACTGTGGTAGCCAGACTCCAAGATGGCTCCCAGTGATCCTCTATAGACCAAGCTCACTGTGGTAGCCAGTCTCCAAGATGGCCTCCAAAGACCCTCCATAGACCAAGCTCACTGAGGTAGCCATTCTCCAAGATGGCTCCCAATGATCCTCACCACCTGATATTCATACCCTTGTGTAGTACTCTCCCACACAGTGAATCATGGCTTGTCCATGTGTCCAATAGAAAGTGACAGTGTGTGACTTATGAGGTTAGTTCAAAAAAGACATTGCAGCTCTGCTTTACCCTTTTGGATAGCTTGCTCTGGAGGAAGCAAGCTACCATGTCATGAACACACTCAAGCAGACTGACAGAGAGGTGCACAAGTTAAGGAACTGAAACTTTTGCCAACTGCCAGCACCAATTTGCAGTCATGCCACT
>NW_004444028.1:6582059-6588992 GCF_000243295.1 Trichechus manatus latirostris | reverse complement strand
AACATGTGTACTACTGTTTCATGAGAAACTATTTGTTCTGTAAGCCTTCACCTGAAGTACAATAAAATATTTAAAAAAAAAAATTAAAGGAGAAAATACATGATCATCTTAACAGATGCGGAAAAAGGATTTGATAAAATTTTACATCCACTCATGTTAAAATTTCTTATCAACCTGGGAACAGAAGGAAACTTTTTGAACCTGATAGAAGTTATCCATAATCAGCAGCAAACATGCTCATAAGCCATGATTTCAGAAGCATTTCTTTCAAGCTCAGGAATAAGACAAGGATGCCTGCTCTCATCACATCTTTTCCACACTGGCGAGGCTAGCCTGTGCAATAATACAAGAGAAAGAGAGAAGAGATATAAGAATCGGAACGGAAGAAATCCATGTGTTCTTTCTAGGCAGACTACAATTATCAATTGCATAGATAATTCAAAAGAATTTACAGATAAGCTGTTAGAAGTATTACGTGAATTCAGCAATATTGCTGGACACAGGTTACTAGTCTTCCTACTTATCAATAACAAACAATCAGAGAATATAATAGGAAAAATAAAGATCTCATTTATAATGACAAGATAAAGTATGACGTATTTAGTGATCAGTCTAACAGAAGACATGAAAAATTTTATGGAAAAAACTACAATGCACTGTAGAAAGAATACAGGAGACATATTCTCATGGGTGGGAAGACTTAATATCCTCAAAATGCCAATTTCTCCCAAAATAATCTACAAATGCAATTAAATTTCAGTTAAAATCCCATTGACTTTTAAAATGCAACTTCACAAGCTGAAATTAAAACTCATATGGAAAAACAAGTGCTAGAGAATTTTGGAGAACACAAGAGGGTGGAGTGGAAAGAAGACGTACTGTACAAGATGACAAGACTTAGTGGTGTTGTAAAAGAACAGTTATTTGAGAGTGGGGTGGTGATGCAGAAGAGAGAGCCCAGGAAGAGACCCACGCACATTTGGAAAGGATATACAACAGCTGACATTTCATTTCAGTGGGGGAAAGAAATTACTTCTAAAAATAAGTGATACTTGGAATATTGATTATCCACATGGAAGACCTAATTTTAGGTTCCTACTCCCATCCAAAACGCCAAACCAAACTAGTTGCTGTTAAGTCGATTCTGACTCATGGTGACCACATGTGTGTCGGAGTAGAACTGTAATCCACAGGGCTTCCAGTGGCTGTTTTTTTTTGAAAAAGATCACCAGGTCTTCTGAAGAGCTTCTGGATGGACTTGAACCACCAATAAAAAACAAACAAAAAAAACCTACAATGTTTATATGTGAGTTTGTGCTTTTGTGTCAAGGTAGGTTGTTCTAGTAGATGTTGTGTTTGTATGTACTTCTTTTCTTCATTGAGTTGTTGTTAGCTGCTGTCAAGCTGGCTTTGACTCATGGAGACCCCATGTACAGCGGAACGAAACCTGGCCTCGTCCTGTGCCATCTTCACCATCGTTGGTATGCTCGAGTCCATTGTTGCAGCCACTGTGTATTTTAACTGCCTTCCAACCTAGGGGGCATATCTTCTAGCACTAGATCAGATAATATTGTGTTGTGAACCATAGAGTTTTTTTTTTTTTTTTAAATTTTATTTATTTTACTCTTGTAACCACCCATAGAGTTTTCATTGGCTAATTTTTGGAAGTAGATAGTCAGCCCATTCTTTCTAGTCCATCTTAGTCTGGAAGCTCTGCTGAAACCTGTTTACCGTAAGTAACCCTGCTGGCATTTGAAATACTGGTGGCATAGCTTCCAGCATCACAGCAACACACAAGCCACCACAGAATGACAAACGGACAGACCAGTGGTGGTCTTCATTGAGGGAAATGCCAAAAACACATTTTGACCTCTTGGATGTAGCCCCTATCAGAAGTTGGGAAGATGAGAGAGGAGTTTCCTGGAGTCACCAAGGAGAGCATTCACCAGAATGGGCACCCAGTGAGTAGCCCAGTTGTCTGGGGAAAGGGTGTAAGCTATGATGGCTCCCTTTGTCCTTTGATGGTATGGAAGACCAGCTGACAGATTCCTGAGAGAGGGTGCAGGGCAGATGGAGACGAGTGGCTCTGGGCCCAGGAAGTGGAAGGTGCTGAACTCGCTCCTGGGCCTACACCTTTGGATTAGTCCAAGGATAAATAGGGAACTGCTTTGAAGGGGTGTGATCGCAGGACCCACAGCAATTAATGCAGTCAAACACCCAGGCTGCACCTTTTGCTTTCAGCCCTGTCTTCCAGAAGCAGTTTCTCAATCAAAGACCTTGCATTTATAAAGATAGGATCATCCTGTACACAGTTGCATAATTTCTTTCTTTCACTTAGTGATGTATTGTAAAAATCTTTCCACATCATTAAGTACTCACTTGGTGGTGTTCCTCGGCCGCTCCCCTGTGGGACAATGGTTTGTTACCCAATCCCCTGTGTTGCAAACAGGGACCTGGGTGGCACAAATGTGCTTGACTACTAACCAAAATGTTGGCAGTTCAAACCCACCCAGAGATGCCTTGAAAGAAAGGCCTAGTAATCTGCTTCCGAAAGATCATAGCCTTGAAAATCCTATGGAGTGTGGTTCTACTCTGCAACACACAGGGTCACCATGAATAGGAATTGACTCAACTCCATGGCAACTGGTTTTTGAAAACGCCTACAAGACTGGACCTCCTTGGATGCCAAACCAAGACCATCTTCAGAGCTGGTCAGTGCCACGCCCTCCCCGACTCCTGTAAGGACTCTCTAAGTTAGTTCCTCACCTGTTGACAAATTCCTGTGTGGCTGTGGACCACCTGTTGAAGACTCAGCCTGCCTGCTCCCAAGCTCACAGAAGTGATGGAAAAGGAGGCCCAAACACACTAAGAAAACACCAAGGCAAAGTCATGGCTGGGATCCCAGCACAGACTCCCCATCCTCCTGCAGTTAAAGTCTTGGCTGAGCTGAGCCCTTTCCTCACAGTGTTTGGCTTGGATGCTAGACCAGGTGAGTCAGCTGTCCTGGCACCTTCCTTCCAGCCCAAAGCCACAGCCAGGTGGGGCTCTTGCCAAATCACTGGAATTATCGATCTCTCCCACAAACTGTGTCTTCCCAGCCCTCTCTCTGAAAGGTGGTCCCAGAATGTCTTGGTTGGGCTTGACCAAGCCACAGGAGCTGACGTATGTCAGCTCTAGAGTAGCCCAGAGCCTCTTGTGGTGGCCTGGGGCCTGGGTCCTAAATGAGGGAAGCACTTCCCTCTGTGTCCTCAAGTTCCTCCCTTGGCCTCGAGCCCAATGACCCACACCTCCCAGATGATGCCAGACAGCCCTGGCTGGAATCCCAGCTCCATCACTGACTGGTGGTGACCTTGGCCTTAGTTCTCCAGCCCTCAGAGAGATGAGCTTTCTTCATCTTTAAAATGGAAAATATTATTCATACTTACAAAGATAAAAAAAGTCAATGCATATAAATCTAAAAGTGTCTTAAAACTAAATTTTCCAGCAGGCACTAATATGTACAGTAGATGTGCAAACCCAAAGTGAGATGCCAAATCACCTTGCAGAGACTTTCTAAAGGAAATGCCAAAATCTGTTCCAAGATTTTTGAAACCTCTTGTCCACTCTGAGACTAAAAATGTAGAGAGAGAAGAGACGGAAGGATTTTGTGAGGAGAATTTCCTGAAGGAAGCTGTGCTGTGAGTCCCATCTTGAGGGTGAGGGGAGGTCCTGCTCGCTCACCTCAGACTTAGGGAAGACGTGTGTCGGTGGGGTTGGGGGTGGGTGGTTACTCCAAGAATGAGCCCTTTAGGACTAGATGTGTGAACTCCGTAGTACTGGATGTGTGAGTCCTGTAGTACTAGATTGGAATTTGTCAGCCTCTGCAGCCTGTGAGCTAGCAGCTTGCTGTCTGACCTGCTGATTTTGGGTTTGTCAACCCCTGCAGCTACGTAAGTCAAGAGAAGCCTCCAGCTTGACACCTGATCCATGGACTTGGACTTTCTAGCCGCTACAACTATGTGAGCCATTCCCTTGATATAAATCTCTCTCTCTAAATAAGTATAGAGAGACGCTTCACTGGTTTTGCTTCTCTAGAGAAGTCAGCCTAAGACTCTAGCTCTATCTTGGGCCTAACCTCCGTAGCAGTCTCATGACCTCCATGACAGGCACTATCTTCCTGAAGAAGAGAAAACTTGACGTTCTTTTTCCAATTTCTCAGACAGGAACAGTGCTGCTCAAAGAATCCGGCCAGAAGATGGAGCCAGGCTGACTAAGCTCTGCCAGTTGGCAGTCATATGACCTCTATAGACAGACAAACCTCCTGCCTGGCTGGCTACTTGTCTGTAGATAATAATAACGTGTATCTTACAGGGTTGAGAGAATGAAATGAAATCACGTGTTAGGAAGAACCTTGGGGAATGACCAACATTCAACTGTGTTGTAAGCTATAAAAATGGTGGTTTCATATGGTTTACCCTGATGCATGAGCAATGCTTTGTAAACCTTAAATTGCTAGTTCATAGTGTTAAACAAGACAAAGCAACAATAACGTGAAGTACCGGTGACCTAGTTCTGCTCGAGACCTTCCCCATTCTGCACTGTTTTCTCCCACTCCCAGACCGCCTTCCCCATTCCGCACTGTTTTCTCCCACGCCCAGACAGCTCAGTCTTTTTTCTGGGTCTCATTGCAAAAACAAGCATAAACAACAACAAGCCCCCGGACACCTAAAACCCCCAAACAATCATGTTTGAAAATTATCCAATTTCACTACAATCTATCTTAAAGTGAGCATTTACCATATTCGTCCTACTTAGCTCTGAGTGTCCTCTCAATTCTGAAGACTCAGGTTTTTCTTCAGATTTGAGAAATATTTCTCTATTCTAAAAAAAAACAACAAACTCTCTTCAGACTGATAAATTTGATTATATAAAAATTAAAAATTTTTGAATAAAAAAAGACACTAAAAACACAATTGGAAAAGGGATTCAAAGAGACAGTTCACAGAAAAGAAATCCCGTATAGCCAGTAGACTATGAAAGGATGTTCAACATTACTTGAATGCAGGGACATGCAGCTTAAAATTATAATAAGATGTAATTTCTCAATTTAATTGCAAGATTAAATTTCTCGGTTTAGATTATCTCAACTTAATTGCAAAAGAAAAAAGTCTGAAAGTATTAAATGTTGGTGAGAATGAGGGAAAATGGAGACACTCATATACTGCTTGTCTGAGTATAAATGAGGAGCAATTTGGCAATATCTAGTAAAATTAGAAATGGGCATATCTTATGATCCTGCAGTTCTGTTTCCAGATATACACTTGAAGAAACCATCATGCATGTACATAAGGCAATATGTACTATTATTACTTTGTTTCATGGTGGTAAAAAATTGGAAATATTGCATAAGTCCATCTACAAATAAAGTGTGATATAAAAATGTGGTATAGTCAATCATACAGTGGAATATTCTACAGCAGTCCAGAGAAATTAAATGGCTCTTTCTTTCTTTTATTTATTTTTTATTGTGCTTTAGGTGAAACTTTACAGCTCAAGTTAATTTCTCATACGAGAATTTATACGCACGTTGTTATGTGACCCTTGTTGCTATCCCTATAATGTGACAGCACACTCCTCCTTTCCACCGCAGATTTCCCGTGTCCATTCAACCATCTCCTATCCCTTTCTGCCTTCTCTTCTTGCTTCCATATAGGAGCTGCCCATTTAGTCTCGTGTATCTACTTGAACTAAGAAGCATACTCTTCACAAGTATCATTTTATGTCCCATAGTACAGTCTAATCTTTGTCTGAAGAGTTGGCTTCTGGAATGGTTTTAGTTCTGGGTTAACAGAGAGACTGGGGGCCATGTCTTCTGGGGTTCCTCTAGTCTCAGTCAGACCATTAAGTCTGGTCTTTTTATGTGAATTTGAGTTCTGCAGCCTACTTTTCTCCTGCTCCATCAGGGACTCTCTGTTGTGTTCTCTGTCAGGGCGGTCATTGGTGGTAGTCGGGCACCATCTAATTCTTCTGGTCTCAGGCTAATGAAGTCTCTAGTTTATGTGGCCCTTTTTCTCTCATGGGCTAATATTTTCCTCCTGTCTTTGGTGTTCTTCATTCTCCTTTGCTCCATGTGGATTGGGACGAATTGATGCATCTCAGATGGCCACTCGCTAGCTTTTAAGACCCCAGACGCCATTCACCAAAGTGGGATGCAGAACATTTTCTTAATAAACTTTGTTATGCCAATTGACTTAGATGTCCCCTGAAAGCATGGTCCTCAGACCCCCACCCCTGCTACTCTGTCCCTTGAAGTGTTTGGTTGTATTCAGGAAACTTCTTAGCTTTTGGTTTAGTCCAGTTGTGCTGACTTCCCCTGTATTGTGTGCTGTCCTTCCCTTCACCTAAGATAATTCTTGTCTACTTTCTAGTTAGTGAATACCCTTCTCCCTCCCTCTCCACCCTCGTAACCATCAAAGAATGTTTTCTTCTGTATTTAAACCTTTTCTTGAGTTCTTATAATACTTGTCTCATACAATATTTGTCTTTTTGTGACTGACTAATTTCACTCAGCATAATGCCTTCCAGATTCATTCATGTTATGAGATGTTTTGTGGATTCGACATTGTTCTTTATCATTGTGTAGTATTCTGTTGTGTGAACATACCATAATTTGTTTATCCATTCATCTGTTGATGGGCACCTAGGTTGTTTCCATCTTTTTGCTATCATGAACAGTGCTGCAATGAACATGAGTGTGCATATATCTATTCGTATGAAGGCTCTTATTTCTCTAGGATATATTCCAAGGAGCAGGATTGCTGGATTGTATGGTACTTCTATTTCTAGCTTTTTAAGGGAGCGCCAAATCGATTTCCAAAGTGGTTGTAACATTTTGCACCCCCACCAACAGTGTATAAGTGTTCCAGTCTCTCCACAACCTCTCCAACATTTATT
>NW_004444028.1:6563944-6581578 GCF_000243295.1 Trichechus manatus latirostris | reverse complement strand
TGTTTTGTATTCTGTTTATGTCATGTATTCGGGCTCCTAGCATTGTCCCTATTTTTTCTTCCGTGATCTTTATCGTTTTAGATTTTATATTTAGGTCTTTGATCCATTTTGAGTCAGTTTTTGTGCATGGTGTGAGGTATGGGTCTTGTTTCAGTTTTTTGCAGATGGATATCAAGTTATGCCAGCACCATTTGCTAAAGAGAGTTTCTTTTCCCCAATTAATGGACTTTTGGCCTTTGTCAAATATCAGCTGCTCATAGGTGGATGAAGTTACATCTGGATTCTCAATTCTGTTCCATTGGTCTATGTTGTACCAGTACCAGGCTGTTTTGACTACTGTGGCAGTATAATAGTTTCTAAAATCAGGTAGTGTGAGGCCTCCCACTTTGTTCTTCTTCTTAAGTAATGCTTTACTTATCTGGGGACTCTTGCTTTTCCATATGGAGATGGTGATTTGTTTCTCCATCTCATTAAAAATGTCATTAGAATTTGGATCGGGATTGCATTGTATCTGTAAATCGCTTTGGGTAGAATGGCTTTTCTATAATCATGTGGAGAAAGCTAAACCTTATACTGTTGAGTGAAAATAGCAACGTGCAGAACACTATGTAAGGTATGTTACTACTTATGCAAGATTTCAGGCCACATGCAAAAATATCATATATACAATCTAATACATGTATTTATATCATATCTCATATATAATATACTATGCATCATATGGAGCCCTGGTGGCACAGTGGTTAAGAGCTCAGGCTTCTAACCAAAGGTCAGCAGTTGGAATCCACCAGCCACTCCTTGGAAACCCTATGGGGCAGTTTTGGAATTGATTTGACGGCAAACAGCAACAAGCCATCATGTATTCGTGCATATGAATATATATATTTAAAGGATAGGGGAATATTTCTCAAATCTGAAGTATATATATATATATAGATAGATAATATACATACAAAATCATAATGGTTATTGGTGCCCTAAGAGAAAGAAAGAAAGTAAAGGGGATTGGGGTCAGAAGAAGGACCTTCAGCTTTATCCGTAATGTTTTATTTCTTCGAAAAAAATTACTCCAAGAACATGTGGCAAAACATTATAAAATGTCAGTCCTGATTGGTGGGAGCAAAAGTATTATTCTTCTGTACTCTCTTATAGTTTCAACACTTGTTTAAAAAATTCCATCTCTATTCTATTTTCTTCTTCTGGAACTCCTATTAGGGGAATGTTGGAACTTCAGGATCTGTTTTCCTTATTTCTTAAATATATGAATTCATATTTTCTTTCTCTCATGCTGCATTCCAGGAGAATCCCTTAGCTCAGTTTCCCAGCTCAGTAACTCTTATCAACTGTAGTCATTTTGCTATCAGCTCACCTACCTAATTTTTTATTTTCATAATTGTATTTCTTTATTTTCAAGACTGCCTATTCTTGTTTCTTATTCCAGATCCTCCCTTATTCCTTTGAGGATTTGGATTATATTTAAGTCTGGCTGTGGTAACACTTTGTCTCTGTAAGTTCTTGGTTATTGTTTGTTCTACCTCTTTCGTGGTGTTGACTTCGCTCATATGTTTGCTGACTGATGACTGTGCTCATCTTTGTAGTTGAGAGGGTGAGTTAGACTCTCTAGTGTCTGTTTGTGCTGCTGGCTTGTGGGGACTGGGAGGCGTGAGAGTAGGGAAGTGGGTAGGTGGACAGCGGAGGACAGGATGCTGTAGAGGCTGGGCTTCTGGGCCTGGGCGTTCAGTTCCCAGTATGCCCGGATCCTGCCTTGTCTCTCTGACCCAATCCCATATCCACTCCACGGTCTGGAGGAAGACACCCGGTTGCCTCTGGCTGGCTGGGCACTTCTGTATTTGTGGGCAGGGGTTGGTTTAAAGAGGGACCAAACACACGGCTGCTCCTTTTGGTGGTCCTCCCTGTGGGTTGTCCTGGACCCCTCTAGCTCCTCTGGCCACGGTGATCTCTCATCCACACTTGGGATTGTGGGTTTTTAAAACAATTTTCTTTTCTTTCGTTCTTCAATCCAATTCCATCATTTCATCAGCATTTTATTTTAGGAATTCTCTACAGTTTCTGGTCCACTAAGGGACTCCTTTATTATTTTTGAGTTGTGGATTTTTAGAATATCTTTTCTTTCTTTTGTTAGGAAAGTATCTTATTTATAATCTGCCAGCCCTGGCGGTGCAGTGGTTAAGTGGTTAGCTGCTAACCAAAATGTCAGCCATTTGAATCCACCAGCTGCCCCTCGGAAACCCTATGGGGCAGCTGCACTCTGTCATGTAGGGTAGCTGCACTCTGTCATGTAGGGTTGCTATGAGTCGGAATTGACTCAGTGGCAAATGGTTTGGTTTGTTTTTTTAATCTGTGAATTGCAAGCTTGAAGGAAGACAGCTTGGAGCTTGACATGTAGATTTGGGAATCATCTGAATAAAATGAAAACTTAAAGCAGAGGAGGGTAAAAAATATTCAGAGAAAGTCTGTGTAGACACAGGAAAATGTGGCCAAGGATGGAATTTAGGAAATCAGTCATATTTAGGAGCCCTGGTGGCGCAATGGTTAAGAGCTTGGCTGCTAACCAGAAGGTTGGCAGTTGGAATCCACTAGCCGCTCCTTGGAAACCATATGGGGCAGTTCTACTCTGTCCTATAAGGTCACTATGAGTCAGAATCGACTCGACGGCAATGGGTTTGGTTTTTGGTTTTTAAGGGCTTGGGAGAACCAATGGGAAGGAGTGGTTGGAGGTGTAGCAGAAGATTTGGAGGAGCACAGAGGAAAGAGGAGAGGTGAAGGCTGCGGAGAGGTGACTGACCCAAGAAAAAGTCATTAAAGCAACACCTGAGGCTGATGGTGGCTTTTGAGTGCAGCCTCACTGGAGGGGCGGGACCAAAGCCAGAGGGAGAAGAGGGAGGTGGGTATTGAGGGATAACTACATACAATAAACTTCATAGTTAGACATGCCATTTGGTAAGTTTTGGCATACGTATATAACTGGGATACCATCACCACTATCAAGATATTGAATGTATCTGTCTTAGTGACCTAGTGCTGCTATGACAGAAACACCACAAGTGGGTGGCTTTTAAGAACAGAAATTTATTTTCTCACCGTCATGAGACTAGAAGTCCAAATTCAGGGCATAGCTCTAGGGAGAACTCCTTTTTTGTCTTTTTTAGCTCCCAGTAGCTGCCAGCAATCCTTGGCGTTCCTGGGTTTGTAGATGCGTCTGTGTGTGTGTCTGTCTTCGTATGGCGTCTTTCCCTGTATGTGTCTCTGTTTGGGTCCACTTTGCTCTTTTTATAACTCAGAAGTGATTAGCTTTAGGACCCACCCTCCCTGGGCATGACCTAATTAACATGGCAAAGAAAATCCTATTTCCAAACAGCATTACATTCCCAGATATAGAGGCCAGTACTTCAATAGATATTTTGGGGGAACACAATTCAATCCCTAACAGTATCAGTTATCCCCAAAAGTTTCCTTGCATCATTTTATAATTTCTCTGTCCCTCATCCCCTGTGTCTAGGCAATCATGGGTTTACTTTCTGTCACTATAGAAAAACTTGCATTTTCTAAAATTATATATATATATATATATATATATATATATATATACAGTGTATACTCTTTTTCTACCTAACTTCTTTCACTCACCATTATTATTCTGAGATTCATCCATGTTGTTGCATGTGTCAATAGTTCATTCCTTTTCATTGCAGAAGAGTATATTCCATTATACGGGTAGAAAACAATTTGTTTATCCTTTCATTTGTTGATAGGCATTTGGGTTGTTTCCAATTTTCAGCTATTAACAAATAAAGCCGCCAGAAACATTTGTTAAACAAGTGTTTGTAGGGACACATGCTTTCATTTTTCTTGGGTAAATACCTAGGAATAGAACGGCTGGGTCCTATGGTAGGTGTATGTCTAAATTTTCAAGAAACTCCCGAGCTGTTTTCCAAAGTGGTGGTAGTAGTTGTATCATTTGACGTCCCCGCCAGCGATGTACGAGAGTTCCAGTTGCTCCATATTCTCACCATCACTTTGTATGTAGTTGGTCTCTTTAATTCTAGATATTTTAATAGGTGCGTACTATATAGTATCTCATTGCAGTTGTAATTTGTATATTAGGTGGAGTTCTTTTCATTTAAGACTTCATAAAAATAACAAGAAAGGTGAGTTGAGAATGATTTGGCCCATATAATTGCCCTAAGACTAAAGGGTTACAAATTATTACCTACATTAAATATTATAAATAATAAAAGAATCTGATATTTACTTTCAGTCTTTCTTCTTTAAACATATGGCTACATCTGAAGATTGATGAGGCCAAAGAGAAATAAATCTGCCTGGTCATGCATTCAATTCTAATGTTTCTGTCTTTACCCTGCTAAGGTGTCCTCTGTCTTCCCTCTTTTATGCTCTGAGAATTTCTCCTTCACCAATGGGTATCAAAATGAACCCTACACCACATCTAGTTTCTTAAAATTATAAACATAATTGGAGCATTTGCTCAACACTTAAAATTACAGGTGATTTGTGGGGAGACTGGAACCCTTTTTTTTTCTATGTTATTTGGCTTATTGATAATCTCCAGTGGAAATCACAAATATTAAGTCAACCATTAGGTTTAAAGAGCAGTGATAAGCATGGATACAATCTGATTATCTGATTAGGCGGCA
Source organism: Trichechus manatus latirostris (assembly GCF_000243295.1). Taxonomy (NCBI): domain Eukaryota; kingdom Metazoa; phylum Chordata; class Mammalia; order Sirenia; family Trichechidae; genus Trichechus; species Trichechus manatus. The sequence continues at coordinate 6,576,902 of NW_004444028.1, read as the reverse complement.
TTTTAGAGACAGAGCTTATAATGTGAGCCATTTAACTATGTAGTAATTTCCAGAATACTGTCCTACCAGACTAAACTCACTGGGGTAGGCAGCTTATTTCTGGAATTTTTTTTTTAAGTAAACGTAAGCTTACTAAGATGGGTGAATTTAATAGTTACAGAATTGTAAAGGTGATTAGCAATGCTTTTAGTCTTATCAAAAAATTACTATTTCTTTGGAACAAACAAAAATAATAATTTACTGAGTGTTTGCTGTGTACCAGGCCCTATGTTACGTGACTGTTTCACCCAAATAACTTCATTCAGTTCGCACAACAATCCAGTTAGGTAAGCACTGTTATCATACCCTCCCCTTTTTTTTTTAAAAAAAATTGTACTTTAGATGAAGGTTTACAGAACAAACTAGCTTCTCATTAAACAATTTGTACACATATTGTTTTGTGACATTGGTTACCAACCCCACGACATGTCAACACTCCCCCTTCTCTACCTTGGGTTCCCAATCACCAGCTTTCCTGTACGCTCCTGCCTTCTACTCCTTGTCCCTTGGCTGTTGTGCCCCATTAGTCTCATTTTGTTTTACGGGGCTTTCTAATCTTTGGCTGAAGGGTGAACCTCGGGAGTGACTTCGTTACTGAGCTAAAAGGGTGTCCGGGGGCCATGCTCAGGGTTTCTCCAGTCTCTGTCAGGCCAGTAAGTCTGGTCTTTTTTTGAGAGTTAGAATTTTGTTCTACATTTTTCTCTAGCTCTGTCCGGGACCATCTGTTGTGATCCCTGTCAGAGCAGTCAGTGGTGGTAGCCGGGCATCATCTGATTGTTCTGGACTCAGTCTGGTGGAGGCCATGGTAGTTGTGATCCGTTAGTCCAGGAGACTGGAACTCTTATACACTGCTGGTGGGAATGTAAAATGGTACAACCACTGTGGAAAATGATATGGCTTTACCGTAAAAAGCTAGAAATAGAACTACCATATGATCCAGTAAGCCCACTCCTAGGAATATATCCAAGAGAAATAAGAGCCATGACACAAACAGACGCATGCACACCCATGGTCATTGCAGCATTATTCACAATAGCAAAAAGATGGAAACAACCTAAGTGCCCATCAACAGAGGAATGGATAAACAAACTGTGGTACATAAGCACGATGAAATACTACGCAAAGATAAAGAATAATGTTGAATCCAGGAAACATCTCACAGCATGGATGAATTTGGAGGACTTTATGCTGAGTGAAATAAGCCAATCACAAAAGGACAAATATTGCATGAGACCAACTGTTATAAAAAAAAACAAGAAAAGGTTTACACACGGAAAAAACATTCATTGATGGTTCAAATTACAGATGATTATCCTGAACTAATTTTCTTTTCTGCTGAGCAATGGTTTGTAACCTCTTTTGGGTGGTGGATTCTTTCGAGAATCTGACAGAAACTAAGGCGAGAAAAAAGAACAGATGCACAAAGAAAAGACGATTTTGAGTAGTGTTTTAGGGTTGATGCGTGGACCCAGCTCTAGCTGATGTTATTTGTAATTTGTTATTGGACAGAATATAGGGAGTCCCACCCCTTCGATTGTTCTGCTAAAAAGTTGGGTGTCAGGGGCTGCCACATGTGGTCTAGAGAAATGCTAGAAAACAGAGGGAGCCTGCGGGTCAGAGTCCTTGCCCTGGACTTCAGGGTTTTGCAAGCTGAGAAATCCTGCTCGTTGTTGGAGATGGTGTGGGCTGAGTTTAGTAACTAGCAGTGGAAATCACTCTAACAGGTACAAGGGATGAGTTGTAGGGCAGAGTGGGGCTTTTCTTCTGAGAGCCAGGGAAGGTGAGAGAGTTTGGAAGGGAAGAGGGGAGGTGATGGGGAAGGGCCTCCCTGTCCCGGGAGTATGGGACCCTGTCTAGTATAACATGGCCTGTCCCAACACCCACAGTAGTGCCCCCCTCCCCCAGCAGTGAAGACCCTCCATCATTACAGTTCCCATTTCTGAGGGTTCAGGATCAGACAAGGGAAGCAGACAGTAGCTGGAATGCTCACAGGCTCTTCTTCCCAGGGCAGCCATGCCCAGTGCAGCCATGGCTGAGCACATGGAGACACTCTAGCTTCTCCTTTTTTTCCAGTTTGACCGGGCGACCGTCCCCCATCACACCCCTGCCCCCTGCAGGCTTGCTCTGCTTTTGAAATACAAGAGCAGATGCTCTAAAGGGGCCGTGGAGGACCACCACCCCTCGTCACAGCGCCTGGACTCTTCTACAGCTGTCTGCTGCTCTCCTGCCTCCGGCTCTTCTCTGGAGGTGATGTCCCACCATCCTGAGCACACCCATGCTGCCCCCACCTTCCCCATGATCATCTCCGTAAAACACGTCAGGATGCTATTTCTTGGCCCCCAAATCTTTGCTGGTTTCTCCATAACCTAACTTCTCAGGTAGCTTTTAAGGTTTTCCATGCTCTAGCCCTATCTTCCCAATCTCCATCACTCTACTCATTTCTTTTGAGCCTCTGTGAAGTGCCAGGCACTGTGATAGGTGCTTAAGAAAGAGGGGCTGGGGGATCTGAATCCGGCAGAGGGGGGAAGGGATGGAGGTGTCTTTGGAACAAATGGTACAACACATGTGGTCAGTCCCAGCATCAAGGGTTGTCCTGGAACCACATGGAGTCCCTGGGTGGTGCAAAAATGGTTAACATGCTTGGCGTTGCCAAAAGGTTGAAGATTTGAGTCTACCCAGAGGCATCATGGAAGAAAGTCCTGGCTATCTACTTTGGAAAAATCAGCCACTGAAAACCCTATGGAACAGCAAAAGACAAAATAAATGGGACCTCATAAAAATTAAAAACTTTGGTTTCTCAAAAGACTTTACCAAAAAAGTGAAAAGACAAGCTACCAACTAGGAGAATATCTTTGAAAACCATATATACGATAAGAATCTAATAACCAAAATATACATAAAACTTCAACAACTTAACAACAAAAAGACAAATAACAGAATCATAAAATGGGCAAAGGACTCGAAGAGGCATTTCACCAAAGAGGACACTCAAATGGCCACCAAACACATGAAAAGATGCTCAACGTCATTAGCCTTCAGAGAGATGCAAATCAAAACCACAGTGAGATACTATTTCACTCCTACTAGGATGGCTAACGAAAACAAAACAAACAAACAAAACAGAAAATAACAAATGTTGGCGAGGAGGTGGGGAAATCGGAACCCTTAGTCATTGCTGGTGGGAATGTACAATGGCATAGCCATTGTGGAAAACAGTGTGGCAGTTCCTCAAAAAACTAAAAATGGAACTACCTTATGACCTGGCAATTCCACTCCTAGGTATATACCCAAAAGACTTGAAAGCAGAGACTCAAAAAGACATGTGTACACCAATGTTCATTGCAGCACTATTCACAATAGCCAAAAGGTGGAAACAACCTAAATGCCCATCAACAGATGAATGGATTAACAAAAATACGGTACATGCATACAGCCAGTAGGAGAAATGAAGTCTTGATACATGCTACAGTATGGATGGAGCTTGAAAACATTATTCTGAGTGAAATAAGCCAATCACAAAAGGACAAATATTGTATGACCTCACTTATATAAAAAGACAAGAAAAGGCAAATGTATAGAGACCAAAGTTTACTAGTGGCTATCAGGAGAGGGAGGAAGGGGTTAATGGTGATGAAAAAAATCGCATTGATTATGGGTGGGGTTGCACAGCTGTCAATAAGTTGCACATGTATAAAAAGTTGAATTGGCAAAAGTTCTGTGATAGATGTATTTACAACAACGACAAAAAAGTAGCTGCTGAGGCTGCTTGTGTACAATCAAACACCTCACGGGATTTGGTTCCTTGGTTTGGAGGTTTAGGGTCGTGGTTTCATGGGATATCCCAGTTAACTGGCCTCATAACATGTTTAGTGCTTCTGTTCTCCCTCCTAGTTCGTGGCATAGTGCCTGGGGTCTTAAAAGCTTGCAAGTGGCCATTCAAGGCACAACAATTAGTCTCTACTCACCTGGAGCAGTAGAGGAAGAAGGAGAGTCAGGACTAGGAGTATGTGGAATACGTGGCTAACTACCTCCATAAACAACTGTCTCCTTTGCCGTGAGACCAGAACTGGATGGTGCCTGGCTACCATCACTGAACATTTTGATCAAAGATTCTACGGAAGAATCCCGATGAAAAAGGGAAAAACGCAGAACAGAATTTAAAATTCTGATGGACTCCAGACTTCCTGGAGCCATGAAGTTTGGATGAACCCTGAAACTATTGCCCTGAGGTAATCTTTAAAATTTAAAGCCAAAAATATTGTTATGGATTGAATTGTGTCCCCCTAAAATATCTGTCAACTTGGCTAGGCCATGATTCTCAGTATTGTGTGATTGTCTACCATTTTGTCATCTGATGTGATTTTCCTGTGTGCTGTAAATCCTACCTCTATAATGTTAATGAGGCAGGATTAGTGGCAGTTATGTTAATGAGGCAGGGCTCAATCTACAAGATTAGGTTGTGTCTTAAGCCAATCTCTTTTGAGATATAAAAGGGAGAAGCCAGCAGAGAGACATGAGGGCTTCATCCCACCAAGAAAGAAGCACCAGGACCATAGTGTATCCTTTTGACCTGGGGTCCCTGATCTGAGAAGCTCCTCGACCAGGGGAAGATTGATGACAAGGACATTCCCCCAGAGCCGACAGAGAGAGAAAGCCTTCACCTGGAGCTAGTGCCCTGAATCAGGACTTCTAGGCTTCTAGAATGTGAGAGAATAAATTTCTCTTTGTTAAAGCCATCTACTTGTGGTATTTCTGGTATAGCAGCACTAGATAACCACGACAAATATCCCTGAAGTCATCATAAAATTGAACAATAGTTTAGCTTAACTAGTAAAAAAATGTCTGCCTTGAGCATTATGCTCCTTTAAGCACTATCTATACGTGATCAAATTGACAACAGCAACTTGAAAGATTAGATAGGAACTTGGGGGCAGTGAGTTTATGTTAATGGGGGAGGAACAACTCAGAAAAGGAGGGTGAGAGTGGTTGCACAACTCCAAGAATGTAATCAATGTCACTGAATTGAACACGTATAAACCGTTGAATTGGTGGGCACGCCTCTGAGTGGAGGACTCCACAGATGGGTGATCTGAGAGTAAAATGGGATTGGGAGATTTGATTGGCAGCCTCAAAATGACAAATGATCACTGCACTACCTTTGTCCCCATTTTTTTGTTAAGGTATAATTTACATACAATAAAATTCATCTTATAATATATAGCTCTGCGAGTTTATGAAAACATAAAGTGTGCGTAAACACCACCACAACCAAGATATGGAACAGTTCCACCACCCAAAAAAATCTCCCTGTGGAGCCCTGGTGGCGCAGTGGTTAAGAACTACGGCTGCTAACCAAAAGTTGCCAGTTGGAATTTCACAGCCACTCCTTGGAAACCCTATGGGGCAATTCCACTCTGTCCTGTAAGGTCGCTGTGAGTTGGAATCGACTTGACGGCAATGGGTTTGGATTTGGTGCTCCTGTGTAGTAGACCTCTCCCCTGATTTCTTTTCTGCCCGTAGAGTTTTGCCTTCTTCCAGAATGTCATAGGAATTAAATCAGACAGTATGTAGCCTTTTGCGTCTGGCTTCTTCCACTTAGCATAATGAATGTGAGATTCACCCATGTGGGTGTGTATCCATAGTTCATTGCTTTTATCGCTGAGTAGTGTCATTCTGTTGTCTGGATGTACCACAGTGTGTTCATCTGTCCACCTGTTGAAAAACATTTGCGTTGTTCGCAGTTGTTGACAGTTATTAATAAAACTGCCATAAACGTTCACGGATAGATTTTTGTGTGAACGTAAGTTTTCAGTTCAGTAGGTAAATACCTAGAAGTGGGATTGTTGCATTGTATGATAAGTACATGTCTAACTTTCTAAGAAACTACCAAACTATTTTCCAAAGTGGCTCTACCATTTTTCATTCCCACCAGCAATGCAAGAGGGTTCCAGTTGCCCTGCATCCTCACCGCTATTTGGTATTGTCTACAATACCTTTTTTGTTCTTTCCTCCCTTCATCCATAGACCATCATCACCATAGACAAAGATTCTCTGAGCATCAGCTGTGTACAAGGCTCAAAGATGGGTAGAGGGTCCTCTCCTTCTATCCTTCTGTTCAGGGTCCAGATCATCCTGCCCCATAGTGTGTGCTCCAGAAGCACTCAGGGGCCTGAGCTTCATCTCTGAGCTCTGGGTTGGGCCAGGTCCCGAGGGATGCTTGAGTGGGATAGGGGACACGGCCAGGGAACCTGGAGGAGCGCTGCAGCCACTGACACTTACTTCTTGGTCCTGTTCCTTTCCCATGAAATCCATCTCCAAGAACTCTAATCCTCATAAGCCCAGATATCTCCAAGTGTGTTTATGTTTAAGAAGTACGTTGTGTGCCTCCTGATATGATCCAATGGGAAATACAGAGCACCCTCTGAAATATGCCTGTCAAACACTTGAACTAGAATCCAGGCAAGACTCTATATTTAACTTTCAGTTTACAGGAAAATGGAGGATAGAGGAATAAATTAAATTTCACTATGAGGAAGTAACAGGTAAACCTAGAATGTGGATCATTCTCCAGAAACAAATAATCCAGTGTCTCCAACAAATCAATGGCATGAAATAAAGGGAGGAGTATAATAGAACAGGAGCCCTGGTGGCACAGTGGTTAAGAGCTCAGGCTGCTAACCAAAAGGTTAGCAGTTCAAATCCACCAGCCAGTCCTTGGAAACACTATGGAGCAGGCCTACTCTGTCCTTTAGGGTCGCTATGAGTCGGAATTGGCAATGGGTTTGGTTTTTTTGGTTTTATAATAGAATAAGGAGCTCAATGGTTAAGCACTCAGCTGTTAATTTAAAGATTGGCAGTTCGAACCCACCAGCCTGAGGGAGAGGGAAGAGGGGTGTTAAGATTAAGGGTAGTTTGCACAGCCCGTTATTGTAATTGCTGTCAATAAGTTGTACACCTGTAAAAAGCTAAATTGGCAGAAGTTCTGTGATAGATATATTTACAACAACAACAAAGGAAAAAAGAGTAGCTGCCTAGGCTGCTTGTGTACAACCAAACACCTCATGGAATATAGTTCCTTAATTTGGAGGTTTAGGGTCATGGTTTGGTAGGATATCCCAGTTAGTTGACCTAATAACATATTTAGTGCTTCTGTTCTACCTCCGAGTTCGTTGTGTAGTTCCTCATGTCCTAAAAGCTTGCCACCGGCCGTCCAAGGCACAACAATTGGTCTCTATTCACCTGGAGCAACAGAGGAAGAAGGAGAGTCAAGAATAGGAGGATACGGAATGTGCGGCTAATTGCCTCCATGAACAACTGTCTCCTTTGCCATGAGACCAGAAGAACTGGATGGTGCCTGGCTGCCATTACGGAACATTTTGATCAAAGATTCCATAAAAGAATCCTGATCAAAGTGGTGGGGGGTGGATGCAGAACAGAATTTAAAATTTTCATGGACTCCAGACTTTCTGGAGGCTGGAAGAACTGCTGAAACTATTGCCCTGAGATGATCTTTAAACCTTAAACCAAAAATATCCCCTGAAGTCATCTTAAAACCAAGCAATAGTTTAGCTTAAGTAGTAAAAAATGTCTGCCTTGAGCATTGTGCTCTTTTAAGCACTATCTATATGGGATCAAATTGACAACAGCAACTTGAAAGATTAGATAGGAACCTCAGGGGGCAGTGAGTTTATGTTAATAGCAGAGGAACAGCTCAGAAAAGGAGAGTGAGAATGGTTGCACAACTCCAAGAATGGAATCAATGTCACTGAATTGTACGTGTAGAAACTGTTGAATAGGTGCATGTTTTGCTGTGTATGTCTCAACAACAACAACAAAATAAATAAAATTCAGGAAAAAAACAAAAGAAAACCCTGTGGAGCACAGGTCTCCTCTGACACACGTGGGGTCACTATAGGACAGAGTTGACTCGGTGGCGACTGGTTTTTTGGAGGCACACAGGACTGAGAAAGGAGTGAACTGGGTCTAAAATGATCAAGATATATTTACAAGGGAAAACGAGGGTGGCAGGAGGATCTGCATGTGCAAAGGTCCAGGAGCTAGTGTGTGGGACATTTGGGTAAAGGCACATGGTTTTGTCCTCTAGACTCCAGAGCAGAGTATGAGTTTGTGGTGGGAAAGGTGGGTGAGATAGAGGGGAAGATGCCTGCGAGGGGCTTTAGAAGTGTGCTCCATGCTAAGGCAACAAGCGGGCAGCAACAGCATGGCTACAAGCAGGAGTGACATAACCACATTTACATCTCACGGAGGTGTCTCTGGGGCCATGTGGAGCCTGCGCCGGCGGGAAGACTGCACCTGGGAAGACCACTTAGGAGACATGTGTGTTCCAGGCAGGTGATGACCAAGGCCTGAGCTCCATCAGCAACGAGAGGGCTAGAGAGACGGTTCCCACTCTGTGGAAGGTGAGGGCCAGTGGATCCCAGGAAATGTGAGCTAGGAACAGGGAGGGGAAGTTGCTGAGCCCCATCTTCCTACTCCCAGGCCTCACAATCCTACTCAACTTATTTTCAGCCCTGCAGACGTGTCTTGGTTCTCAACACATCTTGTCTTGTCAAGCCTTTGCTGGTGATGTTCTTTCTTCCTGAAAGGCCCTCACTTCCACCCTTCTCTGCCTGGTAAATAATAATGACGATTCTTAACATAAATAATAATTAGAACAACTTTTTAGCCCTTTCCACAATTCCGGATATTATGCTGATCTCTCTTTACATATGTCTAATGCTCACAACAAGCCTACGAGACAGGCAGTTGTAAGGTGAAGAAACCAAAGCCCAGAAGTGGTTAAGCTGCTGACTGATGATCACTCAGATGCACAGGAAGTAGCAGAGCTAGGGTTCAAACTCAATCCTCACTAGACTCGACTTTGTGTTCTTAAAAACCATGGTACAAGGGCTGACCAAGGCCCAGCTCCTGTGACACCTCCTACATGGAACTGGCCCTGTTCTCCACACCCAGCCCAGGCAAGATTTCATTGCTGCTTCCTCTGGGCTCCCATGACCCCTTGTTGATGACACTGAGCTCTGATCTTAGGCAACTTTAGGATTGGGCAATGCTAGGACCTGTTCCTACCAGATCTTGGAAAATGTGTTCCAACCTGTTCCTGGGTCACCCTGTCACCTGGGGGAGAAGGTGGGAGGGAGGAGCATTTAACAATGTTGACTTCTTCCTCCTTCCTTGGCTTTCTACCTCTCTGGCCACTCTTTCTCAGTCTCTTGGAGTCTCCTGTACTTCCCTACGTTTAAGTGTTCATGGTGCTTTGGCATTGTGACTTAGACCTTTGAGTCATTATACAGTCCATGCTCATGGCTTAGTGATCACTTATGTCTGGCAAGTCCCAAACCTTGCTCTTGATCCCAGGCCTCTTTCAGAAACACCAGCCATGTGTATACTAGTTGACATCTCAACTCCAACACAGGATGTGGAGTACTGAATTCATCATCTTCTCCACCCCGCCCTTCAGTTTTCCCTCACATCACTGACAGCCCATCAGCCAGCTTCCCCAGGGCAGAGTCCAGAATCCTGGAGGTCCACCTTAACTTATCTTCCCACAGCCTCCAACTCCTCCCAGCCAGTCAACAACCTGGTGACTCAGTGGTTAAGACCTTGGCTGCTAACCAAAATGTCGACAGTTCGAATCCACCAGCCGCTCCTTGGAAACCCTATAGGGCAGTTCTACTCTGTCCTATAGGGTCGCTATGAGTAGGAATCAACTCGACAGCAGCGAGTTTTTTTAAGGCTCTGTTGATCTTCCTCATAAATATCTCTTGAATCCTCCACCCCTTCCATCCTTACTATCACCCTTTGTCTGGTGGATATTACGGCTTTCTTACAGGTTTCCCTTGTTCTAGTCTAGTCTCCTCGCAGTAACTACAGACATCTTTTCTAAAATGGAGAACAATTTAGATCAGATGGGTCCTGGACCCCAGAGCCAGGCTGTCGGGGTTCATATCTTGGCTCTGTTACTACCTATGCAACCTTAGGGATATTACTCATCTTTTTGTGCCTCAGTTTCCTCATCTGTAAAATGGGAAAAATAATATAGGCCTGGAGCCCTGGTGGCAGAGCGGTTAAGAGCTTGGCTGCTAACCAAAAGGTCGGCAGTTTGAATCCATCAGCCGCTCCTTAGAAAGCCTATGGAGCGGTTGTACTCTGTCGTGTAAGATTGCTGTGAGTCAGAGTTGACTCAACAGGAATGCAGGGGAGGTCAACACAGGTCTACAGTCCTTCATCAGTCCCTGGGTGGTGCAACAGTTAAGTGCTCTGCTATTAACAAAAAGGTTGATGGTTCAAATCCACTCAGAGGCACCTCGAAATAAAGGCCTGGAGATCTACCTCTGAAAGGTCACAGTCGTTGGAAACCCTAAGGAGTTCAGCTCTATTCTGAAAACAAGGGGGGTTGCCATGAGTCAGAATTAACTCTGTGGCAACTGCTACAATGCCTTATCCAAAACCCTTGAAACATATGTTTCAGAAATCAGAAATTTTGGATTTTACAAAAAGCAGCGCTTTGCTATACGCCATATATTTCGTAACATCCGCAGTAAGGTGTGGGGCAGCACCCTGTAATCAAGCACTCCAGTATTTCTGCAGTGAAACATATGAATATTTGCATTAAATGGGGGCAAAGAAAGATATAAATAACTTCATGTCAGTTCAGCTCAAATTTCACTGCCAAATAAGTTATAAAAACTTCAGGTTTTCAGAGTTTTGGACTGCCAAATCGAACAGAAGATTGGGGACCTGCTTCATAAGGCTTGTAGGAAGATTAAATGAATTAAATGAGCTTGTAATTTTAGAAAGCTCTTTGAAGAGTGCCTGGCACACAGTTAGACTACGTAAGTATTGCTTAAAATGGGTGCCTCCTTGTTTAAAACCTTTAGAGGGTTCCCCTGGTCTGGCGTGGCTGCTCCATTGGCCTCTACCTCTCCCCGACTCCTCCGCCTCCCCTCGCAGGTGGACGGCCAGCTCGGCCACAGTCTTTCAGCTCCTGGATGTCTGCTGACTCATTAGCCTCCAGCGTCCGCTTAGCCTTTCCTCATCTGTACCACCGCCCCCCTCCCATTTTACCTGGCCATCCTCGTCCCTCCTCAGGCTCCAGGGAGCCCTCCCAGCCCCAGGTCCGGCTCCTTTGTGTGGGTCCCCTTCATAGTCATCGCTATATTGTTCTGCAAATGTCCCGTTACTTGTCTGTCTCCTCCTCTGGCCTCTGGCCTCTAAGCACCATTGAAGAAGGAACACTGGTCTCGCTCCACGCCGGTATCTGGCACACAGTACGCCCCGGTAAGTATTTACTGGGGAAAAAAACCACTCCAACTGGTATTTACTGAGTATCCGTGTGCACCAGGCTCTGTGCTGGGTGCTTTGCACAGTCACCCACCTCTCAGATAGCATTGGAAGCCCCGCTTGGGCTCGGAAACGCACGCTTTCCAGCTCTGCCCCCTTCTAGGCCCCCTTGTGCTGCCATCGGGTCGCCCCCTTGCCCACTGAGGATTGTGGGAGTGACCCAGGATTTCCCTGCCAACTCAGGTCCTTCCCACGTCTTGAGCAACGTCCCTGTCCTTGTCCGGGCCCCATGCCCACACTGACTCTCTGTTACTGAACCTTCTCGTCTCCGGGGACTTGATGCGCTTCAGACGCCCACTGCTGAGGCCACACCCCAGACACTAGAGTCCAGACCCCACCATCCGTTCTTTCCCTACCTCCCTCTTTCCCCTCATGCAGACCCTCACCCCCTCTTTCCCTTTAAATGTCACATAGGCACCTCCCAACGCCAAACAAACAAAACACCAACAATTGCCGTGGAGTCCATTCGGACTCACAGCGACGCTGTAGGACAGAGTAGAACTGCCCCATAGGCGTTCCGAGGAGCGGCTGGTGGATTCAAACTGCTGACCCTTTGTCGAGTAGCTGAGCGCTTAACCACCGAGCCACTAGGGCTCCCCTTCCCGCACACCCCCACAAAAAACAAACAAAACACAAACCCCTCACACTGGTTTTGCCAGGCATTGGGTTTTTTAAAAAGGAGTTTAATGCCGTATTTAAAAGATACAGTCATCTCACGTAAAATCCCAGAGGTCTGACTTCCCTTCGGAAGGAGCTCTCGGGCGATCTGGCAGCTCCAGTTTTGCATTCTGGCCTGAGGCTGAGCGGCCCTGCTCTCCAGTTTTCCTAATTCCCGTCACTTACTGCCCCTCCTAACCCAGTCTGCCTCTCAGTCGTGTTACTTGAAGGCGTCTGAGTATGGGACTCTGGTCTGGGACTGACAATTTTTTAAGACAGGGAAAAGTCTGCCTGCACTGCTTACATGTAACAAGCCTGCATACGTCGGCCAAGCCAGCATTTCCTTAGTCACAAGAGTATGGTTGACCATGGCTTCCATGGATTGAGCACTTAATATGTACTGGCATTTTCCGTATAGGAAATCTAAATTCTCACTCAACCCTACCAACCTATGCGCTGGAGTCGATTCCGACTCATAGCGACCCTATAGGACAGAGTGGAACTGCCCCATAGAGTTTCCAAAGAGCGGCTGGTAGATTCCAACTGCTGACTTTTTGGTTAGCAGCTGAGCTCTTAACCACTGTGCCACCAAGGCTCCCACACAACCCTAAAAGGTGCTTATTATTCTTCCCATTTTTTTTTTTTTTTCAGATGAGAAAACTGGGGCTTAGAGAGGGTAAGTAATTTGCTTACTGTCACACAGCTAGAAAGTCGCAGGGCTTTGTAGGAGCTTGAACATACATCACTCAAAGCAGCAGAGCATTTAGGCCAGAACTTGGTGAAATATGCAAGATATGAACACAAATGCCAGGGGCCTCCTGACACCTGACCAGCCGCATCCACTCCTTCTTGACTTATACCAAGACTTTCCAAGAGCAACTCCTTGCTTATAAAACTCTCT
>NW_004444028.1:6529444-6563632 GCF_000243295.1 Trichechus manatus latirostris | reverse complement strand
CAGTACTGAAGTCACTCCTGAGGTTCACCCTTCAGCCAAAGATTAGACAGGCCCAGAATACAAAACTAGTCTAAATGGGCACAGCAGCCCAGGTGCAAGGATGAGAAGGCAGGAGGGGACAGGAGAGCTGGTAACAGGGAACCCAAGTTGAAGAAGGCGAGAGTGTTGACACATCGTGGGGTTGGCAACCAATGTCACAAAACAATATGTGTATTACTTGTTTAATGAGAAACTAATTTGCTCTGTAAACCTTCATCTAAAGCACAATAAAAAAAAAATCTGAAAACTTGCAACAAATAACAAAAATGTTAATGTAGAGTTAAAATGTTCAAAGGAAAAACATTCAAAATTTCTCGAGGTTTCTTTCTGAGTGGCATGTCACCTGACCCTCAGAAATATGGAATATGGAACCCCCTTCCCCCCACTCATCTCCCTGTCCTTGCCCTGTTCATTTTTCTTCATGGCGTTTACCATGACCTGACATAGTCTATGCTCATTGCATTGGCCCTAGTTTGTTTGCCCCTAGCATGTAAGCGGCACACAAGTGAGCAGGGGCTCGGCCTGTGCTGTCCTCCTCTGCAGCCGAGAGCAGAGGACCATCTGCTATCAGAAGGCCTGAGGGTAATACACACTTGTCGAATGAATGAACGGTAAGCTTGTGAGGGATTTCAATTTTCTTCTTCATACATGTCTGAGTTCCAGATGCTTCTCCAATGAACTTTTATTACCTTTGTGATGAGAAAACAATGAATAAATATTATTTTACTCCATGGAAAATAGCACAGTGGGGTGACATCTCAATGATCGTATTTGAGAATGGAGTTCTTTTGTCATGAAGCTAGCGTGCTTTGAAGTCTCAGAAATACATGAGAAGCCCTGCTGGCATTGAGTCTCACCCCTCAGTGGCCAGCTTCCTGCTGAGCTGGGTAAGCACACAGATATGCAGATCAGAGATTCCTCCCCAGGGAACCACGACTTGTCTGCAGGGCCACCAAAGGTAAACAGGGCCCACTGGTGTCAATTGGCCTCCCCAGGAGACGAGCTGGAAAGCCACAAGCTGTCTGTCTCTTCCTATTTTCCCACCTGTTCATTTTTTGGTCTCTAGTCAGCAGGTGCAGAGATATGCTTGTCAATGGAGGGAGTTCCTGAAAGTAAATCTGATTTAGACCTCCAAGGCTACCTAGGGTGGGGGCCTGTCAGGAGGGGTGCTGGACCTCTCCCCAGCTTGCCCCTGCTCCCCTGGGAGGGCAAGCTCAGCTGGCCTGGTTTCAACCGCTGGAGCTGCTGGGGCAGAATGAGGCATCTTCTGTCCCCCAACATCCAGGATGGGTTTCACAGGCCCCTGCCCACTCCCCCTCCCTTCCCTTGCTCTCCTTTTCTAGCTGTACCCACTTGCCACAGAACTCCCAGGGGCTATTTTCCATGCCCAGGCACACTGTCTTTTTAGGTGATGTTCAGTGATATCTTCAAACTATAGCTCATCTTGTCCGCCATCTTGGAAAACCTCTCTACACTTCAAGCTTTCCATTCTCTGATGACTGCATTTTGGCTACACCATCAGTTGTGGAATTGCAGCAGCTCCACTAGTGGGAATTTTACTTGGTGGTGCTTTCTCCACATTTGTGGCTGGCCTCATTCCCTTCTTCCTGCCTCTCCAGACCCCCAAATGCTGTGTTTACTCATCTCACATAAGCAGACACTTGCCAGTAGAAGAGGTACCTCCAATTGGACCAAAGGATATGTATTTCTATATAGTTGCTTTTTTTCTATTTCATTTTTACCTACATAATCTGTTTGTCAGCTGGTGCTGTTATTTATTTGTCCCTCCGAGACTTTCTGAGAATTTCTGTGAACCCCAGGGCACTGATATTCTCAGGTTCTTTCTCAGCTCTGGGTTCCTGCACTTTTGGAGGCATTGCCATCATTTGTACCCCATATTTCATGGGGACTCTTTCCCCTCTGCTACCTCCAACCCAGGTCTGGACCTTTTTCTTTGTTTTCCCCCAGAATCATTCACACAAAACGTTTATTTGAGAAGTAGATTTTACTGAAAAGGCTGGATATTTTTACATCACAGCAAAGCAAACAGTTACAGCCTTAGTTATTAGACATCCCTTCTTTGAAAAACATTTAGTTTAAAAAATTGCATTGTGGTGAAATATATATATATAACAAAACATTTGCCATTTCAACCATTTTTACACGTACAATTCAGTGATATTAATTACATTCGCCATGTATAGCCATCACCACTATCAGCTTCCAAATGTTTTCATCACCCTTAATAACAACTCTGTACTCTTTAAGCAATACCCCTTCTTCCTTTTCCCACCTGCCCCTGGTAACCACCCACCCACCCCTGGTAACCACCCACTCGCCCCTTGTAACCACCTACAAGCTTTGTGGACAACCTTGCTTTAAGTGGGCTTCAGCTGCCACACTGCTGGGAACTCTTCGCTGGGCTCTCTGTCCCCAGGCCTTGGTCCCCTCTCTCCTCCCCCAGAATCTGCCGACAGATAGTGTAAGGACTTCTGGCACCCCCTGCTCCCTTCAGGGCTGAAATGACTGGAGTCAGTTTTGTTTATTAAAACAAGTTCTTCACTCTCCTACACAGGAGAAAAACCCAAACCAAAAAGGACAGAGAAAAATAAAGGCACCTGAAATCCTCACAATCACGTGAGCATGGATGTCAGCTGCCATCACAGACCCCCTTTCCCTCACATTAAACCTTCCAGCCTTAGGTACAAATACACCCAACCTTTCCCACCCAAGAGACCCATTCCCGCCTACACCAAGTCCACATGGCTTTAAATGGACCCCGGCGTTTCACCCTTCAGCCAAAGATTAGACAGCTCCATAAAATAAAACGAGACTAATGGGGCACGACAGTCCAGGGAGAAGGACTAGAAGGCAGGAGGGGACAGGAAAGCTAGTAATAGGGAACCCAAGATTGAGAAGGGACAGTGTTGACATACCATGGGGTTGTTAACCATTGTCATAAAACAATATGTGTACTAACTGTTTAATGAGAAACTATTCTGTAAACCTTCATCTAAAGTACAAAAAAAAAAGGACCTCGGATGCACAGAACTGGATTAATTGTAATCCTTGGTTCATGCCCCACTCATCATTGGTCCATGGTTGGTCTTTTATTTTGTTTACCTACTGATATACCCATGAACCCACCACCAGTTCTGAGAACTAAAGCATCATCAATAACCTACATCTACATCATACTCCATTCTGCTGCCTCCTTTCCTCCCTCACCCCTGATTCATTTTCCTGAATTTTGTGTTTATTATTGCCTTACTTTTAAAATCTCTGGATAATTTAGAACTCCAGTGGCCTTGCTGTGTTTTAAGTTGCTATCCACAATACTCATAGCATTCCGACTCGTGGCAACCCCATGTGTGCCCAATAGAACTGCTCCATAGGATTTTCAAGGCTGTGACCTTTCAGAAGCAGATCACCAGGCCTGTCTTTTGAAATGTCTCTGGGTAGGTTCACAGCAGTAATCTTTCAGCTAGTACTTGGTTACACCACCCAGGGACTCCTTTGACTTACTTTTTAAAGTAGCTTTATCCTAAATTTTGATTAAGTTCAAGAATAATCTACTTTTCAAGAAGAAGGATAAGGAAGGGAGAATTTCCAACCAAATGGCAGTATGGAATGGAGCAGGGGAAACTTGGTTATCCACCCAATCCATGCTCATCTCCTTTCACTTCCCCATTCCAGGATCCCCTCCTGGATTCCAGAAATGATCAGAGAGGAGAAGCACTGCTTCCCTTCAGAGGGGCCTGAAAACCAAACCCACAGAGTAAGATAGATAGTCGACACAGACAGAAAGGCTGATAGGTCAGCAGCATAAAAAGCCATCCTAGGAGCTGCCAGGTTTTTTTGAGAACAAGGAACATGGCTGCTGAGATGAGAAGCCAAACTGTGGATCCCAGGTGCCACTCACTCAGTGGCATCTTCATGAAGCTCGTTACAGGAACAAGACAAAGCACTGCTAGGGGCAGGACAGTCTTTAAGCTAGATGTTCCCATCCTGCAGCACGGCCTCTACCCTGAGCTTCTCTAGCTCTTCACTGCTGGGGTCCGTGGGGCATGGCTGGTACCTGGTACTCGGGACCTCTATGCAGGAGGAGCAGCGGCGGTGCCAGAGGCTGCAGAGGGCGTAGACGACGGTCAGCACCGCAGCCTGTATGGCCAGGTGCCAGCAGAAGAAGATGGTGAGGAAGGCGAGGTCCTCGGGGCTGTCTGCCCGCCAGGGCTGGCTGGAAAGTGGAGCATACAACATCGAGGTCATCTGCAGCATCCAGGAGCCAAACACCAGCAGCAACCAGATCTTGAACACCCAGAGTGAGGGCTGGCTAGGGACCCAGACCTCAGTGGTGAGCACCAGGACCAGCAGGAAGATGGGCAGCAACAGCAGGCTGTGTGTGCGGATCTCCAGGGCGTTCTTGTGCTCAATGTGGGCCACCATCTGCAGCAACAGCACAGCCAAGGCCAAGACCGTGCCAGCTTGCTCTAGCTTTATGCTCTGCCGTGCCAGCCACACCTGGCTTATGAGGTCCACCAGGCCACTGAGCAGGAAGAACCCAAAAATAGTGGCGTGCTGCCATGAATTGTGGTTCTGGAAAGGCTGCCGAGGGTCCTTCCAGTCCACCATGGGGAACTGGTTGGTTCCAGGCGGGAAGAAGAACTCCCCAACGATCAAGATCAAGAAAGCCCCTACCTTCACCACTCCTTCCACGTGTACTTGTTGCCACCACCTCTAGTCTTGATTGTGGCTTGGGGGCAGTGGGGGGAAGAGTTGCTCCTGGCCCCGCAGGAGGGCCCGGGACACCACCACTGCATAGTAGAGCCCCATGGAATAGATGACCAGCCCTGGAAACAGGTGTCCCAGGAGCATGCCCATGGCTCAGCCAACGGTCCACTCGGTGAGTTGGGTGAGTGGGAACCGTGAGTAACTCACCACCTCTACGCTGCCAAGAGTGAAGTCCTGCTGGCTCCACCTTGGCTTTCCACACACAGGATGGGTACAGGCACTTGGGGGCCGCGTCAGTCTTGAGGCAGCTGAGGGCTGTCCAGGCTCCTCCTAACAGGGCAACCCTCCAGAACAAGGCAGTACTTCTATGACTGCTTTGCTCCCTGCAGAAGCTCTGAGCTTTCGTTTCTCTGTTCAGTGTGGGCAATAGAAGACTGCCTGTGAAATCCTTGGCACAGAGGAAGAACTCAGTAGATGGCACTTATTATCATTTATTACTACTCTCACTGGGCCACTCCAGGTTTCACCAGCCAGTAAATACAAACCCCTCGATGGCCAAGTTCTCAGCCCTTCCCCAGATCCATGGTGTAGCCTTCCTTCCGCAGGTATTTCGGTGTCTCTAAGGGAGACGGAGCCCTGGTGGCGCAGTGCTTAAGAGCTCAGCTGCTTAACCAATATGTCAGCAGTTCGAATCCACCAGCCGCTCCTTGGAAACCCTATAGGGCAGTTCTACTCTATCCTATAGGGTCGCTATGAATCGGAATCGACTGGATGACAATGGGTAGAAGGGAGAGGGTGTGGTTCAGGTCCTGCTCATTGCTGCCTGCTGCACTGGGGCTGTAGCTGTGCTGCTTCTGAGGCTTGATTCTGCAGCTCTGGCTCCGATGGCACTGGCAGGGCTGCCCCAGGCCAAGACATGTTGCCTTGGTTGCCATCAAGGGCCGGCACTGCAGCCACCACTGTCCTGACTCCCTGTGTGCCTGAGAGTCTGCCGGGGCTGCCAGGGCTGCTCACTGAGCTGGGACCCGGAACGCTGGCGTCTGCCACACTGAGCTTCACTGCTCTGAGACTTTGCTCTGAGCAGCGATGGGAAGGAGCTTTTCCAGTTGCACTCTGTCCATTTGGGGGAGGGGGTTGCTTGGCTCCAAAGTGTCACAGAAGTTTTTGAGACCACGCTTTCAGTTCATCTGCCCAGACCTTTTTTTCCTTCGTGTATCTACCTGGGGCTCAGGTGACTGAGCTGGGCTGCATTTGAGTACCAGGTGCTGTGGCTGTTGTACCCACTACAAACCCATGCGGCTTGTTTTAGGCCTGGCTTGCTCTCCCCGTCTCTTCCTCCTTTATAGCAAATTCTTCCTTAGGGGCCCTATCTGCTTCTGTACAATTTAGTATTTGTCAGCTGCAACCCGTCTTGCCCAGCCCTGGATGTCTGCAATGTCTATAAACCTCTGAACCTTAATATACAATAATGATACAAAATACACATATACGTTTGTATATATGTGTTACATATGTGTATGTGTGTGTGTGTGTGCATATATGTATGTATTTAGGAGTTCCAGGGGGGTGCAAATGGTTAATGTGCCTAAGTGCTAACTGAAAGGTTGGAGGTTTGAGTCCATCCGGAGGTGCCTTAGAAGAAAGGCCTGGGGATCTACTTCCAAAAAATCAGCCTTTGAAAACCCTATGGAGCACAGTTCTACTCTGAAATTCAAGGGGTCGCCACGAGCTGGAGTCAACTTGACAGCTAGTGGTCTGGTATTTTTTGTTCATTTGTTCATTCCACATGAGTGTCCTCTGACTTCATGTTCCATAGCTCCTTTTAGAGGCCAGATGGCAGATGACTCTAAATATATCTGAGTGTTAGCTCTAGATCCGGGAAAAAGCCTGCTGTACTTAACACCTGTAGGGACTTTCGCATTATAGTGTTGGGTTCATACTGTCCATGAAATTTTTTATCCTGTTTCTTCTTCCCGATCTCATTTAATATTTCTTACAACCCATGACCTAATTGAACATAATTTTCATTTATATTACAAATGGCTTTTCATTAAAATTACAAAGCATGTAATTTTCTGCTCTAAGTATAAAACCCTATCATTATGAGCAAGAGTGCAAGGAACACAAACATCCAGGGTGCTCAATTACCTTTCTTGGCAGCCTTCTCAATTACTGCTTAGTTGCGGATGGTTTGCACCAGGCTGGAGTGGATTTAATGATCTCACCTTTTCCATCTGACAATGAAAGTACTCAGAAGCTTGCTGGGCCTTTAATTAGATTCGGCGACACACCCACACATTGTTGCAATCCTAATCCTCCTAGAAGAGGTAGCACAGTGGCTCTCACTACGTGACAAGGCCCCGTTCTAAGCATTTCATGTGTACGATAAAACCTGTGAAATCCAGAACCCGTCAGAGAAGGAAAACTCAAATATTTCTGGCTAAATAGAGAGAGATAGAAAAGGTGACTGCGCCCTGTCAAAGGCGGAAAGCTTGCGAGACCCGGAAAAACAAAACAGTCCCGATGAGTTCCGGCTTTCACAGGTTTCTCTGTATGATCTTTGCGATGACCCACTTGATCCCCGTTTTATAGGTGCAGCAGTAACCTGCCCGAGGCCACCTGGTCAGTGTGGACGTCACCTGGGGGGTTTCTCTGCTCATTCCAGGGAAAAGCTTCCCATACTCATTGTCTTTATATTTCGGCATCTTTCCCCGCCTGCAATAACAGAAAAAAGAAAGAACACAGCCACAAATGTGCTACGTAACCCGGTGATCTTTTTTACTTCCACTCACAATCTGCTTTTCTCTGCTAACTTTTTCTTCTGAAGAATCCCTGTGTCCATTTTAGAAGTGACCCCGCATGACACCCCACCACCCGGTGTCCTCTGGAGCAAGGATGTCCTGGGGCCTGGCTCACCCTCAGGGGTTGTGAACCAAACCCTGGTATCTCACTGGGGAGATATCCAGGCACATCCTCTGGGCTCCTTGCTTTGGGCAAGGATCAGTGACCAGACGGGGCACAGTGGGGGCCAGCGGGAAGGCAGCAAGGAGAATTTTGTGAGATCTGCATGGAAAGGGAGTGACTTTCTGTGTGTTCAGCTCACGGTTACTGTCATAGATTGACTTGTGGCCCCCCAAAATATCTGTCAGCTTGGCCAGGCCATGATTCCCAGTATTGTGTGGTTGTCCACCATTTTGTCATCTGATATGATTTTCCCATGTGTTGTAAATCCTTCCTCTCTGATGTTAATGAGGTGAGATTAGTGGCAGTTAGGTTGTGTTTTAAGCCAGTCTCTTTTGAGATATAAAACAGAGATGTGAGCAGAGAGACATGGGGACCTCATACCACCAAGGAAGAAGAGCCAGGAGAATAGCGCATCCTTTGCACCTGGGGTCCCTGTGCTGAGAAGGTTCTTGACCAGGGAAGACTGACAACAAGGACCTCCCCCAACAGAGACAGAAAGCCTTCCCCTGGAGCTGGCACCCTGCGCTCGGACTTCTAACCTCCTAGACTGTGAGAGAATAAATCTCTGTTTGTTAAAGCCGTCCACCTGTGGTATTTCTGTTACAGCAGCACTAGATGACTAAGAGAGCTACTGTGATTAGTAAAGAGAGGGCAAGCAGGCTGGGGAAATGGACCTTCTGTGCCTGGAGAGCTTCATGCAGTTTAGTCCCCAAGTAGATGCCAATAACCATTAGGTCTACATGGGGCTGGGTGCATTGTGTGGGCAGCAAGAGTGGGGCTGCCACTGACACCCAGTTCCTCCTGGCCCAAAGGTGACTTTTCACCATCCCCTTGCCCTTCTTCCCTTCACTGGGTCTTGGCTCTGCCTTCTTGCTCCTTTCCTGTCCACTTCACTGCCTGGGGCAGATACTGTCTTCTGGGTTCTTGTCATCCAGTGCATACAATCCCCATCTCTTTGGGCAGGGGGTGATGAAGACAACACGTGGGTCCCATAGAGGCCTGGGAGGGAGACACAGTCCCAGCTGGGGACTCAGGGCAGACCTCATGGAGGAGATGGCATTTGAATTGGGTCTTGATGGATTCCTTACATGTTGCAAATAGAGGGCCCTGGGGTGGGAAATCATGAGAGGAAAGCATGTGTTCAGGGGGGCTGGGTCAAGGGGAATGATAGGTGGGAGGAGCGGGCAGCCTGGGCAGGCCCTTCACTATTGGACTTCCTATGTCTACAGGACTGACAGCCCAAAGCTCAGGGCTGAGAGATGGTGTGGGCAGGGGCTGTAATGAGTGAGCCATCCCCAGGCATGCCTGGCAGCCTCTGACGAAGGATTATTCTCTTGTTCTCTCCGGGTGGGGGCAGAGGAGACTGGTGGGAGGAAGGCATGTGGGCCGGTCTCTTTTGGGACCAGGTGAACAGCCCCAGCCACACGCCCAAGCCAGAAACCAGGGTGTGGGCCTGGGCTCCTCCTGCCCCTCACCCTCCCAGTCAACCAGCCACCACGTCCAGCCAGTTCTTCCACCTCTGATGCTATTGCGACTTTCCTCCTCATTCCACCACCCCTGCCTTGGTTCTCTCCTGAACCATCACAGCATCCTCCTGACCCTTCCTCACCCCTCCACCTCCTGGTTTTTCTTTCCCGTGCAGCTGCCAGAGCGGGCTTGCTAATACCCACAACCAATCATGTCCATTTCCCTGATGGACTCCTCTGATGCACAATGCCCTGTGTTGGCTGCAGTATGGAATCTGAACTTCTGAGGCCAGGCAAACAAGGTCCTGCGTGACCTGTCCTCCGTTATTACCCAGGCCTGCATCCCCACACCTGCCAAAATTTATGCTTTAGCTCCAGTGCGCTCTCTACGTTTTTCTAGACCATGCCCATGCCTTGCATTGCCTTGGTCTTTGAACATTTGGTTCCTTCTGCCTGCAAAGTCCTCTCCCACCTTATATTCTTGGTATCCCTTTGCCCAATACCACTCAATCAACCAGAGAAACTACTTCTGTGGCTCGCATGCACGCTTCACAGCCTGCATTAAAGCTGTTCTCAGACTGTCTTGTCTTCGTCTGCATGGCAGACATGGATGTGTGCCTCTCAGATACCTCGCTGAGCCTCAGATAACTCAGATAGCTCACTGCCCAGCTGCCAAGAGTGTGGTGAGCTGACAGCCCAGTAGTAGACTCCTCCAGGGTCGGCCTCAGCTTCCCAGCTGAGGTCACATCCTTTTCAGGCAATGTTACAAGGGCCTGGACATTTCACCCAACGCTGGACTTCTCTGAAGCACAATCCTTGCTGTGGTGCTACCCATAGGGTGATGCTCCCCAGTGGGTGGGTGGACTATAACAGCTCTGTATCACCGGGCGCTCTCCCTGCCCACTCCTGCTTCCGCCCCTTTTCTTTCACAGGTGTTACTCCCCAGGAAACTTTTGTACACCTATCTCCATCTCAACACCTGTTTTTAGGAGTGGTCTGAGAAAGCAGCCGGTAAGATGGGTTTTGGAGACTGAACCACTCCCCATCCGGCTAGCAATGAGGACCACATCCTAGGAGTTAGTGGAGCATGAACAGCCTCCAGGATGTGTTGGTGATCCAGTTGTTAAAAGTGTCACTGGTTCTTGCTTGGGAGAATGTGCCGGTGGAGAGAAATGAACTGGTCTCCGTGACGATTCAGGCATTTGAAATATACACAGGGGAGAACAATATCCACATCTATATCCGTATCCACATCTGGAAAGGGGTTGTTGCTTTGGTGACCTGCAGGCACACAATGGGAAAAAAAAAAAAAATCAAGCCCATTGCCGTCAAGTTGAATCTTACTCATAGAGACCCTATAGGACAGTCCTAGAGCTGCCCCACAGGGTTTCCAAGGCTGAAATCTTTACAGAAGCAGACTGCCACATCTTTCTCCTGTGGAGTGGCTGGTAAGTTCGAATCACTGATCTTTTGGTTAGCAGCCTAGTGCTTAACCACCGTGACACCAAGGCTCCTTCTCATATAGTTAGTGAAGAAAAAAAAAGCCCAGACTAAAACTCAGGTTAAGCCCAGGATTTAGTAGACAGAGTTGTTGAACTCCAAAGCTGGTTGAGTGCTCAACCAGTGTAGATCTGAGGTGCTCACGGTGGTCTCCTCTGCAGCTCAAGGCTGATGCACCCCTGACACGTGGGGTGGGGACCTCTGGTGGATGCCCCTGAAGATTCTGACTCCCTGAACTTCTCTGACCCTTTATATCAAGAGTGCTAGCTCCCCCCCCCACCCCACCCTGTGTAGGGGAGACAACACAGTGCTCTTCACCTCAGTGAGCCCCATCTTCTTCCTGGCTGCCAGACTTACAACTGGCATTGCATAATTTGGCTGGTGACATGTTGGCCTGATAAAGAGGAAAAAGACTATTTTCCAAAGGAGCTGCACGACCTTGTCAATGTGTCCCAGCAGGGCTGGGAGGACTTGTGGACTGGTCTCTGAGGGCTTCACAAGAGCAGATAAAGATGCTGCAGGACACAGGATTTCCCACTCTGGAAAGGACCTGAGGGAGGGTGCAAGCTCACTGCTATGGTAGAAGCCTGGAAAAAGTGATGGTGAGGCTGAGCAAGCTCGAAATGTCTGAATTTCCAGGGCAGACACCAGAGGAAGGAATTAAAAGGCTCAGGGAAGTGGATGGGCATCCTGGACTGGCTATATTATGAGGCAAGAAGATGAACTAGAGGGTAGTACCTTATGGGCAGGCTGGAGAACACACAATTCACAATGCCACAGCTAAGGTGCTCGCAGTGGTTCCTCTGCAGGTTGGGGCTGATGCTACGAAAGGCAGGCACAGAACTTGGTTCTCTGACAGTAATGGGGATGCTAAGACCCCAGGGCAACAGAGGTCAAGTGGCAGAACTAAATGGCCAAGTCATAGGGTCATAACTGCTGTAACAGCTGAAAAGGTCGAAGTAGCAGTCGTGGGGAAGGGTCTGACCTTTAGAGAGTTATGGAGATTGTTAATAGAATGTCGCATCCTCAATGGAAAATAGATAGGCAGTCAAAAGGGTACTGTTTAATATATGATTAAAGCAGACAAAAGTAAATGAGGACGAAGCTGGGGTGGTCATCCCAATAAAAAGTCACAATCCCTTGCCTGGTTTCTGAACCTGGGCCAGTTTTCAGACCCAGAACATGTTGACTGAAAAAGTGGCTGGCAATATCATGGCAAGTATGCATTTTAATGACTCCCCCAGTCCTTCCCCAAAGGGACCCATATTTACTCTAGCGATTAGACCCGGGAGAAAGGAGAACACTCACACATTTCAAAAAGACTGTTGGACACAGTTAACAGGAGTAACGATAAATGTACCATCCCTGCTCTTACTCATTGGTTCCTGGGCCCGTATATTCTTCCAGCTGGGGACACAGCATCATACGGAGGTTTGTAATTCAATGAGTATGCTGTGTTCTGGAAGATGATGCCTATTTGCACAGGGGATTGCCTCCAAGCCAGCACTTTCAGCCACATCTTCAGCAAGCCATTCCAATGCTCTATCATGCTGGAAGCTTCTAAGTGGTGCTGTACGTGATATGACCGGTGAATTCCATGATCATGGCTCCGTTTCCTTCGCTGTGAAGAGGTTTCCCTAGTTAGATGCTATGTGGTATGGGATTCCATGCCTGTGAATCCGGCATTCCACAAGACTCTGGATAGTGGTTCTGGCTAAGATCCTGCAGGCAAGAAGGCAAACCTATACCCAGAATAGATGTCCATTCTTGTGAGAATGAACTACTGACCTTCTAGGAAAGAAGGGGCCCAATGTAGTCAATTTGCCACCACATGTCCAGTGGGTGTCCTCAAGGAATAATGTCATGCTGGGACTCAGCATTGGTCTCTATTGCTGGCAGATTGGACCTTCACAGGCAGCAGTAGCTAGACTGTCCTTGCTAAAGATGAGTCCACACTGTTGGTCCCATACAGAGCCTTGGTTTCTGCAACCGTAGCCTCTTTGTTCATGTGTGCATTGTGCTAGCATTGGAGTGGCCACCATCAAAAGCGGGCCAACATCAACTGGCTAAGTCATTTTGTTTGCTTGATCATTTAGTGCCTCTTCCATGGTAGATGCTTTCTTGGAACACTTCTGGTACCAAAGTCTGCAGGTTGACTTCTCCAGGAAGTAGCTGCTGAGATGCTTAGTCATGCAAAATTTTACTGGGGAGGAACAACTGTGAAAGAAAAAGGGGAAAAATAGGATTGAGCAGGGGGAGCCATTAGATGGCAATGCAAAGATGATAATGTCTCAGCCAGCCCAAACGGGCAGCTCTGAAGCAAAGATTGGTGCAAGACTAAGCTCTCATACCATCATCTTGCTCAGCTATTGGCTGGGGTCTATCCAGTAGAGAGGATGACCTTGGCTCCAAAATGGGGCAGACCCTGATGAAGCTAACAGATGAGGGCAGTCAGCTAACCACACCCCTTGCAATGAGGCAGTGCATCTTTCTTGTTACCAGGGGCTCAGACCAGGGGCTTATCTATGGAAAATAGCACCTACAGCAATTAGTGTTAAAATGCTGAATGATCTCTCACAGCTGGCGATGGAAACTATGATGATCAACAGACACTGCTCATGGGCGCCCGCCTCAACTGGTGCCCAGGGCACGTGCCCTACCTGTCCCCTCCTCCCCCCGCCATAGGCCTCTGGCTCAGACTCCCCAAGAATGAGGTGTGGGGTCACACCATATGTAAACTCCTGAGGCCAACCAGAGGTGCTAGCTGAGGACAAGGGGAAATTGCAATGAACAGCAGAGGAGGAAGACAATGAGCACCTGTTGTGACCCCAAGAACAATAGCAAATGGGGTCTGTATTTCATCCCTTAACTTCTCTCTTCTAAGTTTTGCTGAAGGGAGAGAGGCCTTCCAGTGTCCCGTGGCAGCCGACCCCCACGTGTGAGTGGAAACGTGGATCCGCAAAGCACAGGGTGTGGATGGTGACAGAAAGGACTTGCAGCTGAGCTGCGAGGAGTGCAGTGAGCTGACAGCCTCGAGGTCTTCTTCAGCTTTTGAACTGAGGACTCGTTCTTCCAAGGGTGGCCCCACTCAATGACTGTGCGTGATGATGGTTGAAGGACCTTGCAGTTTCTGCCCAGTGAGGGACCCTTCTAACGAGAAATCTTGGAAATCTTTGTTCCAGAGCTCCCTGTGGGACTGGCAGAAATTCTTTCATGTCTGCATTGTGGTCTGATGGCTCCTGGTCCCCAGCCCACCTCCTCTCCTTTCTTGATAGGTGTTACTTACCAATGAGCCTTTTGTGCTCCTAGCTCTGTATCAGCCTCTGCTTCTTAGAGAACCCACTGGCACGGTCTGAGTGGCAGACTTCCCTCCAGCCTTGGAGGGGTTTGGGAAATGATAATTAAAAACAAAATCAGCTCTCAATCCTGAAAAACCTCTGGTAGGAGAGAACGAAAACAATTGTGTTATTGAATAGGCATTAAGCCAGAATAGGATGGATCATAGGTGATCCGGTAAAGATGCTGCAAAGGAATCTGATCCTTTTGAAACCAAGTGGATGCAACTCAGTTAATTCATGTTTTAAGATACATGATAATCAGTTCTCAAGTAAGAAGATTTAAAGATTTAAATGCTGTTGAGTTGACCCCCAACTCATAGTGACCCCATGTGTTACAGAGTAGAACAGCTCCATAGGGTTTTCTTGGCTGTAATATTTATACGGGAGTCCTGGTGGTGCTGTGGTTAGTCGTTCGGCTGCTAATCAAAAGGTCGGCAGTTTGAATCCACCACTTGCTCCTTGGAAACCCTACAGGGCCGTTCTACTCTGTCCTACAGGGTCGCTATGAGTCAGAATTGGCTCAATGGCAACGGGTTTGGTTTTTTGGTTTCAGTATTTATGGAAACAGATTACCAGGCCTTTTACTCTGTGGAGCCACTGGGTGGGTTCAAACTGCCAATCTCTCGGTTAGCAACCAATCACATATGGCTTGTGCCACCTAGGCTCCTTTCTTACATAAAAACCAAAACCAAACCTGTTGGCGTCACCTTGATTCCAACAGAGCAGAACTGCCCCGTAGGGTTTCCAAGATTGTAATTTTTACGGAAGCAGACTGCCACATCTTTCTCCCATGGAGCGGCTGGTGGGTTTGAACCGCTGACCTTTCAGCTAGCAGCCAAGTGCTTAACCACAGAGACACCAGGGCTCCTTTTCTTACTTATAATGCATTCTAAATTTATCTAGCAATTGGGCCAGCCACCTGTGTTTGTTAATTTACTTTATTTGAAAGGAAAAACAAACTTCCTATTTATAAGACAGGAGATAGCTTTGTAACTTGGAGCAGGGCGTCCTTAGACATTAGGCTCCTACCCTCCCACAGAACTTGGGAGACAGAGGTGGTATCTTTCTTGATGATTATGTTTCAAAGGGCGGCTCCCAGGTCCTTGAGGAAACATTTCGAGGTCTTAAAACTGGCGAGAAGTTTGGTTAGCCTTCTAAAAGGATTTATAACCATTTCAAAAGAGGCAGAGAAAAAATTGACAAGTTTTCTACAGTAAAAGCTCCAAGAAAGAAAAATTAAAAAAAAGTTTCTTACCCTTTTGTACCAGGGAAAGTTAATTTGTCTTTTTCTTTTCTGATTTGTATTTACCCCTGTGGAGGTCACGTCTTCACAGCAGGTGCTTCCTGAGCGCTTGTGGTCTGACAGACTGATGGACTGAAAGGCTGACTGGCTGAATGCCCCACTCGGCTGTCACGACTGGGCTTCGCGTCTCTGGCTGGGGCTCCAGAGTTCTGAGCGTGTTCCCTGAGAGTGTGCGCGCTGCAGGTCTGTGGGTAGGAAATGGGTAAGGAGGCGTCCAGGCACCAGAAGCCAGAGGATATGTTTGTAGCTCTGTGATTCTCAGGGACAGCCTCAGGGCCCGGGGACTTTAGCCCCAGGCGGGGCCTCTGCAATGTGGACTCCATTTGGGCCTAGCTCGCTCCCCACCAGGTACTCCTCTGCTTCCCTGAAGCCCTGGTGAAGAAAGAAAGACCTTGAGATTAGGTTCCAGAGACAGAGATTTTGGGTTGCAGCCAAACGCTTAACCACTGTGCCACCAGGGCCCCATAGAATTTAAGTTAGGAGCGTATAGATTCCAGTCTAAGATGTCTGTTTATGGGCCTCCTACAGGCCAGCACCAGACAGAGCACTTGGCATGCCGTATTGAGTCTATTCCCACAGCCACCCAAAGAGAATGTACAATTATTCTCTGTTTTACAGAGGAGCCTTGGTGGTGCAGTGGCTAAGAGCTTGGCTGCTAACCAAAAGGTCAGCAGTTTGAATCCACCAGCTGCTCCTTGGAACCCCTGTGAGTCAGTTTTACTCTGTCCTATACGGTCGCTATGGGTTATTTTGCAGATTAACAAAGAGGCACAGAGAGGTTAAGCAGCACGCCTAGGGACTCACAGCTAGTGAGTGACAGATGTGGGATGTAGACGTACACCGTCTGACCTCCAAACCCAAGTTCTTAACCCCCGAGGCGACTGCCCTCCCAAGCTCTCTGTGCTGTCTCTACGGGGAAGGGGTGAGGAGGGGTGCAGTCTAGACATCTGAGTTGGAGTCTATTCAGAGACTTCTCTAGACCGAGTGGTCCCTATCTGACCATCAGGGTCAGATGCAGGCTTTGTGAGGCCTAAAGCTTATACAATTTGTGGGGCCTTCTTTTTTATCTTATTTAATTTAAAAAAATTTTTTTATTGTGCATTAGGTGAAAATTTACAGAGCAAATTAATTTCCCATTAGATAGTTTGTACGTAAAGTGTTCCATGACATTGACTGCATTCCCCACAGTGTGTCAGCTCTCTCCCCATTTCTGCCCTGGGTTCCCCCTTTTCCTTTGGCCTGATTTTCTACCTCTTCCTGCCTTCTCATCTTTGCTTTTGGGCAGGTGCTGCCCTGTTGACCTCCTATAATTGATTGCTCTGCGGAGCATTTTCCCCTCGGGTGGTGGTGTTTATTTTATGGTTTGGCTGAAAGGCGGTCTCCGGGAATGGCTTCAGTTCCAGGTCAGAAGGGTGTCTTAGGCCATAGTCTCAGGGGTTCTTCCAGTCTCTGTCAGACCAGTAAGTCTGGTCTTTTTGGTGGGTTTGATTTTTTGTTCTACATTTTTTATCTCCCTCTGTCTAGGACCCTCTGTTGTGATCCCAGTCAGAGCGGTTGGCAGCGGCAGCTGGGCACCATCTAGTTCTGGTCTCGGTCCTGCAGGCTGTGGTTCATGTGTCCATTAGTCCTTTGGACAAATTGCTCCCTTGAGTCTCCTGTGCTCCAGATGGTAAGAGACCAATAGTTGTATCTTAGATGGCTGCTCGCAAGCTTTTAAGACCTGTGGGGACCTCTTTAGTAAAAACAATACCAAAACAAAACTTACTGTTGCAAATTTTGCAGCATATATCCATATGAACATTTTGCTAAGATCCCTCTCCAGTCTTAGAAGGGGCTTGGGCATGGGAGGGCCCTGAAGCTTAAGCGTCATCAACTCCAGGGTAAATCTGCTTCCTGGGACCATCAGAGTAAGGCTCTCCTGCCAAGGGGCAGGGCTGGAAGCCGCTGCCCTCAGAGAACGAGACTCTGGTCACAGCCAAGGAGAAGTCCATAGACCCGAGAGCTCTACCCAGGGCCAGCGGGATTGCATCAGCAGAACCTCCCCGCCGTCTGTGCCTTTTCCACAGGCCATGCTCTGAAAAGGGGTCCAGCGACTGCAGGAGTTGGGGTTAGAGGGTGTGTGTGGAAATCACCTTTCACTCCTGTTGGCTGGCATTTCCTCTGGGAAGGGCTCTGCAGCTTCCTCTTGTGGCCACTAGGGGGAGGTGCTCCCCTGGGAACTGTTTGCAGAGGCCCCCTCACCCTCCCAGTCGCATTTCAAGGGCACCCTCAGTCCCAGGGGGCACGCCCACTGTTCTCCTCGGGCCCAGATCAGCTCTGAGGAGAGCGGGTGCAGTGGTCTCGTCTGCGTCCCGTGGGCTCCTCTCTCAAAGAGCAACTCACAGGGTGGGAAGGTGAGGGTGGAGGGAGCATTCTTACCTGTGTTACACGGAAGAGGAAACTTGTTCTTTCCGGAACCGCTGACCCTACAGAAAACTCCAGAAATAAAAGCTGGCTAAAGGTTTAAACTAGGGAAATATAAAATTTAATTCATCTTTAATTAAAGTTTAAGGATAAAAAACCAGCACCCGTTGCCGTCCGCTCCAGCTCACGGCGGCCCCGTGTGTGTCAGAGCAGGACTGTGCTCCACAGAGTTGTCAGCCGCTGGCTTTTCTCGGTAGTAGATTGCCAGGCCTTTCTTCCAAGGCACCTCTGGGTGGGCTCCAACCTCCAACCTTTCGGTTAATAGCCAAGCTCATTAACTGTTTACACCACCCAGGAACTCCAGTTTAAGAGTTAAAAATAAACCAAACCAGTTGGCCATCAAGTCAATTCTGAGCATTAAACTATTGTGTAGGTACATCTCGGTCCTATGCTGTGAATTTGGAGAGGAAGGCTTTTGAGCCCCTGGGAGGGACGTGTCTCTGCACACGATCCTTCTCCCACAGCTCCTGGAACCCAGGGCTGGTCTTTGTCAATTTGATACCCCTTGGCCCAGCACGGAGCCCTGGCAACGCAGTGGTTAAGAGCTATGGCTGCTAACCAAAAGGTTGGCAGTTCAAGTCCACCAGCTGCTCTTTGGGAACCCTATGGGGCAGTTCTACTCTGTCCTATAGGGTTGCTATGAGTCGGAACTGACTCGACAGCAATGGGTTTGGTTTTCGTTTTTGGCCCAGCACGCTGAGGTTCTCGGCTATTGTTTCTGGAATGAATACGTGAATACAAAAAGAAGGAGACAGAAAGCGGGAGGGAGAGAAACGAGGAGGCAGAGAGAAACAGATAGAAGAAAACCGACCATGTTTACTTGAAAGAACTTCGTGCGTCTATTCTGTGCAAGACTTTAGAAATAAAAAAGAGAGGGAGGTATAAAGATAACAATAAACTGGTGTTCCTGTCCTCTGGAGCCCCTAGGTAGTACAAATAGTTAAAAATCTCAGCTATTAACCCAAAGGCTGGAGGTTTCAGTCCACCCAGAGGTGCCTTGGAAGAAAGGTCTGGTGATCTAGTTCTGAAAAATCAGCCGCTGAAAACTCTATGGAGGACATTTCCAGTCTGACACACATGGGGTTGCCATGAGTTGGAGCCGAGTGCATGGAAACTGGTTTCCTGCCCTCAGGCAACTTGCTCTCTTGTGAAGAAGAAAGGTATGCAAGTAACTGTGGCATTGGCAAAGCATAAGGGCCTTGTTGGAGGGAGGCCCAGCCTCCTTGCTGCCTAGGCCTCCCTCTGATGAGGCACAGTCCTCCAGGATCTCCTAGCATCAACTACATCTGGTAAAAAATATTCAAAATTGTACTTGACTCATGTTCCTTTGTCAGCGACATGGTTGGGTATTTGTTTACATCTCTGGAGTCTTTAAAAAGCTCTGTATCCCCAGCATCTTGAACTTCCATGATAAAAACGTGGGTGTGCCTTGGTGCAGTTATTTCTCATTCACTGTTCTGGGATCTTGGATGGAAGTCAAAATGTTCTTCAGCTCTAGAAAATTTCTTTGTTTTATGTTTTGAGAATATCCCCCTCCTCCCGATCTGTTTCTGTTCTAGGACCACTATCAGATGTTGGAGTCCTGGATTGATCTTCTGTAGCTCTTATCTTTTCTCTTATATGCTCTGTTTGTTGACTTTAATTTTCTGACCTACTAACCCTTCTATTGAAATTTTTTCAGTGATCATATTTTTAATTTCCAAGAGCTCTATTTTGTTTACTAAATTTTCCTATTTTAGAGCATCTTTTTTACGCTTGCAATAACTTCTCAAATTTTTCTGAAGATACTATATGTATACTTTTAAATTTTCTATCTATCTTTTTTCTAAGGTCATTTTTCCTGTTTTATTTTTTTTATTTAATTTTTTTCAAACTTACAGACAAGCTGAGAGACTAGTATGTGTCTATTAGTACAATGGATCCTTATATCCTTTCCCTAACCACTAATCATTAACATTTTGCCACATTTCACTTTTTTCTGAATCATTTGAAAGTAGCATGACATTTTATCCCTAAATACTTCAACATATATTTCCTTTAAGAATAAGGACATTAATTAAATAATATCTTCTGATATACAGTTCATATGTAAATTACCCTGTTTATGACCAAACGTACTTTAATAGTACATTTTTTTATCCAGGATTCAATCAAGAGTTGAATATTGAAGTTACTTATTATGTTTTTTTCAGGAGCCCTGATGGCACAAGTTTTAAGTGCTTAGCTGCTGTGATAGTTAAAGTTATGTGTCAACTTGGCTAGGCCATAATTCTCAGTATTATTTAATTATGCTCCATTTTGTGATCTGATGTAATTATCCTCCATTTTGTGATATAATGTAATCCATGATGTGATCTGATATGATCAGCCAATCAACCGTAAGGGGAGTTTCCCCAGGGGTGTGGCCTGCACCCAATGTATACATGGACGTTCTGGAAAAGCCTGCTTGCTTGCTCTGGATCCCTTTCTAGCTCGTCATCATCTGACCTCCAGTTCTTGAGACTTTAGCCAGCAGCCTGTCACCTGATCTGCCAGCTTTGGGATTCACCAGCTTCCACAGCCCTGTGAGCCAGCAGCCTGCTGTCTGACCTGCCAATTCTGGGTTCGTCAACCCCTGCAGCCATGTGAGTCAGAGAAGCCTCCAGCCTGACGCCTGACCCATGGCCTTTGGGACTTTCCAGCCTCCACAACAGCGTGAGCCATTTCCTTGAGATAAATCTCTCTCTCTCTGTGTATATATATATATACATATATATACTTCACTGGTTTTGCTTCTCTAGAGAACCCAGCCTAAGACAGCTGCTAACTGAAATGTTGGCAGTTGAACCCAGTCAGCTGCAACTTGTGAGAAAGACTTGGCAGTCTGCTCCCCTAAAGATTACAGCCTAGGATCCCTATGGGACAGTTCCACTCTGTCACGTGGATATGCTGGGCGGAAAGGATTTGATGGCACACAACAACAAGAACATTATGCTTATTTACTCTCTTTCTGTCTAGAACAGTCCCCCTCTTCCAATATTTTTGGTGTCTTTTTTATGATGTTGACTTTTTGGAGAGCTCACGCTAGTTCTCTTGTGGACTGTCCCACACTCTGGTTTTATTTGATTATACGAAACAGGTTAAACAGTTTTGGCAGAAACTCTCTGTAGGTGATTTTGTGTACTTAACATCGCATCTCCTCAGGAGGCACGTGTTTTCTCATAACTGGATTCAGCCGTGCACCCCTGGCACTGATAGTACACTAACGGTGTGCCCTTCTCAGGGTATCACATTCAGAGGCACATGATGTCCATCTGACCTTCATTGTCATGTTGATTTTTTTTTTAAATTGTGGTAAAGAGTAAGAATTCCAGAACACTTAATTGTGCTCATGCAGAACCTATGCATAGACCAAGAGGCAGTCCTTCAAACAGAACAAGGAGATATTGTATGGTTTAAAATAAAAAAGATGTGAGTCAGGGTTGTATCCTTTCACCAAACCTACTCAATCTGTATGCTGAGCAAACAGTCCCAGAAGCTGCACTATAGGAAGAAGAACAGGGCATTGGGATTGGAGGAAGACTCGTTCATAACCTGTGATATGCAGATGTGACACAACCTTGCTTGCTGAAAGCAAAGAGGACTTGAAACACTTACTGATGGAGCTCAAAGACCACAGCCTTCATTATGGATTGCACCTCAACATAAAGAAAACAAAGATCCTCGCAACTGAACCAATAAACAACATCATGATAAACAGAGAAAACGTTGAAGTTGTCAAGAATTTCATTTTACTTGGATCCACAATCAATGCCCATGGAAGGAGCAGTCAAGAAGCCAAACGACGTTTTGTGTTGGGCAAATCTGTTGCAAAAGACCTCTTTCAAGTGTTAAAAAGTAAAGATGTCACTTTGAGGTGCACCTAACCCAAGCCATGGTATTTTCAATCACCTCATATGCAAAAGCTGGACAATGAATAAGGAAGACCAAAGAAGAATTGATGCATTTGAATTATGGTATTGGCAAAGAATATTGAATATACCATGATCTGTCAGAAGAACAAACAGATCTGTCTTGGAAGAAGTACAGCCAGAATGCTCCTTAGCAGCAAGGATGATGAGATTTTCTCTCACGTACTTTGGACATGTTATCAGGAGGGATCAATATCTGGAGAAGGACATCTTGCTTGATAAAGTAGAGGGTCAGCAAAAGGGAGGAAGACCCTCAATGAGATGGATTGACACAGTAGCTGCAACAATGGGCTCAAACATAACAATGGTTGTGAGGATGGTGCAGGATGAGGCAATGTTTCATCCTGTTGTGCTTGAGGTCGCTATGAGTTGGAAGTGATTCGATGGCATCTAAAAACAACAACACGTAGGTGGCAAAACATTTGCCATTTCAGCCGTCTTCACATGTACAGTCCCTCTGATGTTCAATATGTTCATCACATTGTTCAACCATGGTGATGTTGATTCTGATTACGCAGTGAAGGTGTTGTCTGCTGTATCCACTTTTTTTTCCACTTGCAATTAATCAGCCATTCAGTAGAATTTTCATTTCTGATATTGTATATTTCAATTCTATAATTTCTATTTGGTTCTTTTTTAATTGTTTCCATTTATCTACTGAATTTCCCCATTTGTTCACTCATGTTCACTTTTTCTTTTTTTTTTAACTTTTGGTTTTGCTTTAGGTGAAACTTTAGATAGCAAATTTGTTTTCCAAACAATAATTCATACACAAATTGTTCCGTGACATTGGTTGCAATCCCTGCAATGTGTCAGCACTCTCCCCATTTCCCGCCAGGGTTCCCTGTTACCATTCCTCCAGTTTCCCTGTCCCTCTCTGCCTTCTCGTCCTAGTTTTGGGCAAATGTTGCCCTTTTGGTCTGGTATTGTTGATTGTTCTAAGCAGCACATTCTTCACGGTGTTAGGGTTTATTTCCTTATTCTTCTATTATTTGGCTGAAAGGTGGCCTCTGGGAGTGTCTTCAGTTTCAGGTTAGAAGGTTGTCTCGGGCCAATAGTCTCAGGGGTTCCTCCAGTCCCTTTCAGACCAGTAAGTCTGGTCTTTTTTTTTTTTTAATTTGAATTTTGTTCTACATTTATTGCCTATTCTAATTGGAACTTCTATTGTGGTCCTGGTCAGAGTAGTTGGTAGTAATAGTCGGCCACCATCTAGGTCTTCTGGTCTCAGATTAGAGGAGGCTGTGGTTCACGTGGGCCATTAGTCCTTTGGACGAACTGCTTCCTTGAGACTTCAGTTTTCTTCATTCTCCTTTGCTCCAGGTGGGAAGAGACCAATAGTTGCTTCTTAGATGGCTGCTGGCAAGCTTTTAAGACCCCAGATGCTGCTTACCAGAGTAGGATATAGAACATTATCTGTATGAACCATGTTTTGTCAATTGACCTCGATGCCCCCCAAGACTACAGCCCTTAACCTTCAACTCAAAGGCACCTAACCACAGCAAGATTAATGAACTATTTTTTGTAATTCATTTTCCCCTCTGTTAACTTGTCAATTATACATTCTTTCACTATGCTTTTTGTTTTTCGAGATTATCCCATAAGATAACAATCAGATTTTCTTTACTTTGTATGTGATTTGAAATTTTTGCCAAGAGGATTTTTTTTCTGTACCTTTATAATAGTTTTATTCATGTCTTGGACTTGACTGTTCTGGGCAATTTTCCTACGTACATAGGTGCATTCAGTATGTAGATTTTAGGTCTTTTCTATTTTCAAAAAGTTTTCTTGGATTATAATTTTTGTGGTTAAACACTTTTTATTTTATTTTAAATCATATTTATGGTGGTTTAAATTACATACAATAAAATTCACCAATTTTAAGTGTACAATGTGATGGTTAATTTTATGGTTAATTTGACTAGACTATGGTGCCATTATTTGGTCAAACACAAGTCTAGATGTTGCTTTGAAGTATTTACATGTGGTTATCATTTAAATTACTTGGCCTTAAGTAAAGCAGATTACCCTCCATTATGTGGATGGGCCTTACCCAATCAGTTGAAGGTTTTGCTCTTAAGAGCAAAACCAGAGGTTTCCCAAGGGAGGATTCTGCCTCCAGACTATGAATAGACATTCTGCCATAATTCCTCTTGCTCCCCCACTGCTTCACTTACTGATTTTGAACTTGACAGACTCACAATTGTGTGAGCCAATGTCTCAAAATAAATCTCTCTCCCTCTCTCTCTCTATATATCTTACCGGTTCTGTTTCTCTAGGGAACCCTGACCAAGACATATAACTTGATAAATTTTGACAAATAACATACAGTCATGTAATCATCACCATAATCATAATTGGATTATGGTTTTAAGTATTAGTTCTGTTCCATTATTTTGTTTTGCATTTTTCAGCAACTTCAGTTATATGTATATGGATCTTTTTTTTTTTACCTCTATAGCTATCACTTTTTCTATGATGATTTTTACCTCTTTAGTTTTTGTTCTCTCTTGACTATATCCCTTGTTATATTTGCGGTTGAAGTTGAATGCATTCTCCTTAGGACATCATGTGATTTAATCTCTATTTCTGTAATGATTTACTTTTTCCTTCTACTTCTTTCCTGAGTTGGATAAACTCATTTCACATCTTGCTTTTTGTCCATTTCTAGTCGCTGTTCTTTGATATCTTCAGATGCTTGTTTAATAAGATTTAACTCATGTTGGATATTGTGTCACAATTTTCCTCTGTTTTTCAGAGGGAAGTAAGTTTATCAGCTGAAGATACTAGCCTCCCCTTTCTGTTTGCTTCTCACAGTGGCTTCGTATAAATGCTACCTGTCATTTTTTGTTAATTTAAAAGTATTTTGGATTATCCTGGCACATCAGTAACAGGTGTTCCTTTGTGGGTGGGGAGGGGTTTGAGTGGCTTACTAAGATTCTTCATTCAAGAACCGCCTCCTCTACTGGTACATGGAAGTTAAATTTCTTCAGTAGATTGTGCTTTTGTGAGAGGGAGAGGTTGGTGCTTGTCATAAGGCCAATTTGCAGCCTATGTCATTTTTTGCCATTAATTCCTCCTGGTTGCCCCTTTTCACCCAGTTTCTGACACGGCCATTCCTACTTTATCACTCAGCCCCTCAACAGTCATGGTCTCTAACTGGCCCGCCTGGACATGCCCCATATAGTTTCCTGTGATAGGAACCCCTTACCATCTTGTAGCCCCGTCTCTCACTGGCTATAGTTACTCCTTGCCCCTCGCTGCCATGCTCCATAAAGTTTCCCATGATAAGAATCCTCTCCCCCTCAACTAATGCCCTAAAAACCAAAAACCAAACCCGTTGCCATTGAGTCGATTCCAACTCATAGTGACCCTGTTGGACAGAGTAGAACTGCCCCATAGTGTTTCCAAAGAGTGGCTGGTGGATTCCAACTGTAGACCTTTTCGTTAGCAGCCTGAGCCCTTAACCACTGCACCATCAGGGGTCCACTACTGCACTAGAAACCTTTAAACTGTTCAAGAAGACGTCAGTGATCACTAACCTTGAGACCCCATCCTGCTTGCCATGCATAAACCCTCTCCCACCATTCCAGCTTGTTGTTGCCTTGTCCCCGGGTGCGACCCCCTGTGGTTTCCTCTGTTGGACCTGTGAGTCATAAATTCCATTGGCTTTCTGGCCTTCCTGTGTAAGTCTCACTTTCTCATGCTGCGCTTGACAGGCCATACAAGACACTCACAGACCCGTCAGGGTCAAACTGAAAACAGTGTTTCTTCTGATTCTGTGATTCTCCTTTGTTTCTGGAGGATCCCTACTTTCCACCATTTTTTTCCCTTTTTTCTCATCACTTCCCAGGATTCAAAGAACGCCTCTCCTTTCGAAGTTGCTTTCCTCTCCCTAGAAGTGGTGCCTTTCCAATCATTCCTTCTGGCCTTGTACACTTTCAAGCCTCTTCCTATAGCTTCCTCAGTACTCAGTTCTCTGATCCACCAGGCTGCAGGCAGATCTGTTCTCAGTACTTCTCCACTCCAGATGAGACCCTCTCTCTCTGAGGTGACTGGACGGCCACAGGTTTGGATTTTTTGTCTTTGTCTGTTTTCGTGCCAACATTCTAATCTGCAGCTTCCTTTCACTTTGTAGTTGTCACTCTTCCTTTTGCTTCCTGTCTTCCAGAATTTTGTCAAAATCTCACATCTGCTGATGGCCCTTCTCTTATCTCTTGTGGCTGTATGCGAATCAGTTATTTTCTTTCTTCACTTGAATTTTAGCGAGGACGTGGGAGGGAATGGAAATCCACAGAGATATTTAATCTGCCATCTTTAACGAAAAATCCCTTCTCTTGGAGTTTTGAGTGTTCAAAAGAAAAGATGCCCCCATTAAGAAGGGAAGGAAGAAGGGGCTCTATGGCCATGAGGTGGCAGAAGCTGGGTCTGACTGTCACTCCTGGGCTGACTGGAAGTCTGATGGGCTTGTGCCTGAGAACTGGAAGAGCTTCTGCCCAAGGGTTCACAGGAGAACTCATGGGGGTGGCTGGAGCCGAAGATCCTGCTTCTGCCTCTGGGTCTGTAGTTTCACATTCTACACACTGTTGAAAAACTTCTTCGACTTAACAAACATATAGTTACGTGTTCCATTGACGTCTTTCCCTGTCATGAAATGGAGTTTAAAGCTGTTTTCTACTCCATCACGAGGAACATCGGTGGCGAACGGTTAAGCGCTTGGTTGCTAACCAAAAGGTTGATGGTTCAAACCCACCCAGCAGCTCTGGAGAAACACCTGGTGATCTGCTTCTGTAAAGATTACAGTCAAGAAAACTCTATGGGGCAGTTCTACTCTATCACGTAGGGTCGCTATGAGTTGGAATCAACTCGACGGCACCCAACAACAGTAACTCTGTCATGAGAGGTACTGTTAGGAGGATGGTCTATGGCGGCCCCTGCACCTCCCACCCTGGCCGCCTAATCAGAGGCCTTGGGCCCAGAGCACTCACTGGTAACGGAGGCTGGGAACTGCCGTTTTCTCTCTGTCCCAGTTTCTTTTTCTTATCGGGGAAGCCTCCCTCCCGGTTCTGAGCACACAGTAACTTTCTCTGTCCTGCTCATGCGTGGGCATCATATGGCACCTGGCCAACTGCATTTATTTATCTGTTCCCAGAGGGGAGGGAATGGGTCTCTCACCTGTGGCACAAGAGATGTGTGTGCATAACACCTGCTCTGTGTGCAGGAAGCTACTCACTGGCCGTGGGAGACGGGTGCCTGATAGGGAAGCTGGCTTTGCTCTGTCTCTTCTTTATGCCTGTGTGAGATTCCTGTCTTCTATTGGTGACCTCAGAGACTGGCTTGACTGGTACCCTGGTTTATTGAATCCATCCCTTATGTCGGACAGGACTTCCTCTACTAGAAGACCAAGCCTGGGCTCCCCACACCCTCACCATCCCAGAACAAAGGCAGCTCCTTCGTGTGTGTGGTTCTGGCTCCTTCCTTTTCCTCATGGACCACCTCTTAAAGCCCCAGCATGCTTTGCTCATAATCTCCCATAATTAGTCAAGTAAAGGAAACCCAAACACACTAAGAAAACACAAAAGCAAAGACATGGCTGGGATCCCAGCACAGACTCCTCATCCTCCTGTAGTTAAAGCTTAACCACACACGTTGCCTGAGATGAGCCCTTTCCTCACGGTGTTTGGCTTGGGTGCTAGAGCAGATGAGTCAGCCCTCCTGAGTCCCTCCTCTGAGCCGAAAGAGCCTGTGTCCCAGGCCTTTCTATGAAACAAGGGCCAGAACTCTCCCATGGCCCTGGTCTGCACGATGGTGCATCAACTCCCGTTGGTCCTCAGTCTCCCAGGGTGCCTCGGAGACTGGACTCCTGATCGAGGGGAGCATTGTCCTGGGAGGGAGAAGACCAAACAGTTTTTTGTGCTTTTTAATTGATGTATAATTTACACGCAGTAAAGTGCACTAATCTTAAGGGTACAGCTCAATGAATTTTTGTATGTGTATAAACCCATACGACCACTCCCCAGATCAAAAGACAACATCTTCTGCACCCCCAAGGTCAGAGGAATCACAATCTATGGCAGCTGTAGCCTTACGAAATGCATTTCTTAAAAGATAAGACTTGAAAGTCCAAATTACTGCTTGATCCATGGGCCACAGAATGGATGTTGTGTTCGCAGGCATGAAAACAACATCAATCTCCTTGTACGTCTCCATCAGAGCTCTTGGGTGACCAGGTGCATATTGTCAGTGAGCAGTAATATTTTGAAAGGAATCTTTTTTTCTGAGCAGCGGGGCACTGGTGGTGCAGTGGTTAAGTGTTTGGCTGCTAACCAAAAGGTCAGCCGTTCGAATCCACCAGGAGCTCCTTGCAAAGCTTACGGGGCAGTTCCACCTGTTCTGTAGGGTTGCTATGAGTTGGAATCGACTCCACAGCAACTGGTTTAGTTTTTTTTTGCGGGGGGGGAGTTAGGTCTCAACAGTGGGCTTAAAATATTCAGCAAACCATGTCGTAAACAGATGTGCTGTCATCCAGGCTTTGTTGTTTCATTTGTAGAGCACAGCAGAGTAGATTTAGCATAATTCTGAAGAGCCGTAGGATTTTTGGAGCGGGAGGTGAGCACTGCCTTCAACTTAAAGTCACCAGGGTTGCATTAGCTCCCAACAAGAGAGTCAGCCCGTCCTTTGAAGCTTTGAAGCCAGGCATTGACTT
This sequence comes from Trichechus manatus latirostris, assembly GCF_000243295.1. Lineage (NCBI taxonomy): Eukaryota > Metazoa > Chordata > Mammalia > Sirenia > Trichechidae > Trichechus > Trichechus manatus. The sequence goes on along the minus strand of NW_004444028.1, from coordinate 6,535,175 downwards.
CTCCTCTCGAGCTATGAAAGTCCTGGATGGCATCTTCTTCCAGTAGAAGGCTGTTTGGTCTACATGGAAAATCTGTTGCTCAGTGTAGCCGCCTTCGCCAGTTATCTCAGCCGGATCTTCTGGGTAACTTGCTGCAGCTTCTCCATCAGCGCTGGCTGCCTCCCCTTGCACTTTTATGTTATGGAGATGACTTCTTTCCTTAAACCTCATGAACCAACCTCTGCGAGCTTCAAACGTCTTCTGCAGCTTCCTCACCTCTCTCAGACTTCGTAGAATTGAAGAGAGTGAGGGCCTTGCTCTGGATGAGGCTTTGGCTTAAGGGAATGCTGTGGCTGGTTTGATCTCCTATCCAGACCACGAAAGCTTTCTCTTTATCAGCAACAAGGCTGTTTTGCTTTCTTATCGCTTGTGCGTTCACTGGTGTACCACTTTCAATTTCCTCCAAGAGCTTTTCCTTTGCATTCACACCTTGGCTGTTTGGAGCAAGAGGCCTCGCTTTCAGCCTATCTCGGCTTTCGACACACCTTCCTTAATCATTAAGCTTAATCATTTCTAGCTTTCAATTTAGAATGAGAGACGTGTGACTCTTCCTTACACTTGAACACTTAGAGGCCATTGTAGGGTTATTAACTGGCCTAATTTCAACATTGTCGAGTCTCAGGGACTAGGGAGGCCTGAGGAGAGGAAGAGAGATGGGAGAGCGGCCGGTTGGTGGAGCAGTCAGAACACACACAGCATGTATCGATTCATGTATATGGGAGCAGTTCATGGTGCCTCAAAACAGTTACAACAGTAATATCAAAGATCACTGTTCACAGATCACCATAACAGAAATAATAATGATGAAAAAGTTTGAAATATTGCGAGAGTTACCAAAATGTGACACAGAGACAGAAGTGAGCACATGCTGTAGGAAAAATGGCGCTGATAGATGTGCTCCACGCAGGGTTGCCACAAACCTTCAACTTGTAAAAAATGCAATATCTGAGAAGCGCAATAAAACAACGTGCAATAAAGCAAGGTATGCTTCTATATTTCCAGACCACCAGGCAGCCACATATCATCACTTTATTGGCTGTGTGATGCTCCATTGTATGGGCCCAGCAACCTCAGATAAACAGATAAGCATCTGAACAGAGAGGAGCAATCCAGTGGGTAGGGCAGGGCAGGCCTTGAGCCGTGTGTGTCACCGTTGAGTCAACTAAGTCTGGAACTGGCCAGGTGAGCATGAGAAGGAGGCCCTCAGGAAGCAGCCCCAGCCACTTAATGGATGGGGCTTGGCTAGAGCGGAGCAGGCTTGGGTCCACAGTGGGGCTGGTTCCGCAGAGAGACTAGGCAGTCTCTTGGGGTATCCTGGAGAGGGCCGGAGGCAGAGCCCAGCACTGCAAGTTCCTAGGGTAGGTTGCTGTGACTCAGAGGTGACCAGGGGCCAGGATAATAACCAGCGTCAAATCAAAATCCTCAATCACTTTTTGACTTCTCTGTTCGGTTCTGACACCAGCTGTCCTTGTGGTACTCCTTTCTATGACTCTAGCCACCTGGAGCTAGGTCAGCTCTCACACTTCTAAAGTTCTTTGGGTGGTTAAATAGGCAGGCGCCAGCCACAAGCTCGGGAGTCCCCCGCGGGTTCCCCTACATCTGACCTACTGGCTTCTACAACTCATTTGAGTTTGATAATTCACTGGAATGACTCACAAAATTCACAGAAAGTGCTGCGTTTATGATTATGGCTTTATTACAGCAAGAAAAGGATACAAACAAGAGACACGTAGGGCAAGGATTGGGAAGGTTCCCAGAGTGAAGCTCCCATGTCCCAAGGATGTGCTACCCTCCTGTGCATGAACGTCTTTTATCAACCAGGAACACAAGTTATGCAAACTCCAGCCCTCTCCCCTGAGGTCAGTCGATATCACAAGGTAATCATGAGGTATTACATGGTGGGTCTTTCTGGCCTGGCCAGCCCCTACCCCAGAGTCATTTCATCACCTCACGTAACTTGTTAGTTAGGTGTGCTCTGGACTCCTTATTGAAGACAACTAAATTCCAAGGTTTTCTTTAGAGATTCTCTCTCAGAAACCGATGACAAAGACCAAATTATTTCAGTAAAGTTCATGTAAACCCCACACCAGGTGACAGGCCCTTGGGCATCTCATGTCAGTGCCAAGGCACGCTGGGTGGGAGGCTGGGTCTGCTGAGTTGGGCCTTTTTGCTGCTGTCAAAGGGCTCAGCATCTAAGAGGCTCAGCAGATGTAGCAGGGGACCTTGGTTGTAAGAAGGGAATTTATTGGAAGGATGCTAGCAGATATGGAGCCTGTCTTAGGCTAGGTTCTCTAGAGAAGTAAAACCAGTAAAGTGTATAAATATATATAAAGAGAGAGTTTTATATCAAGTAAATGGCTTATGCGGTGGTAGAGTCTAGAACATCCCAAGTCTGTGGATCAGGATAGAGACTTCTCCTGATTGATGTAGCTGCAGGGGCTGGTGGACCCAAGATTGGCAGGTCAGAGAGCAGGGCTCTTGTTCATAGGGTATGAAGATCCACAAATCCCAAGTTCCAAGTTATACTGCTAGCTCCAGTCCCAAGAAGCAGAGGTCAGACGAACAGGAGCCAGCTGCAGGATCCAGAGTGAGCAAAAAGCCAGAGCGTCTGCTTATATTCAGATGCAGGCCACACACCCAAGGAAACTCCCTTTCAGCTGATTGGCTACTCACAGCAGATCCCATCACGGGAGCGATCACTTATAAACACTGAGAATCATGGCTCAGTCAAGTTGACACTCAATCTTAACCATCACAGAGCCTAAGGATAGGAAGGGTAGGAGACCTCTAGAAGGATTTGGGGACTGGGAAGGCAGGGGCCAAATTTCTTTCTCCCATTTTTGTGCATACGTACACACAGTCTCTGTCAAGGTCACTTTCTGGTTCTACAAGATCTCCCTTGTCTGCATCTCTCTGCCTGTGTCTCCCGTCTTTGCAGGACAGATTTCTCTGCTTTACCACATGCCCAGTATAATTTGGCTATTGCAGCTTCCTTCTCTGAGACCTCCAGGTCAAGGGCTCAGTGGAGTATCTATCTCAGTCACAAGAGAGCAAACCAGGTGGTAACATCCAACCCCATGCCTTGAGTCCTACGGTCCAGGCAACCAGGATGCTGGGCGACTTGGTCCAAGCATGGAAGCCACAGCCTCCAGGGTTGTAGGGGAAGGGATCCCAAAGAAGAGGGTATGGTCAAGAGCAAAGTGGGGTGACTCCAGTGCCCAGGAAAAGAAGTGGGGCTGATAAGAACCAGTAAAGCCTGGCATTGGGAAAGCCATCCTGCTTCCTCTGGAGTTCCCATTCACGACACCTCTATGATGTTGGCTGTGTTCCGGTGAACACTGAGGGCATAACCTGGCTGTGGAATGGGACGACCGTGGCTGTCGGGAAAGACCAATAACTACAATCTCTTTCTAGATGGAAACTGGGGAAGTTCCCATCTAGCAGGACAAGTGGAAATCTGCTGTGGTTCCATTACTAGGGAAGGGAGTGTTACACCAAGACAGAGGGAAATCCCAAGGCATCAAAACTGAGCCCACTAGAGGCAGGCTATGGGAAGAGGCTTTGGAGCCTTAAAGACCAGGACTGGACTCTCAGCTCTGTCATTGCTCAGCTGTGTAATATCAGGCAAGTCACCTAGTAACTCTGAGAACCAGTTTCCTCATCTATAAATTGAGATAACACTCACCCTACAGGTGGGTGCTAAGATTAGAGCTAATGCTTGTGATGTGCACGGCTCACGGTGCTCCAAAAGCTAGCCATTGTCATCATTTTGGTTTGTGTGAGGACGCACATTGAAAACACAGATGGACAGAGAGGGCGAGTGTCTTTATGGGTCTCCATGGGTGCGTGGAAGGTGCCTGACTGAACGTGTGTGATCATGGTTGCAGGAGAATCCCCGAGCACACAACTGTAGGCGTCAGGCAATACAGGCCCGGCACCTGTGGGCCTTTCGAGGCCCTTACAATAAGGTTTGAGGCCCCAGATTAAACAACTGGCTCAAAATACAAAACAAAAACCCCATAGCTGAAATTGACAAGGGTGAAATTAAAAGTCATCTGCAACTCAACTGACTCATGAAAGATATCTTAATTACTCTTCACTATAAATGCAGTGAGAGGTATACAGGCCGAGGTATGTTGGCGTCAGAATGTCTAGCTTTGTATTTTGGCTCCACCACTTACTAGCTGTGTGATGGTGGGCAAGTTACTAAACCTCTCTGTGCCTATTTTTTCGTCTGTAAAATGGGAATAATCATAGTGATTGCTTCCGATGGTTATTGTAAAATACTTTAAATGGTGCCAGCACATAAGAAGTCTAGCTACTGTTATATTTACTACCAGATGAAGGTGCATTTGAATATGTTTGATGTAATTATGGCAGGGCCTCCAGAAGTAAGAGGGCCTGAGTCTCATAAAGGTCTCAAAACAGCCCTGATTATGTTTGTGTGACTCTATATTTTTGTGTAAATCAGGGGTATCTCGGATTGTAAGCCACAGGTATGTGGTTGTATATTCATAAAAACCAATCGTTTTCTGCAGGGTGGTACTGCTCCTGGGGATATTTTGGAAGTTTGTAGGGGTTTTCTTTTTCTTGTAATGAGTGGAGGCCACTGCTGGCATTTTGTGGGACTAGGGCAGTAAAACAAAGATTTCTCCTGTGTTCCTCAGGACTTTCAAATGTGAAGAAAACCCTGTTTATAATTATCTGATTCTAAAATCTAACTGAATCTACAATTATGTAGGTGAACGAAACCGTTGCTCTCGAGTCAATTCCAACTCATAGTGACCCTACAGGACAGAGTAGAACCGCCCCGTAGGGGTTCCAAGGCTGTGATCTTTACCAAAGCAGATTGCCACACCTTTCTCCCGCAGAGTGGCTTATGGGTTCGGACCACCAACCTTTCAGTTAGCAGCCGAGCACTTAACTACTGCGCCACCTATTTATAATTATCTGAACCTAGAACTCATTCCATTTTGCAAATAAATACAAAGTTGGATTTTGTTTTGCTTTTTTTTTTTTTTTTTGGCAAGATGTAGTAAGTACTGGATTTTCTAGAGATGTAACGACTGCGTACATTAAGGAAAGATTGTGCTGTGTTTTATTTGGAACTTGTATTATTTGAGCCACCAAATCAGTCTGCACTATAACTGCCATCTTCATGATGATTACACATTCACCTAGGAATATACTGATTTAGCCTCTGTTACAAAATGTCAGAATTTTAAAATGCCAGAAATTCAAGCCAGATTCAGAAGAGGACATGGAATGAGGGATATCATTGCTGATGTCAGATGGATCACGGCTGAAAGCAGAGAATACCAGAAAGATGTTTTATTGACTATGCAAAGGCATTTGACTGTGTGGCTCATAACAAATTATGGATAACATTGCAAAGAATTGGAATTCCAGAATACTTTATTTTGCTCTTGAGGAACCTGTACATAGACCAAGAGGCAGTTGTTCGAATAGAACAAGGGGATACTGCGTGGTTTAAAGTCAGGAAAGGTGTGCGTGAGGGTTGTATCCTTTCACCATACTTATTCAATCTGTATGTTGCACAAATAATCCAAGAAACTGGACTATATGAGGAAGAACGGGGCATCAGAATTGGAGGAAGACTCCTTAACAACCTGTGATATGCAGATGACACAACCTTGCTTGCTGAAAGTGAAGAGGACTTGAAGCACTTACT
>NW_004444028.1:6518273-6529344 GCF_000243295.1 Trichechus manatus latirostris | reverse complement strand
AAGCACTTACTGATGAAGATTAAAGACCACAGCCTTCAGTATGGATTACACCTCAACATAAAGAAAACTAAGATCCTCACAACTGGACCAATAAGCAACATCATGATAAACAGAGAAAAGATTGAAGTTGTCAAGGATTTCATTTTACTTGGATCCGCAATCAATGTCCCTGGAAGCAGCAGTCAAGAAATCAAAGTACATACTGCATTGGGTAAATGTGCTGCAAAAGACCTCTTTCAAGTGTTAAAAAGCATAGTTGTCACTTTGAGGACTAAGGTGCGCTGACCCAAGCCATGGTATTTTCAATTGCCTCATAGGCATGTGAAAACTGGACAATGAACAAGGAAGACTGAAGAAGAATTGATGCTTTTGAATTGAATTATGGTGTTGGCGAAGAATATTGAGTATACCATGGACTGCCAGAAGAATGAACAAATCTGTCTCGGAAGAAGTACAGCCAGAATGCTCCTTAGAATCAAAGATGGCAAGACTTTGTCTCACATACTTTGGACATGCTATCAGAAGGGACCAATCCCTGGAGAAGGACATCATGCTTGGTAAAGTACAGGGTCAGTGAAAAAGAGGAAGACCCTCAACCAGATGGATTGACACAGTGGCTGCAACAAGGGGCTCAAACATAGCAATGATTGTGAGGATGGCGCAGGACCCAACGGTGTTTCATTCTGTTGCACATACGGTCACTGTGAGTCGGAACCAGCTCGACGGCACCTAACAACAACAACAACAAAATGTCATATATAAGGGGAAAGGTCAACAATACGCAGCTGAATATAAAAAACTTGGTTTTATATCTGCCCTCACCTGCCTTCTTTGCACTTCTTTTCAAATGCATCAATGACCCTATTAAGATAAATTGGATATTTTATAAATACATTCTGAGATTTCAAGGAACAATTTGAAAATTATAACTCGGTCATTGAATGTTAAAAAACATGCTTGAGTAGAAGGTAAGATTGCTTCTGTTTCTTTCAGAATAATATAAATGATCGCAAACTATGCCAAGCCATAGAATATTGTAGAAAAAACCTCAAATTACCAGTGAATGAGAGGTTATTGGAATGATGAAGGGAAAAAATCCAACCAAAATGATTTCTTTTATGCCAAAGAATTCTGATGATACTGTTTTAAGAAAAATTGGTGAGATGGTAAAAACAGTTGCGTAATCATCCGTGTCAGGCAGAATTTCATTGCTAGTAGATAAGAACCTCCTGTGAAATACAGAAGTGTCCCTGCTCACATGAACAAGGCTAAAGAATGGGGAAAAACCACAGAGGAAATTTATTTTCAAAATTACTGACAGTGTATACAAAGGTGTTGACAGTATTTGAAACTCTTAGAAATTATTTCACAGAAAAAAATAGTTCCCTCTTCCAATGTCATTGCATGTACCACAGATTGAACCTCAGCTATAAATGGTTGGCAACAAGAGTTTGTCGTCCATTAAAAAAAAAAAAAAAAAAAATCAGCACCAGATGTTTAGCACGATGCAAAGAAAAGCATTTTGTGAAAATTGTGGATTATTTTATTTATTTTGGATTCCTTGCTGTTTGTCAGGATTTGTCACTGGTACTCGGTTACAGTCCCAAGTGGTCCACCTTTGAAGACCTCTCCTGTCGAAGACCTCTCCTCTCGAAGACCTCTCGTACTGTCTCGTTTTACAGTTTCCTGTTCCAATCCAGCATCTGTTCTCCACACCTGTTGAAATTAAATAACCCTCCCCCCCGGCCCCAGCCACAATGAAATAAACAGGGTCCTACATGGTGGTTCAGGAGCCCCGGGATGGTCCAAAGTGTTAATGCACTGGGCTGCTAGCAGAAAGCTTGGAGGTTAGAATCCACACAAAGGGGCCTCATGCTTCATAAAGAAGAGAGTCAGCGAAAACGAGGAAGACCTAACAAGACAGGTTGACACAGTGGTTGCAACAATGGGCTCAAGCATAACAAAGATTGTGAGGATGGTGCAGGAATCGGCGATGTTTGGTTAAACAGACCGTGGTTTGGTTAAATGGTGGCTAGGTGGTAGAATTCCCACCTTCCATGTAAGAGGAAGATGCGGGTTTGAGTCCCTGTCAACGCGCCTCACGCGCAGCCACCACCCGTCTGTCAGAGGAGGCTTGTGTGTTGCTATGACGCCAAATAGATTTCAGCAGAGCTCTCAGACTAAGAGTAGGAAGAAAGGCCTGGCGATCTTCTTCACAAAACCAAGCAATGAAAACCCTATGAATCACAACTATCTGATCAGCAACTGATCATAGGGATGGCACAGGACCGGGCAGGGTTTAGTTCTGTTGTGCATGGGGTCACCGTGAGTCAGGGGACAACTCAGTGGCAGCTACCAACAAGAGCAAACTCAATCATGTCAAGTGTAAGGCTGCATTATTGTGATGCTAATTAAAAAAAGAAAACTATTTTAAGAAGTCTGTACCGTAGGGTCGCTAGGAGTTGGAATCAATTCTACGGTTATAGGTACTATCACAAAAAGTATAAAGGTAACAATATAGAAGCGTGTTGTACACAGCAGACCGTGTATCTAACTGAGCAAGTCCCAGTCAGTTACTCGCCTGGATGGTCTAACGTGCTAATGCACGGGGCTGCCCTCCCCTCCTCCCATCCTTCCCCAGTGCCGGGCCTCTATTGCCTGATGCCTGCAGTTGTGTGGTCTGGGATTCTTCGGCAAACGTGATCACACACGTTCAATCAGGTACTTTCTGTGCAACCACGGAGACCCACACAGGAGCTCGCTGTCTCTCCCCATCTGTTTTTTTTTGTGTGTGTGTGATTTAGGTGAAAATTTACAGCTCAAGTTAATTTCTCATACAAAAATTTATACACATACTGTTTTGTGACATTAATTGCAATCCCCACAATGTGACAGCACACTCTCCTTTTCCAAGCCGGGTTCCCTGTGTCCATTCCTGTCCCTTCCCGCCTTCTCATCCTGCCTCTGGACAGGAGCCACCCATTTGGTCTCGTGTTTGTGTGTGCGCATGAGTGCCTGTACAAACCAAAATGATGGCAATGGGTAGCTTTTGGAATACCGCCAGCCGGGAGTGTCACACACATTATCTCTAATCCTAGCACCCGCCCATACAGGGTGAGTGTTATAATCCCTTAATCCACTTCTGTCTGAGACTCAGTTTGAGAACACGGGCTGTGCGGGGCAGGGGAGCCTGGAGCGAATCTCACCGTATTCAAATACGCATTAGCTTGGAAGCCTATTGTCTTTGGTCTCCAGGGTCTTCTTAAGTAGCCACATGCATGCCTTGAGTGAGTGTTGAAATTTCAAGACGGGAAATATGGTTTCTAAGGTATATCATCATTGCCTTGTTCCATGTCGTAACAGAGGGAATTTTTTTTGACGCTGCTTTTATAAACGAGGCCAGATGCTATGATGAGAATATTACCCTTCTTTATTTTCCTTTTGGACCACCTGTAATTTGCTTAACACGTTATTCTTGTTTCCATTGAGGTTATCCCTTCTTTCTCTCGTCATGTACAAATGAGCCTGGTGTGTTATTATATAAACATGAGTTTTAATTCCAATGCTCACTAGAATCTCTCTTTCATTTTTCTCTTGTGCTGTGAAACAGAAAAAACATCCAGAATTCTTACTTTTAAATCCAAACTGACCCACACAAGGAGACGCGGCGTCTGACTCTATTCTGTATTCTACTGTAGTGGTACGGCAGCGTTTATGCGTCGAAATGCATGGTATTTCATTACTAATCATTTTTTATTTCTCCTTTTCATTACAGTTAGGATATGGTGTTCTCCTGATGCATGTAAACAATTTCCCAGAACGCCAACTTCAGATAAGGCCACTCTGTGTGCTAGGATGGATCTCAACGAAACAAGAGCACTCCATAACCGTGTCTGAGCACAGACACAACATGGACCTCGTCCAAACCATAGAGATGAAGACACATCCCCTTATTCTGGCTAATATGAGTGATTGGTGCTTCTCTACTATGACAGCTCTGGTCTCCTCTCCTTCTAGATAAACTGTGTTAAAATGCACAATGATAGAACTACCCTTACTCCTGGACAGCATCCGATTCAAAGCAAAGCACCACTTCCGTGAGTCACCTAGCACAAACCCAAATCCTTTAAGTTCTTCCCACACCCTCATGCTGAGAAGCCTCACATCTCCCCATAATGGGAGTTTTCCCTCCTTGCAATGAGCAAGAAAGCCAACTTGCCCGACTGCACATGTGTTCTTGTGAGTCTTTGGTTGGAATGCATTGGCAGATGCTACGGTGGCGGCCTGCAGTTATGTGTGCAGGTAGATTGTATTGTCTGTGAATTTCATTTTAGGAGAGTTAAAGGACTTTAGAAAACATTTGTTATAAAAAGGAGACATTGAGTCTGGTAGAATCATTGATAGAGATTTTCCAAACATGACCCTACCTACAGGTAAATCACAGGTATGTTATTATATCTCTGTGTTGTATAAATCCTACCTGTAAATGTAAGCACTGCATGGGAGCGCCATTTAATCAGTGGGGAGTGTCAATTTACCTCACTCCTTCAGAATTGCCCTCTAACCAAATATAGAGCAAACTATTCTGCCTTGCGCTTTAAGAAAAATGACTGGCAAGGACCTGCCTCTCAGTCGATCCTGTCCTGGTCCAGTTCTCTCGTTCTGATTCCTTTTGTCACTGTTTTGTGCTTGAACATATTGGGTACTACTGTCATGTAAGGAGTCCTCGGGTGGCGCAAACGGTTAAGCGCTGGACTATTAACCAACAGGTTGGCGGTTCGAACTCATCTAGAAGCACCTCTTGGAAGAAAGGCTTGGCAATCTGTTTCCAAACGGTCACAGCCTTGAAAACCCACACGCTCTGCCCACCTGGGATCGCCGTGAGTGGGATCGCCGTGAGTGGGATCGCCGTGAGTCGATTTGGTGGCCATATAATGTTGCCACTCCCCCTTCAGGAGCGCGTGCATCTGTAGCATCTGCTTCTCAGGTGTGAGCTTTTCCTTCCGCAGGTCAGCACATCTGGCACCTCAACCATCCTGCCAGCAACTGTTTCAAATGAATGGACGAAAGTATTTTCATGACCTTGTGGAATGCAACTGCCATTCTTTCTTACTTTTTAAAAATCAGCAGCTTATATAAGCATTCTGTTTCTCAATTGCTAACACTTCATTTCCATGCGCTCTCTACAGCCACATACTCTCACTGGTTTCCTTGGTGTATGCTGGAGGACAATTCGACTAAGAAATATTGCTTTTATTAGTGTGTAGAAGGAGGTAGTTTAAATTTGTTGTTTTTGTGTGCCTTCCAGTGATTCCGACTCATAGCAAACGCGATCGGACAGAGCAGAACTGCCCCATAGGGTTTCCTAGGCTGTAATCTTTACCGGAGCTGATCGCTAGGACTTTTCTCCCGTGGAGCCACTGGTGGGTGCAAACCCGCGACCTTTCAGTTAGCAGCCAAGCTCTAAACAATTGCACCCCCAGTGCTCCTAAGGCTAAATATCAACAAATGAGTAAATTCTTTGTTTATTTTCTATTCAACAGTCCCTCACCCGAGGTCGGGGAGGGTGAGGACCTTTGGTTTTTTCGCTGACGCCTCCCAACAGTTAAGGAGACAATACCTATTGTATGCATAAATGAGTGAGTGAATGAATCAATCAATCCATTAACGATTCATTCATCCCTCTCCTCAGTCCCCGGAATCACGTGTGTTAACCTCCGAGCCCCAAGGTCAGGGTGTCCCCAGAGTCAGGCCAGTGTGGGAAAGGGCGCAGCGCGGCGCTGGAGCCTCACCGCCTGCACCCTCTCTTTCCCACGGACAGCCTCCGCCTCCCCGACTTCGCTGAGTTCAGAAGTGGCCCGCAGGACAGGCGGGTACCGCCCCCTCGGAACCCTCTCCCAGGGCGGGGGTGGAAGGTGCGGCAGCGACTGCGGGCGCGCTCCTCCTTTCGCCGAGTCCTAAGGACCGCGCGCTCGGAGGTGCTTCCGCGCTGGGCAGCCCTCGCCTGGACCAAGGTCGGCTCCGTCGAGTTCACGGCCACCGCCCCAGCTCCAAGGATGGGGGAGGGAGGCGGGCAGGGGTGCGGGGCTATGGCACCCAGGCCATTCTCAGGCCAAAAACCCAAACCCAGTGCCCTCGAGTCGATCCCGACTCACAGTGACCCTATAGGACAGTAGAACTGCGCCACAGGGTTTCCAAGGAGCGGCTGGTGGATTTGAACTGCCGACCCTTTTGTTAGCAGTTGAGCTCTTAACCACTGCGCCACCAGGGCTCCATTCTCAGGCCAGAACCCCTCTAACAGAAGGGTGGTAGTGGGGGTAGCGGGCGTAGCCGGGGACAGCCTGGCAGAACTGGGCTCCTTGCCGTCGGTACAGCTGACCACCTCGTTCTGTACCCTTGGCAAGCTTTTTACAGTATTTTGTTTTCAACTGTTTGAAACATGAAGCACATTGTCATCTTCTTTCCTACATGGTAAAACAATCCGAAGTACAAAAAAGGAGTGAAAAATAAGTCTTTCTCCCACCCATGTCTCCCGGTCACCACGTCTGCAGTTTCTCCCCGGGGGGCACCACGAGGGTTGATTGACAAGAGAGCAAGGAGACTGGATCCTGGGATCTGCGTCCTTGGGGAGGGGGGCTGTGCGAGGGGAAGGGAAGTCGTTGCTGTTGGTTGCCGTGGAGTCCATTCCGACTCGTGACGACCCCATGTGTACAGAGTAGAACTGCTCCATAGGGTTTTCAAGACTGTGACCTTTAGGAAGCACATCTCCAGGCCTGTCTTTCCAGGTGCCTCTGGATGGGTTCGCCACCCTTTGGCTAAGTGGTCCAGCGCTTAACCATTTGCACCACCCAGAGACTCTTAAGGGGAAGTTAAGAAGTTGTTTTCAGGAGGGTTGATGGGGGTGGGCGTGAAGTGCAGGGAGAAGGACATCTCTGGGTGGAGCTCAGGCTCTGCCTGTCTACAGAGAAATGCCAAGTGAGGGAAGCACCTCCTTACCAATGAGGTGAGGATGGGGAAGGGTTCTCTCCCAGACTGGCCTGCAAGCCTAGAGCAGTGGGGGGTGTGTGTGTGTGTGTGTGTGTGTGTGTGTGTTCAAAGCACTCTGCTGCCAACTGAAAGTTTGGGGGTTCAAACCCTCCAGCTGTTCCATGGGAGAAAGACGTGGCAGTCCGCTTCCCTAAAGATTAGAGCCTTGGAGACCCTATGGGGACAGTTCTACTCTGTCCTACAGGGTGACTATAAGTCTGAATCGACTTGCCAGAAGTGGGTTTGTTTTTTTTTTATTTCATCCTTCTTTTACCCCTTTGTATTCACAGGTTAGTAAGGAGAGAGGAAATTTGATTTCAGTTTTCCACCTGGCGTATGGTAAAAAAACCCCAAAAAGCCAAACCCGTTGCGGCCGAGTTGATTCTGATTCATGGTAACCTCAGATGCTACAAAGTAGAACTGCTCCATAGGGTTTTCTTGGCTGTAGTCTTTATGGAACCAGATCATCAGGGCTTTCTTCTGCAGTGTTGCTGGGTGGGTTTGAACTGCCAACCTTTCGGTGAGTAGTCAAGCACAAACCATTTGCGCCACCCAGATACCTTTGGCATGTGGTAACCCTTGGCTGTCGAGTCGATTCCCACTCACAGCGACCCCAGAGGACAGAGGAGAACTGCCCCATAGGGTTTCCAAGGCTGTGCTCTTTACGGAAGCAGACTGCCCCACCTTTCTTCCTCGGAGCAGCTGGTGAATTTGAACCACTGATCTTTTGATTATGTTCAAACATGTTCGTTTCTCCCTCTTCTTTCATCATCTGCGTTCTGTATGATCTGCGGCACTTTGCTGATGCAGGTTGGGCAACACTACAGTGGGGCAATGCAGGGCCTGTTCCCACTAGTTTGGGGACAAGTTTCCTCCCAAAGCCTTGGGGTCACCAGGAAGGTGGGCACCAGCAGGCCCTGCTCTTGGATTTCCAGGGGCTCTTGTTCGCAATGTGGTAACCACCAGCAGTATTTGCACCTCACATTTCATGACAGGTCATCCCCCTGCTCCCACCTATCCAGATCTGGGTGCTTTCTTTGATTTTCCCCAGAATCATGACCACGAGACCTGGGTACATGTAAACAGGCTTTACTGAAAGAGTTGGGACAGTGGAGTGGTTTTATATCACAGCAAAACACAACCTCTGTTTATATTTAAGTCATCCTCCTTTCTTACAACTTCTCTACCTTTGGGAGTTCCTCCGTGACCTCTTTCCTCCCCAGACCAGCGTCTCTGCTAAGCTGACTCCCCTCCCCGCCCCCCGCCCCCCAAATGCTCTCTTGCCCTCTCAGTGTCTCCCCTCTCAGAGGCAGAATAACCTCGTTCAGTTGAGGTTTTAAAAAACAAGTTCTTCATCCTGCTATACTTAGTGTGAATAATAATAATAATAAACAGAGATAAATGAAGGAGACAGAAGTCCTCACCACTGTACAGAAACGGGTCCCCTCCCTTTCCCACACCGAAGCACCATGAACACTCGTCCCACCCTGCCGAAGACAGACGCAGCCCTCCCCCAGCCCCAGTGACCCTCCTTCACGTCCCTCCACGTCCTCATTTCATTTCCTCCTCTTGGATCTCAAAAGCTGTCAGAGAAAAGTGCTAAGCCCTGTCCTCTCTTCACAGACGTGAGTGGCCGGGAACCATACTGAATAATGAGAGGGGGAGTGACAGACCTGGAGAGGGCAGAGCCAATGGCAAGAAGCCATCCTAGAGCTGGAAGGTTTATTTGGGAGCGAGGAAGATGGCTCCTGGGAGGGGAAGCCACACTGTGGACCCATGGCATTTCCACACTCAGCACCCAGTGGGCAGCCTCAAAACTCCCATTACAAAAGACATAGCACAAACACAGTTTCTGCACCTAGACACCCCGGTCCTGCAGTACGGCATCTGCGCTGAGCTTCTCTAGCTCTTCACTGCTGGGGTCCATGGGGCATGGCTGGTACCTGGTACTCAGGACCGCTATGCTGGAGGAGCAGCGGCGGTGCCAGAGGCTGCAGAGGGCATAGATGACGGCCAGCACCGCAGCCTGTATGGCCAGGTGCCAGCAGAAGAAGATGGTGAGGAAGGCAAGGTCCTCGGGGCTGTCTGCCCTCCAGGGCTGGCCGGAGGGAGGAGCATACATTAGCACACAGAGCTGCAGCAGCCAGCTGCTGAGCACCAGCCCCATCCAGGTCTTGAGCACCCAGAGTGTGGGCTGGTCGGGGAACCAGACCTCAGTGGTGAGCACCAGGGCCACCAGGAAGGCGGGCACCATAAACAGGATGTGCACTCGGATCTCCAGGGTGCTCTTGTTCTCAATATGGGTCGCCATCAGCAGCACCAGCACATGGAAGGCCAGGGCCTCGGCTGCTCGCTCCAGCTTCAGCTTCTGCTGTGCCTGACATGACTGGCTCACAATGTCCACCACGCCACTGAGCAGAAAGAATCCATACATGGTGACGTGCTGCCAGTTGTCCTTGAATATGAACGGCCGCCGAGGGTCCTCCCAGTCTACCATCGTCAACCGGTTTTCCCCTGGAGGATAGAAGAACTCGGGTATGATACCAGCTGTGGTGATGACCACCTTCACTACCCCTTCCAGAGGCACCAGCTGCCACCACCTCTGCCCTCGCTTCTCTCTTGGGGGCAGAGGGAGTTTGAGGAGCCTCTGTCCCCGTAGCAGGGCCAAGGACACCAGCACTGAGTAGTAGAGTGAGTAAAAGAGGAAGAACATCCCTGGCAGCAGATGTCCCTCCAGGGTGCCCATGGCCGAGCTCGGTGTGCGTGTCGGGGCCAACAAGGAGAGCTGGTGGATGAGCAGCAACCTCCGAGGCTGTCCTCACAAGCAAGAGCAGCTGCTAGCGAGCCGTGTGGAGATCCTCTTGTCAGCCCTTTCCACACACGGCATACTTCCCTGTTTGCCTTGCCCCATTACTGGGAAAACTGGAAAGAAGATTAGTCACCCTACAGGGTGGGGCCTCTCTAAGAGGTGGCACTTCATTTACCTCACTCTGTTTCCTAATTAAATCTTACTTAAATCTGCTGGGTGTGGGATTTGAATGTCTGTACGACACTGCAGGCAGCTGTTTGACAGGCACTTGGCTTACGCTTTCAGCCCTACAGAGAGAGGGGGCAGAAGGAGTTAAGGTGCTCCAGCAAAAAGGGGTGGTGGGCTGACTCTCACATTGAACATTTCTCTGTGCCAAGCACATGACGTATTTTTTTTCTCATTTAAATTTCTCAGCAGCTCTAAGAGGGAGATAGTATTGAACCAATTTTGTAAGTGAAGTTGAGGCTCAGAGGGGTGAAGGGACATGCACCAAGTAATACATCTAGCAGCCACTGTAGCAGAGCCCGGACATGGATCCAGGTTGATCCATCTGCTTACAAAGTCTAGAGTTTCTGCACAGCAAAATGATTGACTCTCAGCTCCAACACTTATAAGGCACATAGCTATGAGCAAGTTACTTTGTCTTTTTGAGCCTCTTTTCCTGATCTATAGACTGGAAATAATAACTACTTCTTAGGTCTGTTGTGAGGATTAAATAGGACAATGTATTGTAAAGTATCCAGTACATGGTAAACATTCAATAAATGGCAGTGATTATTAATAATTTTTACTATTGTTATTAAGTTTCCTTGCTAAATTCCTATGATTCTGAAATTGTTCAAGTAGTTCTACTAATGATACCAAATCAGGAACTATAAAGATAAAAAAATGAAATAACTATATGTTATGGATTGAATTGTGTCCTAACCTCTACCCCTGTGGTTATAATCCCATTTGGGAATGATTTGTTATGTTAGTGAGGCAGGCAAGTATAGGGTGGATCTTGAGTCAATCTCTTTTGAGATATAAGAGATTAAACACACGAACTAAGAAGCAGAGATGGGGTAAAATGCATGCCAAGACACGTGGAAATCTCCAAGGAAGCAGAAGCTGAAGAGACAAGGACCTTCCTCCAGAGCTGACAGAGAAAGAGAAATTTCTCCTAGAGTTGGCGCTCTGAATTCAGACTTCTAGCTTCCTAAACTGTGAGAAAATAAATTTCTGTTTGTTAAAGCC
>NW_004444028.1:6505145-6517209 GCF_000243295.1 Trichechus manatus latirostris | reverse complement strand
TTAAGAAAAACAAATTTCAAAAGAAAACAATCAACTGTAAAGTTTTACCCCATATGTCACAAAGTGTTAAGCTCCTTACAATATAAAGAGCTCTTACAAATCAAAAACTTAAAAATCAACACCTCAGTAGAAAAAATGGGCAAAGGACATAAAGTGGCTCTTCACCCAGGAAAATCTGTAAATGCCTAATAAGCATATGAAATCCAAGGTATTAAATCTCACTGGTAATCAAATGAACAGAAATAAAATCAACATGGTATCTCTTTCTTCCTTCCTTCCCTCCTTCCTTCCTTCTTTAATCCTTCCTCACTTTCTCCTTTTTTCTTTCTTTCTTCTTTCTTTTCGTGCCTGATTATAAAGTACCCAGTATTAGAAAGACTAAGAAAACAAGTACCTTGGCTCATTGATGATGGGAATATAAATTGCTACATTACTGGAGGGAAATTTGGCAATGTACATCATAATTACAGGTGTACATATCTTTTATCACAGCAATTAATCTTGAGATAACTCCTAAAGAAATAACTGGATAACTTTCCTCGTAGTTACATAAAGGATGTTCATTGTTATGCTTAAAAGAGGGAAATAATGGAAAACACCTAAATGCCTATCAAAATGGATATAATTAAAAATTCGAAGTATTTTTATATTTGTTGACATGTAAGGATGTTCAGTATATCTTGTTAAGAAAAACACTATGGGGGGCGGGGTTTGAGGTTGTAAGCAACAGAAAATGACTGGTAACTTAAAAGAGAATGTTTGAAAGGAGGTAGAACAGATCACAGAATCAAAGGTAAAGCTGAAGAACCAGGCTGAAAAGGAGAGGAACCTGGACAGCTCCAGGGAGACAAGTAGCAGCAACTAATGGGCTATCTTGTCCAGGCACCACAATTGGGATGAGAGGTGTGTTGAAATTCCCAACTATGATTGTGGTTTCATGTATTTTTCCCTTAATTCTCTCAATTTTTGCTTTTTGTATTTTGAAGCTCTGTTATTAGGTATATACATATTTATGGTATTTATGTATACACATACATATTTTTATATCCATTTACTTTCAATCTATCTATGTCTTTACATTTAAAATATGTTCCTTGTGGACAGAATGTAGGTGAATCTTTTTTCCCTACTAATCTATTCTGACAATTACTATCTTTTAATTGGAATGTCTGTACATTAAAATTTAATGTAATTTCAAGTATGGTTGGATTTAGATTTGCTATTTGTTTTCTGCTCGTCTTCTCTTTTTGTTGTTCCTTTCTTCTTTTCAATCGAGTATTTTTTTTTTTTAGAATTCCATTGTAATATACCTGATGGTTTAAAAAGAAGTTTTGTTATAATTTTTTTTTAATATGAAAAGGCTAGTAGCCTCTTGTATATTCTTTCGTTTACGACTTTTATTTAATAGGTTAACAGGTCAATCTCCTTCATAGTATTTAAAATATCTGACCAAATTCCAAAATATATTTTTAATAACTTTTTAGCTCTAACACTTCATATGTTTTTAGTGGTTGCTCTAAGGAGTACAATATATAGTTTTAACTTTTCATAGTCTAGAGTTAATATTATACCACTTCATATATAATATAAAAATCTTGCAACTCTTTCTATACTCAGATATGCTCATTTATCCCTCACCTCATCTTTACACTATAGTTTTCATAGATATTGCATATACATTATTCACCTCACAGTACAATGTTATAATTGTTTCCTTTAAATAGTCATGTGTATTTTAAAGTAATTAGGAGGAATTGTCTTTTATATATACCCACATTTTTACAATTTTTCTTGCTCTTCATTCCTTCCTAACAATATACATTTCCATCTATTTTTTTCTACTTTTTTTGTTTCTTATTCTTCTTTTCTCTCATCTGGTTTTATTTCTTTAAATCTGAAGAACTTCCTGTGCATTTGTAGCACAGGTCTGCTGCTAACAAATTCTCTCAGTTTTCTTCTGTCTGAAGTCTTACTTTGCCTTCATTCTTAGAAGATACTTCCATTGGATAAAGAATTCTGGGTTGACAGAATTTTTTTCTCCAGCACTTTAAGAATGTCATTTTAGGTCCACAACTACCAAGGTCGCCACCGGACTGAGTCCAGTACAGCTAGATGGTGCCCGGCTACCACCACCAACTGCTCTGACCAGGATCACAACAGAGGGTTCTGACAGGGCTGGAGAAGGAGGTAGAGCATAATTCTAACTCACAAAAAAACAAAGACCAGATTTACTGGCCTAAAGGAGACTGGAGAAACCCCGAGAGTATGGCCCCCAGACACCCTTTTACCTCAGTGGTGAAGTTATCTCCAAGGTTCACCGTTCAGCCTGGGAGTGGACAGCCCCATAAAACCAAATGGGACTAATGAGGTACAGTAGTCCAGTGACAACGGCCAGAAGGCAGAAGGGGACAAGGAAGCTGGTGATAGGGAACCCAAGGCTGAGTAAGGATATTGTTGATGTGTTGTGAGATTGTTAACCATTGTCATAGGGCAACATGTGTAATAACTGTTAAATGAGAAACTATTTTGTTCTGTAAGCCTTCATCTTAAGTGAGAACAGCAGCACAATTGGAAGAGCGTAGTCAAGGTCACTGAACTGTGCATGTAGAAATTTCTGAAATGGTGTATCTTTGGCTACGTGTATTTTCACCAAAAAAAAAAAAGTTTGAGAAATTAGAGGGTTGACATGTTGTGGGGTTGTTAACCAATGTCATAAAACAATATGTGTACTACTGTTTCATGAGAAACTTTGTTCTGTAAGCCTTCACCTGAAATACAATAGAAAAGAAAAAAAAAAAGAATGTCATTTTACTGTTTTCTGCGCTCCATTGTCTCTGAAAAGAAGTCAGCAGTATTTTGAGTCATTATTCCTCTGTATGCAATTTGTAATTTTTCTCTGTCAGCTTTCAAGGTTTCCTCTTTATCTTTGGTTTTCAGAGGTGTGGTATCATGTGCCTGGGGTGGTTTTCTTTGTATTCTGTTTGCAGTTTTCTGAACTTCTTGGATCTGTAAATATATGCCTTTTACCAATTTGGAAAAGTCGTGGCCATTATTTCTTCAAATTTTTTTTTCTGCCTCATCATTTCTCTCCTCTACCTCTAAGACTCCAACTGGATGTATGTTAGATCTTTTGCTATTGTCTCATTGAGGCTCTATTTATTTTTTCTCCCCAATATTTTTCTTCTTTGTTCTTCAGTTTGGATCATTTCTATTCATCTATCTTCAAGTTCACTGGTAGTCTCCTCTGTCACATCCATTCTTCTGTTAAGCCTATCAGGTGTATATGACCCTTGTGACCAAGCTAACTCATACATCATGGTCATACATCCAGTGTAGGAAATCTTCCAGTTGCTCGGGATATCTATTCCAACAGTACCCTCAGGAATTGGAGATGAAATTATAATTTGGGTTTGGGATCCCACTGAATCTATCTTGAGATGAACTAATACCAAAATTCAAACTTCTATTTATTATCAGACATTCCTGAGTGTCTAATTCTTGTGGATGGAATGAGTATTGGTTCAGAGTTGGTATCCAATATTTCCTAATAGGCTTAGGCATTAACCTTTACCAGGGGCCAAACGGAGAATTTGGTTGAAATTTCCAGGGCTCTCCAGAACCAGCAAGAGCCAAATCAGGATTAAGTCAGCCAGGGAGGACCACTGGTCCTCTGACTCATCAAAGAGAATAACATAAGTTCATACCTTAGGGGATAAGAGTGCAATGGCTCAGAGCCCAGCACAGACACCACACAGCAAAAATGAGCAAGGGTGTGAAGTACAGGGTATAGGCCCAAACCTGCTCCCTCATCAGTACATGTCATGTATGCACCTACCCTCTCACTCCATCGATGCAGACTCCATCATGGATAGGAATAAGGGAAGAGGGAGAAAGACTGAAAGAAAGAATTGATTGAGAGCGGCTGAGTCATCTGAAAGAAATCTTTTAAAGGGAAGAGATGAGATACTATTTATTGACAAGCTCAACTAGTATAACCACACCCTAAGCTGGGTGGTGACTTCTTAGTAAGATAGGATCAGTTATAGAAGAGAATGCATCTGTGTTGAGGTGTCACGTTTGCAACTCTTGCAAACTCATTTCCATAACCACTAAGAACTTCAAGCACAGAAATGTCTATTATTGATTTTGCTTAGCTTAGGAGCAGGAGTGGGATGAAGGAAACCTTGGTGTTGAGTGAGGATAAACAAATAAATCTTAACAAACAGTGATGCTATATACAAGGACCCAAAGGAGAGTAGGAGGACTTGGAGGAAGCTCTGGTTGCTTCCAGAGGAAGGACTGAGAGGAATGGGCCAGAAGGCAGCCAAGCAGGGGCTGGAGTAGATGTTGCATTGGTCTGGGGCCTTCTAGTCATGGCTCCCAGAGATGGTAGAGGAAGGGAGAAGGAGACAGTGAAGAAGACCCCAAAGGCACTGAGTTCCTGCAGGAGAATTCAGGGTCAACAGCCACCCTCTTCCCCAGCCCCAGGCCCCGTGCTCTTGGTTACTTAGTCTCTTGGCTGCTCCCTAGGAGCCTTCAGCTTTTTGCTCCAGCTCTGGAGCATCCTGGTTGCTCGGGTTGCTCGGGGCAGAAGGGAGCTAGAGTTGAGGGAAGAGAGTCATGGGAGGAGAAAGGGAAGAGGTGTCATGGAGGAAAGCAAGGGGCTGGCAGAGCAGTACCTTTCTGTATGAATCCCAAAAGTACATCAGGCTTTGGTCCTGAGGGACAAGGAGGAAAGGAAACACTTCCTGGGGCCCAACTTTGAACAGAACATTAAAAAACTCTTTATTTTTTAGAACAGTTTTAGGTTTATAGAAAAATTGTGCACAAAGTACAGACAGTTCCCGTATATCCCCTCTCTCCCTTGCACATAGTGTTTCCTAATATCAACGTCTTGCGTTAGTGTGACATGTTTCTTACCACTGACGAGCTCCAGGCCATAGTTTACATTAGGGGTCACTCTTTGTGTTGTGTAGTTCTATGGGTTTTGACTAACGCATTATGTCAATATCATACAGAATAGTTTCACTGCCCTTAAAATGTCCTGTGCTCCATCTATTCATTCCTCCTTGCCCCTGCCCCTGGATCCCTGGCAATTATTGATTTTTTTATTGTCTCTATAGTTTTGCCTTTTTCCAGAATGTCGTATAGTTGGAATTATACACTCTGTAGCTTTTCCAAGCTGGTATTTTTCACTTGATCAGAACGTTTTTATTTTCCACTTTTTCTAGAAAGAGAGAAGGCTCAAGGATCATTTGCCACTGAATCACAGGTAGTGGTTAAAATCTGGTCACGTGATCAGGGACCTAGAAGAAGTTAAGATTAGAGGATTTATGACAAGAAAGTTTGGGGAAGAGTTAACGGCTAGAATGGGCCCAGAATATTTGTGTCTCGTGTGAATGCTCAGCAAGATGCTCCCAAGTGGAGGAGGATTTTAGTAATGGGGATCAGGGTGGCCCACTCTGTGGATGTCATTCTGCTTCCTTCCCCAGCCACTCCAGGGCAGGTTCACTGGGCTCATGGACAATGTGGCCATGGTGGCTGGTGAAGAGCTTATCTGTGGGCTTAACAAGACAGACTTTCCCTTACAAAGGGTGACATAGCTTCCCCACTCCTCGATGCCAAACAAGAAAAGTGGTAAAGAATGGTAAATGATAAGCCCAAAATATTTAAAGCTATTGTAATAGTGAATGGCTATGATAAATATTTTTCCAGTCCTCATGACACTGGACTCTGATGTATCAGATTTTAGTACCAAAGGAAGAATATGTCCACCAAGGGACACATTGACGACTTCCTTGGATTGGAAGCTGAAGCAGTCACATGGATATGTCAGGCTCCAAAGGCAAACAGGTAAAAAAGAGAGATATGGGAGCCCCGCTGGCACAGTAGTTAAGAGCTATGCCTGCTAACCAAAAGTTTGGCAGTTTGAATCCACCAGCCGCTCCTTGGAAACGCTATTGGGCATTTCTACTCTGTCCTATAGGGTTGCTATGAGTCAGAATCAACTCAATGGCAACGGGTTTGGTTTTATAGTGTTGGCCAATGGCAATGGGTTTGGTTTTATGGTGTTGGCTGCGGTAAGTGATTCTGGTTAACACTGAGAAGTAGAAGTTGCTGCTACAAAAGATGGCAGGCAGGAAGGTGTGGCTAGAACTCAGGGGTTCCATCACCAAGTTGCCTTCCTAGGCTATTTGTCCAGTGGCAGTTAAAGGAAGATAGTTCCACAATCCTACGCAAGCAAGACCCCGAAAGACTCTTCGATTCATTTATTCATTCAGCAATGGATGCTATTAAATGTCAGACACTGTTCTACATCCTGAGGATACAACAGTGAAGAAGAGAGACAAGAAACAAGTAAACAAGAAGAATGATAATTTATAAGCCAAAAAAAAAAAATTAAGGTTATTACAATAGTGAGTGGCTACTTCAGACTGAGCCATTAGCGAAGATTTCTAAGGAAGTAACCTTTAAACCAAGACTGAATTGGCATTCGGGGCCGATCATGGCATTACCTGACTGAATGTTTGCATCACCCCATCACATAAAGACCAGAGAAAGAGCTGAAGAAAAGCAACCAAACCCATTGCTTTCAAGTCGATTCCAACTCATATCGACCCTATAGGGACAGAGTAGAACTACCCCAGAGGATTTCCAAGGAGCAGCTGGTATATTCAAACTGTTGACCTTTTGGTTAGCCGCCGAGCTCTTAACCACTGTGCCACCAGGGCTCTGGCAATCCCACCATCCCACCGATGATGTTTGCTACGTCCAATCTTTCCAATAATGTTTTTCTTTGCTTGTCCAGATCAGATTTTGTTGTCAGAGACCAAGAAACTTGATGGAGCACTCCAGGTAGTAAGGCAATGGGTGACTTACACTTGCTGACATATAATTTTCTGCATTTTACAATGAACAAGTATTATTTTTGTAATCAGGTACAGTCTGCAAACTTGAAATCAATAATGCAGTTATTTAATGCATGAAGAAATAGCTCGGTTGCGTAGACATCAAACTATAGTATTTCTGGATGGTAGAATGGGAAATATTAATTTGTGTCTCCATATTTTAAATATTTTTCAAATATTCCACAGCAGGACTTTATTACTGTTATTTTATGGTAAAATCATTAATATTAAAAAGTTTGTAAGAGCTCTTCTCAGTCATCTAAATATTTCTTTATACGTATGTAGTTATGTGTGCAATTGCTTATATACATATAAACCAAAAAACAAACCTATTATATATATATAATATTGAAAACTTTTAAAGACGCGGAAAAACACAAAGACAAGCAACAACAAGATAATATAACAAATGCCAACTCAGAATAAACAACTACTGTCATTTCGTCATGTTTGCTTCCAGGACTTGAAAACATAAAGAGAACTTTCCAATGCTTACAGTCTGCCTCCCGCACTGCCTTTCCTCCACAGGGGAACCAGTGTCAGAGTTTGGTGTGGATTGGCCTTGCCAGTCTGTCATTTTATGTACGGTTGCGTACATGTACCCTGTCTATCTGACCATTTCTGTGTACTTGTACTTCTGAAGAACATGCAACAGAAGGAGCCTTCCTTGAATACAGCGCTGGTCATGCTTCAGTTAGAATCCATGTAAGTGAAGTTCCTTTGTAATGAAGTCAGTGCGGTGAAAGAGAGGCCGGGTGGGAGGGGGTGAAGAATCGTGCAGAATACTGCTGATGGGAACCATATGTCCGAGCGGCCACGTTCCAGTAAGCTGGGCGAGTGCACAGATGTGCTGACTGTACATTCCTCCCCTCTCACCTCCCGTTTCTTCCACAGGGTGGCTGACGGTAAACAGGACTGACCGCCATCACCCCACTCCCACCAAAGAGTGACCGTGAGTCCCTGGCGTGTCTGTCTCTCACCGTTTCCCCATCTCCCAAGCCGGCAGTCACTCATCACCCGCCCACTCTCTGAGGCCTCCGTTTTCAAAACGAGACAGTATCTGATCATAATCATTTACACTTGCTGTCTGATAGATCAGCAGCAGATGAGTTTCAGTGACTGTGATATCTCAATCAGTCTTAGCGTTTTCAGCCCCTTGTCTCCCCCTGGAAGAAGGAAAACCCTTAGCTTTATCCAGGACTAAAGGGCTTTTCGGCATCAGCCAGCAAGTGCTGAGAGGGGTTTGCTAATGGGGGAGGGGTTCCTGAAAGCCAATCTGATTTAGAACTTGATTTTCAAGGCTACCTATTAGAATCAGTGGGGCACACTGGTGTCACTCCGGGGGTGTGGGGGGTGACACTGTCGGGGGTGACACTAAAATGACTGTCTATAAAATTTTTGCGGTGTTTCAGCAGAAATTTATTATTTTTTATAAAAATATCTCTGCAGTTAGTTATAACTACAAAAACGTTTTTCGTCAGCTCAGCTTACATGTATCAATATATACCTAAAAGGCTAAAACTCTATGCTAATTTATTTTTGAATCTTCTAACCTGCTCTGGTCAGAGCTGTCATTATTACTCAGTTACAATGGCGCTCCGAATCACGGGGTTTCGTCTGCATGCGCTACAAGCACACGCTGTTGTTTTCTTTGTTCCTGGTGTTTTTATAGTCGCTGATTTTGTCAAATTTTCTGGTGTTTCAGCAAGGACACAAGGAAAGTATTAGCCCAAGAGACAGAAAGGGCAACATAAACCAGAGACTTCATCAGCCTGAGACCAGAAGAACTAGATGGTGCCCGGCTACCACCAATGACCGCCCTGACAGGGAACACAACAGAGTCCCTGATGGAGCAAGAGAAAGGTGGGGTGCAGAACCCAAATTCTAGTAAGAAGACCGGACTTAACGGTCTGACTGAGACTGGAGGAACCCCGGAAAGCATGGCCTCCGGATTTCTCTATCAGCCCAGAACTAAAACAATTAGTGAGGCCAACTCTTCAGACAGGGATTGGACTGGACTGTGGGACATAAAGTGATCCTCGTGAGGAGTGTGCCTCTTAGCTCAAGTAGATACAAGAGACTAAATATGCAGCTTCTGCCTGGAGGCGAGATGAGAAGGCAGAGAGGGTTAGGAGCTGGTTGAATGGACATGGGGAATCAGGGGTGGAAAGGAGGAGTGTGCTGTCACAGTACAGGGAGAGCAAATACGGTCACATAACAATGTACGTATAAATTTTTGTATAAGAGACTAACTTGAAATGTAAACTTTCACTTAAACTATAGCAATAACCCCAAAATTTTCTGGTGTTTTAGCCACACTATTGTGGTAAGTGGCATTTATGAACCTATATCAATAACTTTTTAGAAAATGAAGTAGTGATTAAAGGAAAAAAAGCAGAAAAGTCAAAAAGGACTTCCGCTCAGTTACTAATAACGTAGCTAATAATGCTGTGATCCAGTGTAGGAAAACCGTACAAAACAGCTTTGTTGGTAGTATTCATATAACCTAAGAAATATAACATTTAAGCAATTTTCAACTATATTTAGCACGTATTATTCTATGATTAAAATTGATAATAGACATTACTAAGGATTCTCTATGGCCAGGTAGGGGAGGAGGCCCTTGGGGGGGGGGGTGACACCATGAGTTACTGCACTGGGTGACAGTTACCCTAGTAACACCACTGGTAGGGAGCTTTTTGAAATAACACCGAAGTTTGGGCCCCACTCCCAGCAATTTTGATTTACTTGGTCTGAGGTTGGGCGGGGCTTAGTCATTCTTTTTTTTTTTTTAACGCTGCCCTGGTAATTCTGTTCAACCTGTGCAATCAGGTTGAAGACCTTATATTATTGGCGTCACTGTTGAAAGGGTGGATCCTGCTTTCTTGCTTGAGTTGGCTCCCCACTCCCCTGGCAGACTCAGCGTGACACTTTTCTGGCTTCAGCTGCTGCTGCTACTGGGGACAAGGAAGGCTTCATTTTTCCTTTACGATTTAGTCTGTCCCCTGCCCAGGACTCGTCCAGAAGGCCTCTCCCTGTTACCTGTGGCACTTCTGCCTCTGGTAGCAACATTTCTGAGCAGGTGACTGAATGGCTACCTCTTTACCAGTAGGCATTTTACTTTAGAGTCTGGCACCTCCTCCCTCCCGTCTCTGTTTCCAGACTTATGAGTGCTTGGTTTGATTCCGCCCAGTAATCTGACTCCTGTACGTATAAATCACGTGGGAATAACCAGCAGTTAACATCAAAGAACCAGTAAAACCAGTTGCCGTTGAGTCCGACTCCTAGTCCGACTCCTAGGGACCCCATGTGCGTCAGAGTAGAACAGTTTTCCACGGCTGATGTTTTGGAAGTAGATCGCACCTCTGGGTGGACTCAAACCATCAACTTTCCTATTGGCAGCCAAGGAAGTCAACCGTTTACAACACCCGGGGAACCCTAAGGAATGACCGAATGTCCATAGGGAGGACTGGTTCTTTGCGTCTTCTCTAACGTCGTGGTTACCTAGTTTGTAACCCAGATGTCAGCAGCGATCACCCTATCTGTTGAAATGTATATGAAGTTGACTCAAGCCCCTGCCCTCCACTCTGGGGGAAGGCCAACGCTCTGCCCAAGGTTCCTGAACATTCCTCCGCCCATCTGGCTGAGTGTCTGAGTCTGCTCAGGCGGTGCTCTCCCTTGCAAACACGTTCTGCGGCGGGTCCTTTTGCTCTGTGTTTGCTGTGACCCAGACGTGACATGCAGCCCCTTCTCGTGGGTCCCCACCCCCACCCTCTGGAAAACCAAAGCAAACCGCTTACAAAAAGCATTTATTTTAGTATCAGGCTTTATTAAATGTGTGGGGATGATGCTCAGGTACTACATCATTCCAAAGCAAAACTCTCAATATTTGGGCATTAGATATGTGTGTCCTTAAAAGTCCTCTGGTGATATTGTATGAGTCTATTTATATCAAGTCCCCGAACTGGCAAAACTACTCCAAGGTTAGAAGTCAGGAGAGTGGTCAGCAGCAGGGGTCGGTGACTGGGAGGTAGCATGAGGGGGCTTCCGGGATCTGGGTACAATTCTGTTTCTTGGCTGGATGCTGGTTACACGGATGATTTTGGGGCAAATCATTGAGCTGCACCCGTGTGATGTGTGCTTTTTTCTGTATGTATGTTCTGTTTTGATAAAAAGTTTGTGTTAAAAAAATAAAGAACAAAGAAAAAGTCCTTCGGCAACCTCATGCCCAGGAGTGCTGCTGGACTCTTTCTCTCTGCAGACGCTTTCCCCGGATCCGCAGAGAGAATATCCCCGTCCACGAGCATCTGCATCCCAGAAGGCAGGTGTGACTACAGCCACTTTTGGGTTTTGTCCTGTCAAAAGTAAACGTTTTCCAAAAAACCAAGAGACATGGAGACATACTAACATGTGGTCAGTGATGCGCTCCCTGCAGATATGGCCCCTGGGTGAGGAATGTAATGACTTACTGACAGCTTGTACTTGCCCTTTAATGTATGTAAATTTGCCCTCACTTCAAAACCATTGAACCAACCCCTACCAAAACCAAAAACGAAACTCATAGTGACCCTTTAGGACAGTAGAACTGCCCCATAAGATTTCCAAGGAGTGGCTGGTGGATTCAAACCGCCAATGTTTTGGTTAGCAGTTGAGCTCTTAACCCCTGCGCCACCAGGGCTCTGAATCAACCCTGACTCGCAGCAAATTCTTCATCACAATCAGCTTCACTTGCTGCGTATACAGCTTTTATTTTGTTATTTAAGTTTTTTTTTTTAAATTGTGCTTTAAGTGAAAGTTTACAGCTCAAGTTAATTTCTCATACAAAAATTTATGCACATATTGTTTTGTGACGTCAGTTGCAATCCCCACAAGGTGTGCACGTACAGCTTTTAAATCATTGAAAAGACGTCAAGCCTTTTCTTGCACTAACCAAACCCAAACCATTGCTGTTGAGTCGATTCCAGCTCATAGCAACTCTATAGGACAGAGCACAACTGCCCCGTAGGGCTTCCAAGGAGAAGCTGGTGGATTCGAACTGCTGACCTTTTTGGTTAGCAGCTGTAGCTCTTAACCACTGCGCCGCCAGGGCTCCTTTCTTGCACTAAAGTAAGGCTGAATAAGGACTGTATGCACTTGTTCTGACTTACCTACAAATT
>NW_004444028.1:6503322-6504644 GCF_000243295.1 Trichechus manatus latirostris | reverse complement strand
ACCCCTGGAGGAGCAGAGGAGCAGACGGTGCCAGCATGATAGCCCCTAAGGCAGTGCCAGCAGAAGGTGAGGAGGAAGCTCGGGGTCTCCAGTGGGTGGGTGGGGGCACATCACCATGCGCATCTGCAGCAGCCAGAGCTGGTCAAGAGCCTCTCCATGCCTGGAACACGTCAGTCAAAGGCCAAGGCCTTGGTTGCTGCCCCAGCTTCACGTGCTGCTGTGCTGGCCACGCCTGGTCCAGCAGGAAGAACCCCAAACCCAGTGACCTGCTGCTTGGTGTGTGGAGGAGGGCCGGCCCCTGAGGTCCTCCTAGTCTACCATCACCATCTGTCTTATCTCTAGAGGACAGAAGGACTGAGCAGGGATGAGATTTCAGAGGCAAGCACTTGTCCCATCTCTTCCACAGGCACTGCTGCACAGCCTGTACCCTCATTTGTCCCCTGGCTGAACAAGGAGTTTCCATGGTCCCAGCAGGGCAGGGCCATCAACACTGAGGAGAGGAGCCCGAGACTCTTCACCAGGAACGCCTGCCCCTTCACATTGCCAGGAGCATAACAACAACACAACGGTAGGTGACAGGTGGACTCACCTCTCAGATGTGTGCTCCCAGGGGGCAGGAGGAGGTGCCTCCATAATGCCACTTGGCTCCATTTAGAGGCCTGTGTATTCACTTTCTCTCTCACCTCTGTTCTGCCCAGGCAGTTAAGGTGATCCGTATGAATGGTACGAGACACGGTAATTATGCTCATTATGATGACTGTGGTTCATAGTTATGCCAGGTTTCACCAGCCTGGGACTATAGCTCCAATGTCATCAACATGGGCGTCCACATTTGGATGGCTCTCAGCCCTCACATAGGGCCTTAGGATCTTGCAGAGTTTCCCTTCAGCTCCTACCCTGAGGGAGGCTATGGAATCTCATCTGCCTAAGAATAGGTGCTGTTTACCTCTCTGTCAGCATGGTGCTGGCCAGGTGAGGATGTCCCTGCCCATGCTTACCTGGGCACTGACTCTGCAGGGGCTGCCCTCAACGGCTCCCCAGGGAAGCTGTAGCCGCTGGGCCATAGCCCTCCTGGTCTCCTGTAGTGTGTCCATCACCATGGGGTCCACTCTTGCTGCTAGTTGAGCTGGGTCTGGCTCCCCAGACAATGTTCTCAGCAGCTGGGATGGTCTCTGTCCTTGGTTTTAACATAAACCCTCAGGTGTGGTCTGAAGGCCTCAACAAAGACACTTCAATCACTAGGGAAATTCGGAGGTTTTAGAAGTTATTGCTCAGGAACCTAGAACAAAGACCAGACTCTTTGGGTACAGTGAATGTAAGCC
>NW_004444028.1:6487453-6489095 GCF_000243295.1 Trichechus manatus latirostris | reverse complement strand
TGCACACAAGAGAATAGCTAATCAGGAAATCCTATTCAGCAATAAAAAAGAACAAACTGTTATACAAGCAACCACATGACTGAATCTCAAAACATCCTATTGAATGAAAGAAATTAGACACAATAGAATGCATACTATGTGATTCCATTTACATGGGGCTTAGGAACAGGTAAACATAGTCTACGGGAATAGAACTCAGAACAGTAGCAGTCTCTCGAGGAAGGGTATGAACTGGAAAGGGGCCTGAGGGAAGGCGTTTAAGAGTAATGAAAATATTACATGCCTTGACTGGGAGGGTGGCCACACAGGTGTATATATATGTAAAAGACGTGAGCTATACACTCAAAATCTTTGTTGCTGTCGTTAAGTGCTGTCGAGTGGCTTCCAATGCACAGTGATCGTATGAACAAAGGAACGAATCACTGCCCAGTCCGGCGTCATCCTCACAATCGTTGTGATGTTTGAGCCCATTGTTGCAGCTACTGTGTCGTATTCTGAGTGCCTTCCAACCTGAGGGGCTCGTCTTCCGGCACTATATCAGACAGTGTTCTACTGCTATCCGTAAGGTTTCCACTGGCCCATTTTTTCAGAAGTTAAAAAAAAAAAGTAGACCGCCAGGTCCTTCTTCCTAGTCTGCCTTAGTCTGGGAGCTCTGCTGAAACCTGTCCACCATGGGTGACCCTGCTGGTATTTGAAATACTGGTGGCACAGCTTCCAGCATCACAGCAAGACACAAGCCCCCACAGGAGGACAAACTCACAGACAGGTGGTGGTTAAGATTTTTGCAGTGTGTAGATTACACCTCCATAAAGTACTCCAAAAACAAAAATAAACTAAAAGTAACAAATTTCTGCATGGTACACCCTATCAAAGTTGAAGGACAAAGGGCAGGTTGGGAAAAATATTTACAACTCAGATCACCTACAAGGGATGTTTTTTTCCTAATATATGAAACAGTCTTTCAAATCAATAAGGAAAGCACCAAAAACTCCAATGTAAACATAAACAAAGACTATGGGCCGACAATTCACAAACGTATTTCATCTATTGAATTGGCAAATAGAAAAATTGAACATGTGACATTGGCAAAGATAGGTAAAATAGGTGAATTTATATGTTTCTTGTGGGTAAACTGTCACAATTGTTATTAAAAGAAAAAAAGCTGTGCTGTCGAGTTGATCCCGATTAAACAGAGTAGAAGTGCCCCACAGGCTTTGCAAGGCTGTGATCTTTAGGGAAGCAGACTGCCACATCTTTCTTCCGAGGAGCAGCTGGTGAGTTCCAGCGGCTGACCTTTCAGTTGGCAGCTCAGCACTTAACCACTGTACCACCAGGGCTCCTCACCGTTGCTATAGTGGGGAATTTTTCAGTACCTGTCAGAGTTACACTTGCGTGTTGCCTTTGACTGAGCACTTCTCCTTCTGAACTTTACCCTGACAGATGTATTCATCTATGCAGAGGTAAACAGACTAAATATTCCAGCTGAAACACCAAGTTCATCAGAATGGACAAAAAATAAAACTTAATAATACGCTGCTTACCAGTTAAATATGAAGACACAGAGAGGTTGAAAATAAAAGAATGGAAAAAATATATAGCTTATAAATACGAATCAAAATCCTTACTATTTTGGTGGGTCAAC
>NW_004444028.1:6485909-6486865 GCF_000243295.1 Trichechus manatus latirostris | reverse complement strand
GCGGGACCAGAGGAGATTTTCCTTTCCCATGGAAAGGCCTGGAATTTGGGGGGGAGGTGGGAATTGAGGAAGTTGGAAAGGGAGGAGTGGAGGGGTGGGTGAGAAGGGGGAGGCTGCTTCTAAAACAGGGGTCGGGGTGGCAGAGGAGGGGGAGGTTTGGGGAGGGATAAGCTGTCCGGAGGAAGGGAGAGGAAGGTGATCCTGGGAGCACTGTGGTGGCTGGTGGGGGTGGGCATTGGGATTGAGCCAGGTTGCCAGACGCAGAGGGAGTGAGAGAGAAACAGGGTGGGAGGGATTGCGGGGTTGCTCAGGAGGACAGGAGGCATGGCCAAGACTGGGCGGCCCACGGGGAGGCCTGGGCAGCAGTGGCCGCCGGGGCTCTGAATGGAGCCTGGACAGGGCCCAGTCCAGGTGGAGGAAGATGATGACAGCGGTGGGCAGTGAGGATTAGCCCCTGGAGGGCAGGCAAGGGCAGTGCACCCCCACCAGCTGCAAGAAGTCTCCTGGGAATGGACTGGGTGGGGGTCATCTGGGCGGTGAGGAGAGGTGAGGGGGCACAGCGAGAGAGGAAGAGTGTCCGGCTGTAGGGAGGATCTGAAGAACCATGAGACCACTTTCAGAAGCCCAAGATCCAGGAGAAGCTCTGTTGTTACAGAGACAATCCCCATCGTGGGAGATTAAATAATTACACTATGGTTTCGTCTTGTTATGGGAGACTAGGTAGCTGTTAAAAATGATGCTGTGAGCACAGCTAGACGGTACCCGGCTACCACCACCAACTGTTCTGACAGGGAGCACAATAGAGGGTCCCAGACAGAACTGGAGAAAAATGTAGAACAAAATTCAAACTCACAAAAAAAAGACCGGACTTACTGGTGTGACAAACACCGGAGAAACACCGAGCGTATGGTCCCTGGACTTCCTTTTAATTCAGTAATGAAGTCACTCCTGAGGTT
>NW_004444028.1:6472656-6485461 GCF_000243295.1 Trichechus manatus latirostris | reverse complement strand
CAGCCATTGAAAATCCTACAGAGCACAGTTCTACTCTTGACACACATGGGGTCGCCAAGAGACAGAGTTGATTCAATGGCAACTGGCTGGTTTTTAGTGGTGGGGCCTAAGATTTTGCATTTCTCAGAAGCTCCCATTTCTCACAAGCTGCTGGTTCAGGACCACGTTTTGAATAGCACCGATGTAAGGAATTATGCATTGGCATGGAGAAATATTTAGGTTCTATGGTAAAGCGAAAAAATGGATATGGGATGAACCTGTCTTAGTTATCTAGTGCTGCTGTAACTGAAATATCACAAGTGGATGGCTTTAACAAACAGAAATTTATTCTCTCACAGTTTAGGAGGTAGAAGTCTCAATTCAAGGTGCCAGTTCCCAGGGGAGGCTTTCTTTTTCTGTCGGCTCTGGGGGAGGTCATCAATCTTCCCCTGGTCTAGGAACTTCTCAGCAAAGGGACCCTGGGTCCAAATGACACGTTACCCCCCTGACTCTTCTTGCTTCGTGGTAATGAGATTCCTCCCTCTCTGCTCACTTCTTTCTTTTGTATCTCAAAACAGATTGACTCAAGATAAAATCTAATCTTGTAGATTGAGTCCTGTCTCATGAATGTAACTGCCTCTAATCCTGCCTCATTAACATCATAGAGATAGGATTTATAACACATAGGAAAAGTACATCAGATGACAAAATGGTGGACTATCACACAATACTGGGAATCATGGCCTAGCCACATTGACACATATTTTGGGGGGACACGAGTTCAATTCATAACAAACCCCGTTTTGGCTTTTTAAAGATGGTGTCTTATACAGACAGACAGACACACACACACACACACACACATACATACACACAACACACTCACCCAAACAAACATACGTACACATACTCAGAAAAAGATGTAAAAAAATACACTCACTGTATTTCTCTCTAGGAGATAGGATTACAGGTGATCTTAATTTTCTATTTTTTGCTTGTTTAAATCTGTGGCGAAAGACCTCTTTAAAGTGTTGAAAAGCAAGGATGTCACTTTGAGGACTAAGGTGTGCCTGACCCAAGCCAAGGTATTTTCAATCTCCTCATGTGCATGCAAAAGTTGGACAATGAATAAAGAAGATCGAAGAAGAATTAATGCCTTTGAACTATGGTGTTGATGAAGAATATTGAATATACCATGGACTGCCAGAAGAATGAACAAATCTGTTTTGGAAGAAGTACAACCAGAATGCTCCTTAGAAGGAAGGATGACAAGTCTGTGCTTTGGACGTGTTTTCAGGAGAGACCAGTCCCTGGAGAAGGACATCATGCTTGGTAAAGGGGAGGGTCATCAAAAAAGAGGAAGACCCTCAACAAGATGGATTGACACAGTGGCTGCAACAATAGGCTTAAGCATAACAACGATTGTGAGGATGGTGCAGGACCAGGCAGCGTTTTGTTCTGTGGTACATAGGGTCGCTATGAGTCGGAACTGACTTGATAGCTCCTAACAACAAATAAGAGCAGGAGGGAGGGGAAAAGGGGGGAGGTTAATGGTGACGGAAAAATTGCATTGAATAAGGGTAGAGTTGCACAGCCGACTATTGAAGTTGCTGTCAATAAGTTGTACACCTGTAAAAACTTGAATTGGCAAAAATTATGAGACAGATATGTTTACAACAATGACCAAAAAAAGAGTAGCTGCTGAGGCTGCTTATGTATAGCCAAAAACCTCACGGGATTTGGCTCCTTGGTTTAGGGCCATGGTTTCAGGGGACATTCCAGATGATTGGCCTAATAACATGTTTAGTGCCTCAGTTCTACCTCTTAGTTTGTTGCGTAGTGCCTGGGGTCTTAAAACTTGCAAGTGGCCATCCAAGTCATGACAATTGACCTCTATTCGTCCGAAGCAACAGATGAAGAAGGAAAGTCAGGAACAGGAGGAGGATGTGGAATGTGTGGCTAATTGCCCCCATGAACAGCTGTCTCCTTTGCCATGAGACCGGGAGAACTGGTGGTGCCCAGCAAACATGACTGAATATTTTGATCAAAGATTCTATAGAAGAATGAGGTGAAATGCAGAGCAAAATTTCAAATTCTCGTGGACTTTCTGGAGCCATGGAGGCTAGATGAACCTCTGAAACCACTGCCCTGAGATAATCATTAAACCTTAAATCAAAAATATCCCCTGAAGTCTTCTTAAAACCAAGCAACAGTTTAGCATGACTAGTAAAGAATGTTTGCCTGGAGCATTATGCTCTTTTAAGCACTATCTATTTGGGATCAAAGGGACAACAGCTACTCAAAAGATTAGATAGGAATCTTAGGGGACAGTGAGTTTATGTCAATGGGGAAGGAAAACTTAGAAAAGGAGGGTGAGAATGGTTGCACAACTCGAAGAATGGAATCATTGTCACTCAATTGTACGTGTAGAAACTGTTGAATTTGTGTATGTTTTGCTGTGTATATTTTCAACGACAACAACAAAATAAATAAATAAAAGGAAATCAGTCAGGGACTCACCGATTTCCCTCAAATGGAATGAATCGCTCCTCTTCTTCCCCACCCTCTCAGAGCATGTACTCACAGAGATGAAGAAATTAGGTTCTAAAGATTGCAAGCAGCCATCCGAGATACTCCACTGGTCTCACCCCATCTGGAGCAAGGGAGAATGAAGAAAACCAAAGACACAGGGGAAAGATTAGTCCAAATGACTGATGGACGGCAACTACCACAGCCTCCACCAGGCTGAGTCCACCCAGGCCACAACCACTGACTGCTCTGACAGAGATCACAATAGAGGGGCCCGGACAGAGCTGGAGAAAGATCTAGGACAAAATTCTAACTCACACACACAAAAAAAGACCAGACTTACTGGTCTGACAGAGACTGGAGAAACCCTGAGAGTATGGCCCCCGGACACCCTTTTAGCTCAGTAATAAAGTCACTCCTGAGATTCACCCTTCAGCCGAAGATTAGACAGGCCCATAAAGCAAAATGAGACTAAAGGGGCACACCAGCCCAGGGACAAGGACGAAGGCAGGAGGGGACAGGAAAGCTGGTAATGGGGAATCCTAGGTCGAGAAGGGGAGAGTGTTCACATATCGTGGGGTTGGCAACCAATCTCATAAAACAATATGTACATTAATTGTTTAATGAGAAGCTAGTTTGCTCTGTTAACCTTCATCTAAAGTACCGGAAAAAAAAAAAAAAAAGGTTCTAGAGCCAGACATTTTGGGTTAAAAGGAGCAAGCTGATTTAACTCTCTGAGGTTGGTTTTTGTCTTGATAAAGAGGGATAACGATAGTACTTACCTCAGAGGATCAGAGGAGATCAGTAAGAAAGTATAAACTATAAAATAACAAATCTATTTACACATTACATGGGAGGGGTCCTCAGCCAGGGTGGCTTGCAGCTGGGCTCACCTTTGTCCTGCTAGTTCTTACGAGGTTGCTGGGTGCCATCAAGTTGATTCTACTTGTAGTGACCCTATGTGGCAGAGTAGAACTGCCCCATAAGTTTTCTCATCTGTAATCTTTCTGGGAGTAGATCGCCAGGTCTTTCTCCTGCAGAGCCACTGGGTGGGTTCAAACCGTCAACCTTTTGGTTAGCAGCCAAGCACTTAACCATTGTACCATCAGGTCTCCATAGTCCCTCAATAAATATGTGCTCAGCTGAATGGGTGTAAGCATGCAGGACAAGGTCAAACTGAGGTAAATTTGGTTATAGTAAACTCCAGGAGTATGTTTAAATTATTATGTTAAAGTCAAATTTTCTTATTGGCTATTACTTATATTGCTCATACTATGCGGGCTGTCCAAGCCCAGAGATCTTACTGTTACATTTATATGCCATTTTGCAATTTATACTTTCTTAAGGATCATCTCATTTGATCCTCTGAATTAAGTACTGTCATTATCTCCCTTTTATAGAAACTCAACCTCAGAGAGTTAAGTAAATTTGCCCCAGGTTAACAGCTAGTAAGAGGCAGAGCACTGGGTTTTGTTTTTAACCCAGAATGTCTGATTCTAGGACCTAATTTCTCAACCACTGTGCCATACTGCATCTCACTAGAATACTGAACTCAGTTCCTGCTCTTCCAGTTCGTCTATAACCATATCCCAAACTCTGTTTTCTCATGTATGAACTTGGGGTGATGAAACCACTACTGTATACCTCGGGTTCCAGTGAGGGGAGGGGCATGAGTTTACTTTACTTAGAATGCAGCTGGGCACACAAAAGGGGTGATGGTGATGATAGTGGTGGGGATGGTGATGTTGGTGGGAGTCTTAGTTATCTAGTACTCCTGTAACAGAAATAGCATGAGTGGTGGCTTTAAAAAATAAGAATTTATTTTCTCACAGTTCAGAAAGCCAGAAGTCCAAATTCAGGACACTGGCTCTAGGTGAAGGCTCTTTGTCCGGAGGAAGATCCTTGTCTCTTCCAGCATTCCTCGTTTCCTTGATGATCTTCACACGGTGTGGCATCTATCTTCCCCCATTTGTGCTTGCTTATTTCTCTGTCTATGCTGCTCCTTGTGTCACTCAGAAGAGATTAGGTTTAGGATACACTGTACACTGATAGGGCCTCTTAAACATAACAAAGAAAACCTTATTTCCAGATAGGATTACATCCAAAGTTACAGGCGTTAGAATTACAACACATATTTTTCAGGGGCACAATTCAAGCCATAGCAGTGGGGATGGTGATATTGGTGGGGATGGTGATGTTGGTGGGGATGGGATGATGGTGTGGATGGTAATGTTGGTGGGGATGGGATGATGGTGGGGATGGTGATGTTGGGGATGGGACGATGGTGGGGATGGTGGTGTTGGTGGGGATGGTGATGACAGTGGGGATGGTGATGTTGGTGGGGATGGGAAGATGATGGGGATGGTGGTGTTGGTGGGGATGGAGATGTTGGTGGGGATGGTGATGACAGTGGGGATGGTGATGTTGGTGGGGATGGGAAGATGGTGGGGATGGTGGTGTTGGTGGGGATGGAGATGTTGGTAGGCATGGTGATGTTGGTGGGGATGGTGATGTTGGTGGGGATGGGATGATGGTGGGGATGGTGGTGTTGGTAGGGATGGTGATGGCAATTATGACTTTATTCATTTAAAAGAAGACCTGAAAACATGCATAAGAAATCTAGAAACCAATTACTGGGAATAATTAACTCGATATCCTTGAATCGTTCTTTTTTCTTCTCTGGGCCTCTATACAATAAGAAACACTTTTATTAAATTTTCTTCTGTGTTTGAAAAGATTTAACCTATCAAACAAATTGCATTTGTTGACCAGTAATTGGTTTTCTCATTTTTTATTAATCAAAGTCATTTGTAACTAGCTGAGCTTCCAATCAACATGAAAAATAAATATAACCACACAGAGCAGCTACAATTCCATGCAAAAGAAAAGGAACTTGACATTTTAGTTGGCTTGTACAGCTTTAAAAGAGGTAAATGTTTAATTGTGGTTAAGATTTTAAAATAGTAAAAAAGGCTCATGGACTGTCTAAGAATATGTCCTAAAAAAAATGGTTTAAATTGCAGAAAAAAATGTATTTACAAAAATGTTCATTGCATTATTTATGATGCCTTAACAGCAGAAACACACTAAATATTCATTTGTAAATAAATTAGGTTACATTTGCATATTTGCACAATGGCATATCAATGGAAGCCATTAAAAATTATGTTTAGTCTTAGAGTGGAGAAAGATTTCCTATGCAGGGGACCAAGCCCAAAAGCCATTAAGGAAAAGTTGACAGACTTGACGCCATAAATATTAAAAAGTTTTGTCCTTGAAAGACACCATAAACAAAGCAAAAATCTGAGTGGCAAACTGAGATGAAATATGTAACGGGAACAATATTAAATCCATGTATTTTTATTTTCCCTGTAAATCATATTTTATTTCAGCTTCTTTCCTCCAAGGCTGAGCCTTGAAACTCATTGCCCCAAGGAAAGAGGGGGCGGGAGCCGTCTGGGACAGAGAGGCCCTTGGTAGGTTACGAGTCTCAACCCTGATTTCCTTCACGCCTTTAGCAAACAAGTGTCTCAAATGGCAACCTTTGTGGAAAAAAGAAAATGAATTATTTTATCCTGAAGCTTGCCTTTTAATAAATCAAGGACCAACCTTGGTGGACTTGATCATAAAATTCTACATAAGGAGATGTAGTATTAAGAAGTGGGGAAAATAACTACCCTTCCGCCTGAGTGGATTTGAGAGGAAGGAAAAGATGGCAGTGGAAGCGGTTGGTGAGGGATGTGTATCTACTGTTATTTACTAGACCGAAGTTTTAGACAAAGATGCCAGGTTAGGTAGACTGAAGGAAAAGTCAAAAGCAGAAGATAGGTTTCCGACCTGGTTTCTATTTGGGATTGTAGGAAGACAACCTCACCAGGTGTCAGCCCTTTATCAATCTGTCTGTCTGTTTGGGCAGACAGAAGGCCAGCATTTAGCTATCCAGTCTTCCCTGGCTTTCATGTGGCATGAAAGGTGCCCAGAATTTCCTGAATGCCCTTGGGAAGGACAAGCTTATGTTGGAAGAGGTCACCCTGTAGGTGAGGGCTGGGTGGTCAACCAGGCTGGGAGCCGAATGGGAGTTGCAGCCAGAACTCAAGAAGGTTTCAATCACCAGTAGAACTGAGGCGGAGAAGAGTCGATGAAAGGACCGCTAAACTGAAGGAGCTAAGAAAGAACAGACCTCGAGTTTCTTAGCTACAGATGTAAGCAACAGATGCCTGTGCAACAAGGTGCGTGCCCAGTGACCAGGCCAACAAGAAACAAGGAGCAGTGGTACAAGGACTTGTGCTCAAGAAACTTAGGTCTCCCTCGTCACCTTCACTACGAAATCGTGTAAGCCCCATCTCTCATACACCCAAACGTCATCTTAGAGAATTAGCAGGAGAAGGAGTATGAGTTAGGACAGTGGGTACAGTTGTTGCTCTTGTTAGGTGCCATCAAGTTGGTTCGGACTCACAGCGACCCTATGTACAACAGAAGGGAACACTGCCCGGTCCTTCACCATTCTCACAATCGTTGCTATATCTGAGCCCATTGTTGCAGCCACTGTGTTAGTCCATATCATTGAAGGTCTTCCTCTTTTTTGCTGACCTCTACTGTACCATGTATGATGTGCTTAACCAGAGACTGGTCCCTGCTGATAACAGGTCCAAAGTAAGTGAGACAAAATTTAATAGTTTGAAGCTCATCCTTGCTTCTAAGGAGTATTCTGGCTGTACTTCTTCCAAGATGGATTTGTTCATTCTTCTGGCAGTCCATGGTATATTCAGTATTCTTTGCCAACACCATAGATGCATCGACTCTTTGTTAGTTTTCCTTATTAATTGTCCAGCTTTCACATGCATATGAAGTGATTGAAAATACCATGACTTTGGTCAGGGGCACCTTAGTTCTCAAAGTGACATCTTTGCTTTTTAAAGCTTTAAAGAGGTCTTTTGCAGCAGATTTGCTCAATGCAATATGTCTTTTGATTTCTTGACTGCTACTTCCCTGAGCAGAGTAGCTGTAACACAAAGATCCTAATCTATAGTGGCTTCAAAAATAGAAGCTTGTTCCTCTCAGATAAAAGTCCAGGTGGGCAGAGCAGGTCTGGTATGGGAACTTGATGGGTCAGGGACTGTCTTAGTCATCTAGTGCTGCTGTAACTGAAATACCACAAGTGAGTGGCTTTAACAAACAGAAATTTATTCTCTCACAGTCTAGAAGGCTAGAACTCCAAATTCAGGGTGCCAGCCCCTGGGGAAGGCTTTTTCTCTCTGTCAGTTCTGGGGAAAGGTCCTTGTCATAGAAACCAGACCAATGAGTCCGCGGCCAGCATGCAAGAAGCCAATCTCTCAGACGTTGTTTTTGAAAGGAAGAAAGTTTATTTTGCAGGCTAGCAAGAGGGAACTCAGAGGTATCGACCTTAGATCGAGTACCTTGATTTGAGTGAGAAATCACATTTTATACTTATACATATTCATATAGGGGTGGAGGAAGGCAGTGGGCAGGATCAGAAAGTTTTAACCATTCATAGTTTCTGTTGATTATTACAAGGCAGGGCTAAGACTCGGCCCGGAAGTGGCCGATGGACTCTTCACTTTTGAAATGGGCTCGGCTACTGCTGATGATGTATATCTGGTGATTTTGGTTCCTTGACATGAGTTCTCTTGTGTTACTGAGCATGCATGGCTGCCCAGGGTTGTCTGTCAGTCATCTTTGTTCTGTGCACGCCTGACCATTCTGAGCTGGTTAGATCTGGACCCACCTGGAGCTCTCCAGAGGGTCTGCAAAACAACTTAGAGGAAGTGAGTGATATAGTTGGGGAGGTCACTAAACGTGGCCTGAGAGTCGATGGAGTACTAATTAATTAGGTGTCTTCAGCCTCCAGGGTCCCCTAACGTCATCAATCTTCCCTGGTCTAGGAGCTTCTCAGCACAGGGACCCTGAGTCCAAAGGTCTTGCTATGCTCCCAGCTCTGCTTTCTTGGTAGTAAGAGGTCCCCCTGTCTCTCTACTTGCATCTCTCATTTATATCTCAGAAGAGATGGACTAAAAATACAACCTAATCTTGTAGATTGAGTCCTGTCTCATTAACATAACTGCCTGTAATCTTGCCTCATTAACATCATAGAGGTAGGATTTACAACACATAGGAAAATTGCATTAGATGACAAAATGGTAGACAATCACACAATTCTGGGAATCATGGCCTAGCCAGGTTGACACACATTTTGGGGGGACACAATTCAATCCATAACAGATGCCCACATCCTACATTTTGGAACCATTATAACCAGCCATCTTTCTCTAGGTATTTATCCAAGAGAAATGAAAATCAAAAATCTACCAGAAGACTTGTGTAAGAATGTTCATAGCATCTTTATTCACTATGAAAAAAAAACAAAACTAGAAATAACGAGAATGTCCATCAGGAGGAGAATGGATAAACCAATTGTGGCATATTCGTATAACGGAATACTATTTAGCAATTTAGAAGTATGAATTACTGATACAAACAACAGCACGTGTGCATCTCAAAAACGTTGCGTTAAGTTAAAGCGATCAGACACAAATGAGTACGCAACGTATGATCCATTCATGTGTTGTTCAAGCGCAGCAAAACTAATTTATGGTGGTAGAAATGGGAAAGGTGGTCGCATATGGGGGTTGGGCACAAGGGTATTTTTTCTGGGGCAATGAAAATAGTTTACATTTTGATTAGTATGTTGGTTACCAAAAGGTCGGTACTTCAAACCCACCAGCTGCTCTGCAGGACAAGGATGTGGCCATCTGCTTCCATAAAGATTTACAACCTTGAAAACCCTATGGAGCAGGTCTACTCTGCCCTGTCGGGTCGCTATGAATCAGAATAGACTCAGTGGCAACGGGTTTGGTTTTTTTGTTTTTGATGTTGTTTACATATCTTTGCATTTCACTGTACATAAATTTTCCTCAGTTAGAAAAGAAAGAACAAATATTGAGGGGACAGTTAACAGTCTCTGGAATACCATTTATATACGCTATATTTTTTTCACTTAACAAAGAAAAGAACCCACACAGACAAAAACAAAACTCTTCCTGCAGCTAATGTTTGCTGCTGCAATTGATACTTCCCAAATGCCCACCATCTTAACACAAAAACGTTTCTAATTCACATGAAATCCAAAATTAATGTTCATGATTCAAGTGATGATTTAAAACTCTATCTTGGATTCCACCATCTCCAACACGTGGCTTCCAAAGTCTTTGTGTTTGTCTGCATCAAGCCAGTATCTGGGTGGAGTTTGGAGATTACACATGGGAGGTTTTTGTGGGCTAGGTCACTTCTGCTCTCATTCTGTTGGCTTCAGTATCATCAGGGGCTACTCCTAACTGAAAGATAGTTTGTATTCTAGGTAGGAGCTCAGGAAGAAGATAAAAGGGATTTGATAATGAGCTGGCAGTTTCGGCCATGTTGTTAATAAAATTGCCTCATATTATCAAACCTGTGGTTACTATGTGCCAGCAACTGGTCTAAGAACTTTACGTTTAATCTTCAACAACTCTTGAGGTACATACTACTTTAATTCCCATTTTAGAAGTGAGAAAATTGAGGCATAGAGAAATTAAGTGAGTTATCCAAGTCATACAACTCATAAGTAGTGGAGATTGGATTTGAAATCAGGCGGCCAAACTTCATTCATTTAAAGAGTGCATAATAGTCCAGTGGTCTGATGAACCAAATCTTATGTGACCATTTTCATGTCGTTAGAGATTTCCATTATATATGGTTTGAGGGCTCTGCAAATAATGCATTGCTGAGCATCTTAAAGTTGTTTTTCCCTCTCTTATTATGGATTTATTCCTTAGGGTAGATTCCTTTTATCTTTTAAGGTTTGCTAATTTAGGCAGAAAAGAGTATTTCCTCTTTGAATTATGTACTGCATGTAAATGACCTCATTATTGACGAGACATTCATCATTGGTTGCTAAATGTTTTGGTTCAGCTGTCTGAGTTTGCAAATTACTCTCTACAAAAGGTGAATCGGCTTTTGTTGGTGGCTGAGACCTGAAGGTGCTTGAGAAGACAGATCTGAGTTCCTCTCCTTGCGCAAGAGCCACAGAATTTTGCATTGAAAAGGATCTCACAGTTTATCTAGTCCAGTTCTTTACCTGATGGAGAAAGGTAGTTCTGGAAACAGCTGAACAAAAACAGAAGTTTTATAAATTGAATCATTTTTAATTTACTAGTTTGCTCTTAAAGAGACTGTATAATAAATGCTTCAGTAACTGAAAATTTAGTTTGTGACAATTCTCGTTGCTGTTGAGTCGATTCCAACTCATAGCGACCCTACAGGACAGAGTAGAACTGCCCCATAGGGTTTCCAAGGAGGGACTGGTGGATTCAAACTGCCGACCTTTTGGTTAGTAGCTGAGTTCTTAACCACTGCATCACCAGGGTTCCTTGTGAACAAATAGTAACCACTGCATCACCAGGGTTCCTTGTGAACAAATAGTAGCCATTAAAGCCAAACACAGAAGGGACTGAATTGCAAGCTGACAAACTGGACTTCAGCTCTGGAAGGGACTTGGCTGTTAAAAACTAAGGGTTAACATTTACTGAGTGCTTACAGCCCATCAAACACTGTGCTCAGCACTTTCCACACTCTCTCTCATTTACTCCTTGCAGCAAACCTAGGGGGTTCTATACTGCTAATATCCTTGTTGTACAAATGAGGAAACCGGGGCTTGGAGAAGTTAAATAAGGTCACGTTACCTGTAAAAGTAGAAAAGCACCCCCAACAAAATAGCTCAGGGAACCTCATTAACATTGTTAAGTTCTTAGATACTTTGTTTGACAGGATTGGGGGGTGGAGTGGGAATTCTACTCAGGTGGATAATTCCAAAGTCCTAGAATTCTCTGGTTTCTC
The DNA here is from genome assembly GCF_000243295.1 of Trichechus manatus latirostris. Taxonomy (NCBI): domain Eukaryota; kingdom Metazoa; phylum Chordata; class Mammalia; order Sirenia; family Trichechidae; genus Trichechus; species Trichechus manatus. The sequence continues at coordinate 6,474,064 of NW_004444028.1, read as the reverse complement.
AAAAATGGAACAGGATAGAAAGTTAACTCAAATGGTGAAAATTTAGCCTTTCTGGAAAGCCCAGGGTGGGAGGAATGGGCTATGCAATGTTGATTGGTTGACTGATTGATTGGTTGGTTGGTTGACTGATGACCTTCTGAAAAGGGAAGACCCACCGGGAAGCCTATTGTAGAGTTTCTATTCCCTGTCACTTACTCATTCTCTATTTCGAAGTCCCCCCACCAGGTGTCTGGGGTCCCTCCTCCTTCCTCTTTTTCCTTCTCTCTCCCACACCTTCTCTCCCAGCCTCCCCCAGGCCCAGCCTTCCCTGCCTGCCTCAGTCCTGACTTCCTTGACATTCAAGCCACAAGCCTGTGGCACCTTTTTGAACTTTTCAGACGGGAGAGGCTGACTTTCATCTGGATCCACCTGTTTAAATGAGAAATTCCTCCCCGGATCCCAATCCTTATTCCAAGGAGCATGGTGTCCTTTCCTCAAGTGGAACAGAGGTGTGTCACGAGAGCTGTTTATTCATCCGATAACTGTCCTTCAGTCTCAGGTACTGCAGGAAACTGAGCTCTTGTTTGGCGCAGGTAGGTGGAGGAGGCACGCTCCAGGGATAAAGTGCTGTGGTGTCTTCCTAGTACTGCTGTGGGCTTTGGGTGGTGGAGCTGAGGACAGCCAGACATTGGATGAGACTTGGGTTTGGTATAATGTCCTGCATCTGGAGTCCCATGGTCTCTGATTCAATCCACCTGGATTGTGGTAGCCCACCCTGGAGGAAATAGGGCTGAGCGACATCTATGATGATGCAGTAGTAGGGTGGTGTGGAAAGGCGCCTTGGTTCCAGCCACCTGAGCCTCTCCACCCATCACTAAGGGAGGCGCAATGAGGAGAAGCCCAGCCCGGCCAAGGCCGTTGGGAGCATTAGCTATGACCCTTGGGGCAGCTGAGACACCTACAGGAGATATCATGCAAGCTGTCTTCCTAGGGAGCTCATAGTCTCCTTAGAAAGGAAAGACCTAGAGGTGCATGCTTGCACGCACACAGACAATATTCATGAACGAAGCATGGAAGGATGGGCAGACAGCCTGAATATAATAAGGAACTAGCAAACTTAAGTGCACGGAGCCTCAGTGAGCAGGTAGCTGTGGATGGGAGATGAGGGATGTATGGACAAATTTCTTGGGTGGCCCTTGGAACAGTGGTTCATGCAGAGGAGTTATAGGACTGGATTTGGGCCTAGGTGGTGTCATTACCTTGTTGGGTGACCTTCATCAAACTGTTTAACCTGAATTCCCACATCTGAAAAATGCTGTCTTATTGCAACCTTGTGGAGCCCCTGGGTGGCACAAACAGCTAAATGTTTAACCACTAGCCAATAAGTTGGCAATTCAAACCCACCCAGAAGTGCCTTGGAAGACAGTCC
>NW_004444028.1:6446326-6467220 GCF_000243295.1 Trichechus manatus latirostris | reverse complement strand
TGGCGGTGACTCTTATGAACCTCTCTGATGCGCTGGCAACTCTGGAGGAGACCAGAATCCCGCCTCCGGGGTGCGGAAGGTGGCCCCTCCACCTTGAACGCCTGTTAGTGTGAAACTCTGACCCGCCACACCTGGCCCAGGGGCCAGCGCGGTTCTCCGGCTGCTAGGTGGGCACTATTTTTAAAAAATGATTTTCTGATTATAAAAGCAGTGTCTCTAATTTGAAAAAATAGAGAAAAACCTAAAGCCTATAACCTGTCATAGCGTGCTAATTATTACGGCAAAGACAAACAGAAGAGTGGAGACAGGAGTTTGGGGGAGAGGAGGAAGTTTTTTTTCAGTGGTCAAAACCAAACCTGCCGCCATCAAGCGACTCCGACTCACAGTGACCCTATGGGACAGAGCAGAACTGCCCCGTGGGGTTTCCAAGGAGCGCCTTGTGGATTCAAACTACCGAACTTTTGGTTAACATCCTGAGCTCTTAATCACTGCGCCACCAGGGCTCCGAAGCGGCCAAGGAAGCCATCAACTAATAAAGTGATTGTCCCAGTTTGGGTTCTCTGGAAGCAGACACGGAGACAGAGTTTGGGATGGGAGATGTTTGCTTGGAATCAACGGGTGTGCAAGGAAGGGGGCGGAAGCGAGGCTGAGCAGAGGAAGTGGGCTGCAAAGGCTTGGGCAGCCTGGCAGAAAGCTGCGGACTGAGAACTGTGCCCCACAGGTGGCCAGAAGGGCTGAGCGTGGAGGCTGTCTGCTCACCTCACAGGGAGATCTGGGCGGCACATCTCCAGGTCTACCAGGTCCACCCTGTGCCCTTCAGAGCCACTTTGGGCAGCAGCTCCTTGGCGTGGCCGGAGGAAAACATTACGCGCCTCGGGCAGAGGGCGTCGGCGGCGCCCTTTAATATAATAGCACCAGGAAAAGGTTCTACTTATTCGTTTACTTTATTTCAAATAACTAATTGGCAAATTGGGGAAAGTAATGTAATAAAAATAGACTAGGACCCTTGTCAATTAACGCTTCCTGAGAGCTCCTACCGCCTGATTGGCTCAGCTGTCAGGTGACAATGCACCGCTTCTGTCCAAGTTACTTCCACGTGTGTCACTTTCCCCCTAAGGGGTCTGCAGTCGTCCTAGCCCAGCGTGATTAAAACAGTAATTCGTTTCTGAAATACGAGAGTAATTTCTACCGTGGGGTTTCAATGCACACGGCTGCACCACAGCACGTAGTCTGGGACCATCTATATAAACGCAGATTAACTGTTTGATATTTAGTTTGTTTCAATAATTTACTGAAATTAATTTTTTGACACATAATGCTCAGCCCTGGATGTACCACCTCTAGGTTATAACCGATTGTTGCTGGCCGGCTTGATCTCAGGACATGGTGAGTGTGACAAGACCCAGCTCACGGTGGGCAGTTCTGGCTGCGCAGTCACTTGGTGCCCCATGGAGGCTGTTCTTTAAAAGGCGAATACTTCTCTGCTGCAGGTGGTATGACCCGGCTCCAGAACCCCAGGGGTCTGTCTGCACTGTTGTTCTCCCACTGGGGGTTGCCACCAACCCCACACAGCATCTTCTCCCACCATTGGTGCCTTCAGCACCATGATGTCTGCCGGGCCATATGGCTCAGGTGAGAGCTGCTTGCATTACAGTCCAGGTGACACAGAGCTGCTTGGAGATGCTGGGCTGAGCAACCCGGAGGGCTCCTTCCCTGTCTTTCTCAGGCTCTGGCGAATGCAAACTGAACATGTTAAGTTCTTAGAAAGAAAGAAGGAAGGAAGGAAAGAGAGAGGGAGGGAAAAGCGTAGATAGGGAGGGAAGGAGGAAAGGAGAAAGAAAGAAAGGGAGAGAGGGAGTGAGAGAGAAAGAAAGCAAAACAAGGAGAGAGAGAGAGAGAATGGAAATGGAATTACTTTTTGCTGGATCTCTGTGTCATTTTTGGTCTTTTTATGCACATATCTCAACTACCTGAGAGCTCCTTTGGGGCAGAATTAGAACCCCAGCTCCTCTCTCTACCAGCGATATGATGCTGAGCCTCAGTGTACTCCTCCGTAAAATGGGGATAATGTTGGAGCCATGGCACAGTGGTGCTGTGAGCATTTAGAGGCAGAAGGGGCACAAAGCCCCAGCACGGTGTCTGCACATAATCAGCACTCCTTAAATGCTGGCTTTCATTCTTCTCCCGGGTGACTCCGGACAAAATAGGGCCCAGCCCAACCTCAGCCCTCAGTAAATCTGCGCTGATGTGTTCGTGGGTGCCGATGAGTTCACGAGCTACCCTTGGGGGAACATGTGGTTAACGTGTGCACATTTATTAGGACTGTTTTACAGTAAGTAGCTCTAATGATGTGTGGAGTGTCTGGGGGCGCTGCGGGTTGTTCTCTCCAGTCGTCAACTCACTGGCACTCGGCTCCACGGTCTCCTCAGAGTCCCTTCTCGGCGCCCAGCGTCTGCCAGAGGCGCCTGCTCACCGGAGCGCAAGGCCCAGGACTGCGGGGAGTCTGTGCGAGTTGTTTGTGTGGTGTGTGCATACACGAGTGTGTATTGTTTGTGTGTTGTGTGTGCCTTGTGTTGTTTGCATGATGTGTGTTGCGTATGGTGTGCGTATGTGTGTTGTGTGGTGTGTGTGCATTGTGTTGTTTGCATGATGTGTGTTGTGTATGGTGTGCGTATGTGTGTTGTGTGGTGTGTGTGCCTTGTGTTGTTTGTATGATGTGTGTTGTATGTGGTGTGTGTGTGTGTGTGTGCTGTGTGTGTAGTATGTATGTGTGCCCTATAGGTAACTCCCCAGAAGCAGGAAAAAGCGGCAAACTGACCCTGCCTGGGTACCACCTCCTTACCCACCTCCTTGGGCTCTGAGCCTGTCACCTCTCCTTGACCGTATGGTCATCACCTGGAGCCCAGGGCTCAACACAGTGGTACTTTGCTTATTGGATGGGAAAAAGCAGGCGCGAACGGTCTTTTCTGAGAAGTGCTGCAGTGCCCTCTAGTGGATGCTCTGGACTTGTCAAGGTTTGGGTTACCCCGGACCTTGGGCTGTAAGATGCCTCTGTTCTGGGAATTCACATAGACTTGGCCTCGATGCAGAGTGGGGCTCTGTACTAGCTGAGGCTGTGTGGGGGCGAGGCTGGTCAGGCTGGGGAGAAGGCTGATGGTGGGAGACTGGGTCTGACCCTGCCTCAGCCCGGGAAGGCAGAGTTGTTGTTGCTAGTTGCCATGGACTCGGTTCCAGCTCGTAGAAGCTCCGTGTGACAGAGTAGAACAGCCCCGTAGGGTTTTCTAGGCTGTAATCTTGGCCCTGGTGGCTCAGTGGTTGAGAGCTACGGCTGGTAGCCAAGAGGTTGGCAGTTTGAATCCACCAGCTGCTCCTTGGAAACCTTATGGGGCAGTTCTACTCTGTCCTATAGGGTTGCTATGAGTCGGAATCAGTTTGACAGCAATGGGTTTAATCTTTACAGAAGCAGATCTCCAGATCTTTCTCCCTAGAAGCCGCTGGGTGGGTTCATCGCCAACCTTTCGGGTAGCAACAGAGTGCTTAACTGCTGCAGGGGAAGGTGAGACTGTCACTTTCTCAGAATCTGTCTCTTTTCTTCTCAGTCGGAAATGACTCAACAGATGTTCTCCATGTACAAAGGAAGGAAGAAATGAATATTTACATGTCGGATATTTTTATAGGTAATTTATTGAAAAGGAAAAAGGACATAAGGTAGGAGATAAGAAACAAATACAACTTAATAAATCAAACAAATCAAGAATGAGGAAAAAAAGGCAACAACTGGAAAAGAGAAGACCCAACCAGGAAAGAGCCATCAAAAGAAATGACTAGGGTTGTATCAGCGATCACAGCGATTGTGAATGGATTGGATTATCCTTTCTGTCAATATGGGTGTTTTTTTGTTTTTGTTTTTTTAAATCCAGCTACTTCTTGTTAATAAAAAATGGCACCCAAAACAAGATGACACAAAAGGGTAAAAATTATCTCATCCAGTTGAATGCTCGCACACCCACATCTAACCCATCGGTAAGTCTTGTTGGTTTGGGGTCCAAAGCACATCCCCAATCCATCCTCACTGCTAGCACCACTGTTGTTCCTTGTCTGAACCATCCCAGTAGCTACCCAACCTACCTCCTGGGTTTTCTTCTTACTCCCTGTCGTGGATTGAGTTGTGGCCACCCAAAACGTCTGTCAACTTGGCTAGGCCTTATGCCCAGTATTGTGGGGTTGTCCACCATTTTGTGATCTGATGTGTTTACCCTATGTGTCATAAATCCTAACCTCTAGGATGTTAATGAGGCCGTTCAAATCTACCAGCCACTCTTTGGAAGCCCTATGGGGAAGTTTTTCTATGTCCTATAGGGTCCTTATGAGCCAGCATCAATTCAATGGCAATGGGTTTGGATGATATTAATGAGGCAGGATTAGAGACAGCTATGTTAATGAGACAGGACTCAATCTACAGGTTTAGGTAGTCTTTCCAGTCAATCTGAGATATAAAAGAGAGAAGTGAGCAGAGAGGAGAGGGATCTCCTGCCACCAAAAGAATAGAGCTGGGAGCAGAGCACATCCTTTGGACCTGGGGTCCCTGTGTCGAGAATCTCCTAGACCAGGGTAAGATTGATAACAAGGACCTTCCCCCAGAGCCAACAGAAAGAGAAATTCCCCTGCAGCTGGCACCCTGAATTTGGACTTTTAGCCTTCTAAACTGTGAGAGAATAAATTTCTGTTTTTTAAAGCCATCCACTTGTGGTATTTCTGTTATAGCAGCATTAGACAACTAAGACACTCCCCTATAACCCAAACTCCACCAGTATCAGAATACTCTTTAAAAACACAAACCAGATCACATCGCCACCCCCCTGTCTAATAAAGCGTCACTCCTTGTACATTGTGAAGAATGTAACCAATGTCACTGAACAATTTGTGTAGAAATTGTTGCATGGGAACCTGAATTGCTGTGTAAACCTTCATTTGAAGGCAGAACCTGCAAGGAAACAAAAAAAAGTGGCTGTTTTGCTTTTTGAATTTCCAGCAAGTGGTTTGCTGCTGGATACATCGAGGCAGGAAAAGTCAGTGCCCATCAGAAGGAACCCCCTTTCAGGACTGGAAGTTAAAGGGAGCCGGCGAGTAGATAGCTTGGTCTGCTCTCTCGTGGTACCACCTGGATCCACTCATGAGTGGAAGCAGGGGAAGTGCAGCAATGAAGCGACGGACTGAGTTTGGATATGTTCCATGGCACCTGATGACCCAGCCCACAGGGGATAAGGATGAGACGGAGAGGAAGGGCTGGCTGGTCAGAAGTAAAAGGAGTTGTTGGACTCCTGAAGTTTACGGGTTCCGGTTGACCTAGCCTAAGGGGGCTGGGGATGAGAGTGTGAAGAGCACGTCTGAAGTGCTGGCAGGTGTGCGTGAACTCTCGAGTCTGAGCCTGCTACCCATTGTGACTCAGCTTGGATGGCTAGGGATGAGCTGACCAGAGCCTGACCAAAATGAAGAGAAAGATGTTTGACACCGTGAGTGGGTGTAGACCGCTGCAGTTTGATGGCTTGCTCTGGACTGGACTTTGCTTGTGGATGCAGTTGCTCAAGAGCTCCGAACAGAACGAAGCTTCTTCAAGACCAAGAACGTGTTTGTCTCCTCAGTACCGATTTGATGGGGACAGGCAATTAAAACACTGGCTATCTAAAATGGACGGAGATCAAGGCATGAAGTGGCTGGCTTACACACTTTCATGAGTGTACTTACGTTAAATCGTGACGGGACAAGGAGGGGATCCCCACTAAAGAGATTCCTCTTTTTCTGATGAGTCTGGGGAAGAGAGGGTGGGGAAAGACGCTGACAGGATTTTATGATTCAACTGTGAGTGTTGACTGTTAACAGGGTTAACTGTGCTTGTAAAAACCGTAACTGTAGAAGCTGTAACCATGAAAGAGTGGACTAAGGGGGAGGCGCTGCTGGCCTGGGAAACAGTGGCGGAACGTAAAGTCCCTTAAAGGTTTTGCTATGCCGATACCTTGTGAGGCTCAGAGCAAAGGAATAATCTTCTGTCAGTGAAATATTATCAGACACCAGGAAGGGTGAAGCCAAGATGACTTTTGGAGAACCTGACCAGATCAGATGGACGCCTGCAGCAGAGCTGAATGGCTGGGACCTGAATAACCTCACCCTGAGGACTCTTCGCCCTACTTAAGAACTAATTGTTGATGACTGTTTTGGACTGGTAAAATGATTGGAAAAGGGAAGTTATCCTCCAAGTACGAAAGAACCATGGCTAGAAAAGCCAGGGGGTGGTCTGCGGTATGATAAATCACTTTTGTGTGGCCATCCTAGCCATGGTCAGAATTGGTAAAGATGGCAGAGAGCAGAGGCATGTCTGACTTCCGCCTCATAGGAATCAGCCTTGGTCTACTGATCTTGAGTCTCCTTCCCCCTTGTGAGTTACAGGAGGTCAGGGGCCACCCCTACACCATTTTTACAGACACCAACTGTCCCTCCCATGGCACTCTACTTCTGTGCTGAGTTCGATAATTCATTGCAGTGGCCACACAGAACTCACAGGCAATACTCACAATTATGGGCTTTATTAGGGAAGTGTTGTTGTTTTTGTTGTTAGGTGCCGTCGAGTGGGCTCTGACTCATAGCGACCCTGTGTACAACAGAACGAAATACTGCCCGGTCCTGTGCAATCCTCACAATCGTTATGCTTGAGCCCATTGTTGCAGCCACAGTGTCAATCCATCTCCTTGAGGATCCTCCTCTTTTTCCTCCCTCTACTTTACCAAGCATGATGATCTTCTCCAGGGACTGATTCCTCCTGATTACATGTCCAAAGTATATGAGATGTAGTCTTGCCATCTTTGCTTCTAAGGAGCATTCTGGTTGTACTTCTTCCAAGACAGATTTGTTCGTTCTTTTGTTGTTCTTCCCAACACCACAATTCAAAGACATCAATTCTTCTTCGGTCTTCCTTATTCATCATCCAGCTTTTGCATGTATATGAGGTGATTGAAAACACCATGGCTTGGGTCAGGCGCACCTTAGTCTTCAAGGTGACATCTTTGCTTTTTAACACTTTAAAGAGGTCTTTTGCAACAGATTTGCCGAATGCAGGAAACTCTGGTGACCTAGTTGGTAAGAGCTCAGGCTGCTAACCAGAAGGTCAGCAGTATGAATCCACCAGGCGCTCCTTGGAAACTCTATGGGGGCAGTTCTACTCTGTCCTGCAGGGTTGCTATGAGTCAGAATTGACTCGATGGCAACGTTCAATGCAATGTGTCTTTTGATTTCTTGACTGCTGCTTCCATGGGTGTTGAGTGTGGATCCAAGTAAAATGAAATCCTTGACAACTTCAATCTTTTCTCTGTTTATCATGATGTTGCTTATTGGTCCAGTTGTGAGGATTTTTGTTTTCTTTATGTTGAGGTGTAATCCATACTGAAGGCTGTGGTCTTTGATCTTCATCAGTAAGTGCTTCAAGCTTTCTTCAGTTTCAGCAAGCAAGGTTGTGTCATCTGCATAACACAGGTTGTTAATGAGTCTTCCTCCAATCCTGATGCCCCGTTCTTCTTCATATAGTTCAGCTATATTAGGGAAGTAACAGGTTACAATTCAGGTTCAGGAATGCTCAGGATACAGTTCTTTGATCAGGACAGCTTCTTCTCAGCCATGCCTGTAGGCACACCTCTCTCTGGCCCCTTGGCCTCTGCCCTGCTCAGACAAGTGTTACAAAGCTCTTTTAGCTCTGCCAGTAAGTGCCCAGAGGCACCTTACTCCACCAGGAAGCCTCCTGTTTGAAGGCGCTCGGCTCTCTTGCTCTGTGGGTCAGCACACCCACTGTAACTGCCTTGCTCTGTGGGCCAGGAGGCCCACTATGCTGTCTCTTGCTGGTCTCCTGATTCTGCTGCCTCTGCTTCTCATTGTCTCTCCCTGCCTCTGGTGTTACATCTCTCTGTCTCGTGGGTCCAGGAGGTCTCAGCACAGTAATCCTGGGTCTGATGGACACGTTCCACTCCTAGCTCCTCTTTCTTGGTGGTAGTAGGTCCTCTCCGCTCTGGAATTGACTGCTCTTTTAAGTTTAGCAGGATGGCAAAACCCACCAATCCTCTCGTTAGGGCTCCATACACCTTATTTGCATGGTCCCACCCCCACAAGGGTGACATGCACCTTATTTACATTATTAGCAAGTTACCTAATCCCCTTGGTGGGCCATAAGCACCTCATTTGCATAGTCCTCACCCAGTCATGTGGTGGGAATTACAAAGATTATGGCTTTAAAAAAAAACCAAAACAGCTGTATCAAGTCGACTCCAACTCATAGCGACCCTATAGGACAGAGTAGAACTGCCACATATGGTTTTCAAGGAGTGGCTGGTGGATTCGAACTGCTGATCTTTTGCTTAGCAGCTGATCTCTTGACCACTGCTCCACCAGGGCTCCAAGACCATGGCTAGAAGGGACATACTGAATAATTCACTGCACCGCAGGAGGGGCAGTGTCTTTGCGAATGGCGATAGCACCCAGGCTGGCTGCACTCAGGCCACAGAACATTGCGGGCACCCGCTCAGCCCAGTTACCATTCTGGATTACCAGCTCTTGGGGTTCATTTCAGGAGGAGCTGAGATGGTGCCTTTATGTGGGGAGTGCAATAAATACTTACAAAACGTCATCAAAGAATTTTCACAAGAACCCCATGCGGTGGGTACTCGGAGTATCTCCATCACACAGAAGGGCCACCTGACAACTGAGTACTTGACTGGGATAAAATGCAAAAGTGTCTCATGCAGAAGCCTAGACCCACCACCAGCTTGGGAAATAAAATATTACCAACACAGTTAAAATCTCTGCTTCCCCTTCTTAACCCCCTTCGCCTCTCTGCCCTCCAACCACTGTCTTCAATTTGGTGTTTATCATTTTCATGTTTATATACTTTTACTACGTATATACCACCAGGCATTTGTCAGTTTGTCGTACCGTGGTGGCTTGTGTGTTGCTATGATGCTGGAAGCTATGCCACTAGTATTTCACATACCAGCAGGGTCATCCATGGTGAACGAGTTTCAGCAGAGCTCCAGACTAGGACTAGGAAGAAAGGCCTGGCAACCCTACTTCCAAAAATTAGCTAATGAAAGCCCTATGGATCGTAACAGAATATCGTCCAATACAGTGCTAGAAGATGAGCCCCCCAGGTTGGAAGGCATTCAAAATACACAGTGACTGCCAGAGTGGACTCAAGCGTACCAACGATGGTGAAGATGGCGCAGGATCAGGCAATGCTCATTCTGTTGTACACGGGGTCTCCCGTGAGTCAAAGCCAACTTGCAGCAACTAAAAACAACACTACGAGAATCCACAAAGAGCACCTAGTGTCCTATTGTATGTCACGAGTCTTTTGATAAACAGAATCGTACTAAAGAAACCCTCTAGCAACTTGCCTTTTTCTCTCAAAGTTGTGTTTTTGACATTTATTTGTTGATTCCTGTACCTCTAGTTCATTTATTGTCACCACTTTTAAAAACCCGTCACCCTGTTGAGCAAGGTAATGGTCTAGCAGGTTGTCCCAGTTTTTCGCTATTGTAGACAATGCTGCTGCAAGCATTTTTGTTCAGGAGTCCTTCCACACATTTGAGAGTGTCACAAGGGTATACGCGCAGGAAGATCCCTGGGTGGCACAAACGGTTTTCGCTCAGCTGCCTACTGAAAGGTTGACAGTTTGAACCCACCCATGAACACTGGAAAAAAGTCTGGCGATCTGCTTCCATATAGCTTACAGCCAAGCAAACCCTATGGAGCAGCTCTACTCTGAAACATATGGTGTTGTCATGAGTTGGAATCGCCTCGACAGCAACGGGTTTGGTTTTGGGTTTTACATACCCAGGAGTGGAGTTACTGGCTGAAGATGCTTTTCAAATCTGTAGCGCAGTTGACCCTGGTGCCGGCGCTCTGCCAGAGCTCCTGTAGCTCAGCGGCCTCCCCCACCCTTGGTTTTGCCTGATTTCACACGTTCAGCCTATATTCTTCATACTGTAGTTAATGGTCCTTTGTGATAGAAACAATGGAAGAATCATTATACGAGCAACTGCATCTAGACTCTGTTCTTGGCTATCAAGTCCTCAGCAAAGTCTGGCTGGAGGTCGCCACGGCAAGCTGTGTCATTATTAATTGTGAACACCCTGCTACTAAACGTGGCGTGAAAGACATGAATCCAGCGAGGGACTTGGAAAGGCGTGTTGGCCATTCTCCCCCAGCCATCTGCTTCAAGGCGTCATCCTGTTGTCTTGACCTTTTGTCTGAGGGTATAAGAAGGGAGTCTAGGCATCTAGGTTTGCCTGGGGGTCCCGGTTTATGCTAGTTTTCCCAGCGTCATTGTTAATAGCACCTCCTTTGACTCTTTGAAGTGTTCAGGTTTGGAAGGTAAATTATATGATCACCCTAACTGTACGAGCGGCAGCTCAGATTGATTTCCTACCCACAGATTTCTTACACTCTCTTGTGGAGACCCTGGGCCATCCAAACAGTTAACACACTTGGCTGTTAACCGAAAGGTTAGAAGTTCAAGTCTACCTAGAGGCACCTTGGAAAGAAAGGCCTTTCAAAAAATCAGCCATTGAAAACTCTATGGAGCACAGCTCTACTCTGACACACACGGGGTCTCCATGAGTTGGGGTTGACTCAGCGGCAACTTATTTTGGGCTGTGGTCAATGCTGATATGATTGAGGGCTGGGGAGCCTGTGTGTTGCAAATCACAGGGGAAGAATTGGCAATTATCTCTGCAGAGGTGTAAGATGGGAGTAGGAGCCTTCAGAACCATCAGAGAAGGAGCTAACCACAGCCCAGGGGTCCTTCCAGGCATGACTTCATGGCCATGGCCCATGGGACAGCCAGCTCCAGGGCCAGGTGGTGCTGGGTAGCCTAGCGGGTGCCACGCTCCCCCCAGCCCTCATTCTCCTCAAGAGCAGAATCCGTTCCAGGCTACCAGACAGAGCTCCCTGCCAGCGCTTTCATGAGAACAGTTCCTGGATGTGCTCTGTGAGTGTGGCTAGGCTCTTGTGACAATACCTCCTGGAATAACAAAGGCGTCCTTTGTGGGCAGCCGGCTCCAGCTAACAGCTTGTGGATGGCTGAACTCCCTCTGGCACTTTCTTTTCTAGACAGCCCCTCCCCCCCAACTCCCATCCATTCAGTTCAAGACAATCTGGGATCCTAGATAGATAACTGGTCCACTGGATCAACTTGAAGAGGTAGGTCAGGGCTGCCTTCCAACATGAACACTTCTGGAGGAAGGGTCAGGCCACGGTGTGAGGTCTGCGGTGGGAGACAGCTACCGGCCTCCACACTCGGAGGGGTGGTTCCTTCCCAGCTTTGTGCCACATCTGAGTGAAGGCCTCCAGCTCAGCAGCAGGCTCATGCGACATAGGCTTGTCCTCAGAAATAAGTCCACAAAGGATTGCCAACGGAGAGGCCTCTGAAGCCTGGGTCCTTACTCTGCAGAGCAGACACATTGAGGATTACTCTGACCAGCGAAGTTTCAAGACCCCTCTGGGGACCACAGCTCCATGAAGCCTTTGTTGGGCTGTTCCTGCCCCACTTTGCGCTGGACAATATTGTGTCCTCTTGCTTTGGCGCAATGGTTAAGAGCTACGGCTGTTAGCCAAAAGGTCGGCAGTTTGAATCCACCAGCCGCTCCTTGGAAACCCTATGGAGCAGTTCTACTCTGTCCTCTAGGGTTGCTATGAGTTGGAATGGACTCAGTGGCAAAGGGTCTTGGTTATAGTGAGTTTACCCCTTTCTGTGAGCTCTGGGGGTTATTCTAATGAGTTATTGAACCCACCTGGGGCAGTGAGGTCAGCAGGGCAGCTCATTAGAAGGACAGAGTCCTAACTTGTGAAGACCCCAGGCTTGGGTGGCTGGTGGACAGAAGAGGGCCATGCAGGCAGCCATTTGTAAAGACCTAACTCTGGGTGGTTAGAGTCAGAGAAAGAGAAAGCACCATGTGGCTGGCTGGTGTCAGAGATGGAGAAGTGGGAAAGTGGGGATGTGAGTTGTTATTTTTGCATTTTGGGGATCAGCAGACCCCCAGATGGGATCTCACCTCCCATTAGGCTTTGGCTCCAGGATGACTGGGGGGCAGGGGGGGTGGTGATCATCATAACAACAGCTAACATTCTTGGAACTGGGCTTCACGGACCCACTTAATTCTGCCAACAGTGTTATGAGGTAGGTTTTAGGATTTAGGGTCCTAACTTGCTGGTGGATTCGAACTGCCAACCTTTTTGGTTAGCAGCCGAACTCTTAACCACTGGGCTACCAGGGCTCCAAACAAATAAATAGGGAGAGACAAAAAGAAAGAGGCAGGGTGTTGGAATAACACAGATAGTTCACAGAATTGAAGGAAAGTCTCGGGTTGGACTGGGACAGGACCAGGGCTTGCCGCTGCTGTTTGTAGACCCTGTCTAGAGGATATTGCTCTCCTGACTCAACAACAAATTCCCAGAAGGACTCTGATCGGCCTGACTTGGGCCATCTGCCCAGCCCTGTGACCAGGGATCAGGTTCTGTGATGGCACCAGGTGAAGTGAGTTCACCCAAAGGAAAGGTGAAGAGACAAGAATATTGGGGCAGACGAAACAGCAGCGGTGTACCATCAGGTGCTATTAGTATCTCTGTTTTCCAGAAAAATGAGGCTTAGAGAACTTACGTGACTTGATCAAGGTCACATTGATACTGACAGGACTTAAACCCAACCTGCTGGATTGCAGAACCCAGACTTAATCCTTATATTTGCTCCCCACCCAACCAGGGATGGGTGACTCGAGGTGGAGGGTGGGGGAACAACTCACTTGATCACAAACGGTAATGTAATAGAATAAGAGTGATTTAAAGTTTGGGGACCAGTGAGAAGGTCATTGCAATCAAACAGGCAAGAGAGGAAGGACTGACCCAAACCAACGCAGTAGCTAAGATGGCTAGGGGATACCTAGAGAGCATGAAAAGAAATGTTACGTGGCTGGCATCTCCTCCGCTCCCCTCTTTCCATGAGTCCCAGGCACCTGGAAGGGCTCTTGGTTTGGTAGGGCCCTGGTCTGGGCCGTGAGGCTCAAGCAGGGGCTCCCACCCAGCTCAAAGAGAAGCCTTCTGGGGAACTATGCACTCATGCAGCTAAGAATAAAATGCCACGTTGGTTTCTCATTGACTTTTATCCTCACAGCCTCAGGAACATATTAGAAAGGATGACTGGAGGGCAAGATTCGGCCATTCCTGTGTCCTTTGGTCAAATTCCATCTAATAGACCTCTCACCTCATTTAACTCCTACTCAATGAAGGAAGGAGGGAGGGAAGGAAAGAAGGTAGAAAGGAAAGAGAAGAAGGAGGAAGGGAAAAAGGAAGGAAGGAGGAAAGGGAAGGAGAAAGACAGGAAGGAGGGAGAAACGAAGGAAGAAGAGAAGGAATGCACGAACCAGAGCTGGCTTCTCCCTGTAGTCATGACTGTTTATGAAGATTTATCCCCAAGAGGACCCTATCTTAGACCGTTCAAATACGATGCAAATCCTGGGCGTTGCCCCTGTGTACACGCAATCCACACGCTGTGTGCCAGACGACGGGCAATGCTACGCCAGCTCCTGGGCCTCATCCTGATGCATTTCGTGTGAAAGGCTCCTCTGTCAATCAGCCAGCCCAGCAGTGGTGCAGACATCTTAACCTGAGCAGAAGTCAGGATGTCTGAAGGGCCTGTGAGATGGGCAGTGTTTTCTTGACCTGTTAGTGATCTCCAGACCCAATAACAAGTCCCTAAAATCTAAACCTGCTTGCATGTTAGTCCTCACAACAACTCTACAAGCTGGGTGTCACCGTCTGCTCCATATTTTACAAAAAGGGACACAAAGACACAAAGAAATTTTGTAATTTACTGGAGTGCTCGGCACTGGTAATAACAATAAAACCAAAAAAACCAAACTCAGTGTAACCAAAACCCCTTGCCATCGGGTCGATTCTGACTCATAGCCATCCTATAGGACAGAGTAGAACTGCCTGCTAGAGTTTCCAAAGAGCGGCTGGTGGATTCAAACTGCCGACCTTTTGGTTAGCAGCCAAGCTCTTAACCACTGCTCCTCCAGGGCTCCAGTAATAACAATAATTAACATTAATTGGTAGTAGTAATTGTTGCTGCCATTTATTGAAGACCTACTATGCCTGGGTGCTCTGGTTGGGCTTTTACCTACTTCTCTCATTTCATCCTCACATCTGTCCCATGAGGTAGGAGTCACTATTTTACAAATGAGGAAACTGAGAATCAGAGATTAAGTGACTCAAGGCCACAGAGCTAATGAGAGGTGGGCTCAGGTTTCTAACCCAAGTCTGTCTGACTCCAAAGCCCTTCTTGCTTTCACTATACTATCCCGCTACCAGCTGGTGGCAGGAAATGCAGCGAGGATTTTGTGAGCAGCGGGAAGGAGAAAATACAGTCTGAGAAGGAAAAGGCTGTGAGGTCTGACCCTGCAGGAAAACAGAGAGAACGGTGCACGCTGGAGCCTTGGGGCAGGCGCAGGCCATTTCGGCCTGGGCTGGGAAAGAAGCCCAGTGCCTGGGCAGATGCTGGGGACTGGAGACAAGAGGGAGAAGGGGCCGGACACTCAGATGACCTGCACTGCCCAGAGACAGGGGGCAGGGCTGGGCAAAATCCTCTAGCTTTGCAGCGGAAAGGACAGCCCTCCCCACCACTGCCACCAGGAGGTTCCTTTGGCAAGACAAGGGGCCAGGAGGCCTCAAAGGTGGTTCTCTCTAGGGTGCTTGTACACCAGGTGGTGGGGAGGAGGGTGAGAGAATGCTAGACTAAGATCTCCCTAAAAGGCCTTGTTTTGAGCAGCAAACGTGACTGAGTGACTCCTGTGCTCGAAACCTGAACACCCATCAGGGGCTTCCTGTTCCCTCAGGCTGAGCTCCAAGCTCCCTCACGGGCTGACAAAGCCCTCTGCAGTATGGCTACCACTGACCCACAGCTCCTTCTGGACTGCACCACAACACACACTTGATGATCTAGTGGGTTCCCTTACACACACCCCCAACTCCTGCACATGAGAACCACCTGGTCTCAGGCCTTGCCCCAGACCATCAGAATCTTGGAGGTGGGCATCTGCCATTTTTAAAAGCTCCTTGGGTGATTCCAGTGGGTAGCCAGGGCTGAGAAACTCTCTTGCTGGGCCTTTCCCTTCTGTCACCCTCTCCTGGCAAATGCCTCTTATTCCCCAGGACCCAGTGAGGTCTTAGCTCAATGTCTACTTCCTAAGAAAGCCTCCCATGACCCCTTTCCCAGAATGCCCTCTGGCAGGTTAGGCTCAGGTGCCTGGTCTACCCTGTGCTCCCATGGTGCATTGTGCTTGCCCTGTGAAGGTCTGTCACTCGTCTTTCTTCCCTCTGGCTGTGATTTCTTGGAGGGCAGGGGCCTTGCCTACTGGTTCACAGTTGTACCCCAGCACCTGGCATATAAAACCAGTTCAATAAATGTGACCTGAAATGTTAAACATCAAGTCAAAACCTGTCTGCCTAAAAATGTCCCCCAGTCCCTGATATCCCCTCCTTCCTAATTAAACATGAAAGCCCAAGTCTTCTGCGTTTTTTAACGTTTCCCAGACGTCTATGGGTATTGGAACTTAATTAGCACGTTTAGATCCCTCTGGGTCCTCCCGATCGGGAGCTGACTCTTTGTTCCTGCAAAACATTAGTTTTTCCCCAAATAGCTCCTAGAAAAGGAAGCGCTGCTTCTCCACAAGAAAAAACAGTTCGCAAACAAGAGCTCAGCCCAGGCAAGCTCAAAGGCAACCTGAGCGTTACCCTTTCTGGGAGCTGTTTAAAGTACCTCCATCTAAGATCACAGAGAGGTTTAGTCAATACTCATCCATCTCCTGCCTTCCTCAAGGGAAGCGAGGCCGAGCCCTCATCAGCGAGGGTACTGGCTGCAGAAGAGCTTCAAGAGAGTGGAGGGGATGATCCGTGTTGGATCGGAAGAAGAAGAAGGTGAGAAGCTGCCGATGGGGCCTTAACTGGCTTTGGTACAGCCAAGAGCCTCATCCTGGCCCAAACCTCCCGAGGCAATTTCCGAAAGCAACTGTGGAGGAAGAGGCCTGCACCTTCTCACCTCCTTTGAATGGGCTGCTTGCAAGTGTGAGACAGTGCCAGGAATCCACAGGGCATCCTCCTCCTGCCAACTGCCCAGGGCCTGGAGGGGAGCCAGGCCGCTCGCCTCCTGGGGCTTGGGACTATGCCTGCGTCTAAGGAGGCTGCAGGCCGCTCCTTCTCTTTGAGAGGAGGTGCTGACTAATGTCCTGGCGGGGCTGGGGGAGACGGCGGTCTGTGGCCCAGCTCTGGGGGTGGGCAACTAGTCTTTGGTTTCTCTCTCCACCGGCTTTCCTTCCTGGAGCCCAGCTTCCTCATCTGAAAAGGAGGATTTGGGGGACCAGATGTCAAAGTTTCCTTCTAGCTGGCCTTCTGGGGTTGGCGAGAAAGTGGGAGAAACAGGAGGAGGGAAAAGTGTGGGGAAGGTTGTGACTGGAGAGAAAGGGGAACTGTGTGGGGAGCCCGCTGTTCGGGGAGACTGCTGTGTGGGGGAGCCCGCTGTGTGGGGGAGACTGCTGTGTGGGGGAGACTGCTGTGTGGGGGAGCTCGCTGGGTGGGGGAGCCCGCTGTGTGGGGGAGACTGCTGTGTGGGGGAGCTCGCTGGGTGGGGGAGCCCCCTGTGTGGGGGAGACTGCTGTGTTGGGAAGCTCGCTGTGTGCGGGAGCCCCCTGTGTGGGGGAGACTGCTGTGTGGGGGAGCTCGCTGGGTGGGGGAGCCCCCTGTGCGGGGGGGGAGACTGCTGTGTGGGGGAGACTGCTGTGTGGGGAAGCTCGCTGGGTGGGGGAGCCCCCTGTGTGGGGGAGACTGCTGTGTGGGGGAGCTCGCTGGGTGGGGGAGAGCTGGCATGTCTGCACAGTGGCACCTAGACCAGGGCGCAGCCTATGACGGAGAGGTGAAATACTGCCCCTACATCTTTTATGAGACATCAGATGAGGAAACTGAGGTTCAAAGAGTTTTAAAAGACACATGCAAGGCCACACGATGCGGCACTGGTGGCTCAGAGGCAGAGTTTTCACCTGCCACGCGGGAGGCCCGGGTTCCAGTCCCAGCCAATGCACCTCAAGTGTAGCCACCACCCGTCCGTCAGTGGAAGTTTGCCCGTTGCTCTGATGCTGAACCGGTTTCAGTGGAGCTTCCAGACTAAGACACAGTAGGAAGAAAGGCCTGGCAATCTGCTTCCAAAAAATCAGGCAGCAAAAAGCCTAAGGATGGCGGCTGCTTGTCGCAGGCCTTATGGCTTCGGGTTACTTTGCAGAGCTGGAGAGCTGGCCGCGCAGGCCCTGAAGGCCCATGGTCCCAGTGCGGGGGGTCGCTGTCGTGCGTTCGATGGCATCTGGAGGTGGTGTACCTACTGATGATGAGCAGCCACAGGGCTGGAGAGGGAGGTGACCATGACTGCATGGAAAGACTGGATCCATTCTATATGTTCCCTCTAACCGCAGCTGCAGGCACCAAGGAAGGCCCTTCCGTGACCAACAAGCGACCAGCAGCTGCATCTGCAAAGGGGACAGCAGTGCTGTTGTCTGGTTCTGGCAGCTCTAAGGGGAGGCCCAGGGATGCCCTGACTGTGGAACCCACTACAAGCTGATGCCCCCCCAGGTCGCCCACTGAGCCCCTGCACCGACTCACTCAAAATGTGCCGCAAAGTTTTCTTCTTCCCAACAAAGACTAGCCATTGCATTGGCTCCTTCTCCGCAAAAAACTATGGAGCACAACGGTCCAATCTGCAACTGCTCATGGGGATAGCAGAGGACCGGGCAGCATTTCGTTCCATTGTACAGGGGTCGCCGTGAGTCAGGGGCCGACCTGACGGCAGCTAACAACAACAGCAAGGTCACCCAGGTAGCAAGCAGGGGAGGTCTGTGCACTCCAGGTATGGCAGGTAGGTTTAACTTCATGTGCCAACTCTGATAGATTGGTAAGGGCTGTCTGCAGCATCACATGAAGGACAGAGTCTACGATCAATTCGCAATGTCTGCCACAGGCTTGGGATTAGAAGGGGGCGGCTTGAATACCACATATCTGCTGGACTTACCATTCTTTAGTAAATTATTATTGAGAGTCTACTTCATGCAAGGCACTGGTCCTTACGCTGGGGATTCAGTGGTAAATAAAATAAGCCCCTGCCTTCAGGAAGCTTACATTCTACAAGAGGAGACAGACAATATACGTACATAAATGAGTAAATAATAGAATCTCAGCTGGTACTAAGTAGTACAAGGAAAATAAAATAGTGCAAGGGGCTAGACAGTGATGATGGGGAGAAGGGAGGAGATCAGGGTGGCCAGGGAGGCGACTTTTGAGCTGAGACCTAAACATTGAGAAGGAAGCAACCTCGTGAAGGGCTGAAGGAAAAGCATCCAGGCAGAGGGAACAGCCAGTGCAAAGGCCCTGAGGTGGTGCATCCAGGGAAAAAAGACCAGGGCAAGGGAGGGGCTAGTAGAGGAGGTGGGAGTGGTGAGGAAGCCAGCTGTCTGCTTGATGTGCCTGTCTGGATGTCTGATGGACTTTGCAAACTTAGCCAGTTCAAAACACAATCCTCAATACCCACCCCTACCCCACCCCACCCACCCACACAACCAAACTTGCTCTGGGTAAGTGGCACCACCATCCACCCTAGTGCCCAGACCACTGTGCCACAACTCCAGCCTCATCACCATTAACTGTGGCCTGCGGCCTCCTTGCTGGTCTCCTGGCCTCTACCCTGGTCCCTGGCAGAAGCCCACAAACCACTCAACCAATCAACCCCGCAGTCCCTTACTTATTGTCCCATAGCTCTCTTCCTCCCTAGTTTCGTCTTTCTTGCAACTATCCTTAACCCACAAACCTACGGCCACATAATTGGTTCTCTTTCTAAAAGAGATCTTGGTGTTGGTCACAGCCACAGAGACATTAGCCCCTGTTCTATTCACACACTTTCCTCTGCTTGTCCCCAAGCTGATGGCGCATCGAGCATGGTTCTGGGACAGGCTGTAGATTGTCACAGGGACCATTTAGCAGGCACCTGCAGTGCTCCTGGCCGCCGTGGCAGACACCATAGTGGCCACCATCTTACATTCATAAATGTGGATCCTTGGACTCAGAAAGATTCTGCTTCTTATCCTAAGTCCCACAGCTAGTAAATGGCTGAGCCGGGATTTGGACTCAAGTTCTCTGATGCCAAAGCCCAGGCTCCTGCCTCTGCATTAGGCTTCCTTCTGGACTCTGATAGGCGAAGGCATCAATCTGAGCTCAAAGGTCAGAGCTTGATCCAGAAACAGGGTTAGAACCTTCTGCCCACCCAGCCCCAGAGAGATGGGGGTATCCCAAGCCCTCCTGAGTGGAAATGTCCCAACACAGACAGCTCCTGCATCCCGTGGCCTTCCCCACCTGGATTTCTGTCCTCGTCCCTTTACCTGGCCCCCCTCCTACATCCCGTCTGCTGCCAGGTGGTCACTTTCCTGCCCTGGGCTGTTGTAACCAGTACCTGGGTGCCCTCCAGCCTGTCGGCCTCTTGATCAGGAAGCATTCCCGTGGGAACCATGGTGCCAACATCCGGTGAGGATGGGCCCTCCATTACCTGCCGGCCCTGCCACCGCGGCTATCGGGCCCAAGAACAAAGGAGCTTGGTGCCTGCCGCGCGGCTGGCTGTGTTTATCCAGGGTGAGGCCTTGCCTGGCACAGATGCTGAGCAAACAGGAGTGTCGGCCTCACAGATCCGCCTCCGAACGAGCGGCGCTTCAGCTGCGAGGTGTTGCTGCCAGGCCACCTGCTGATATACCACCCAGCCCAACCCCAACAAGTGTGCCAGGGCAGGGGGACTGCAGGGCAAGTTTGTCCCATCTGGGCCTCAGGCTCTCCAGCTCTACAGTGCGAGAGTTAGAAGAGATAATTCCTAAGGTCCCTTCTGTGGTCCAGAGCCCTGAGTGATGTTGCTGGAAGCCTCTAGGGTTTGAGAACAGACCTGGGAGGCAGAAGCGGCTGGAGGCCAGAAGTGGAATCTAGGCTTCTGTCTCCTGGCACACACTCCACCCCCAGCCTCATGTACCTGGATTTGCCGCTGTTTCTGGCCAGGGGGGCTGATCTCTCACAGCAATGTCCCCCAGCATAGGACCCACGACCTCATTCACCCTAATGGAATGCCAGAACTGGATCTGGGGCACTTCATGGTCAGAGGTTTAAGTGTGACCATTTGCTTCTGAGGCCACCTAGGATCTGACCTTTCAGTCTCTGTCTCCAGGGATCTGAGGGCACCTGGGGAGGGATCAGAAGGGCCGTGGAGGGGTGTTGCTCCAGTTAGGGCAGTGAGAGGCTCCATGGCACATCAGAATCACCTGGGATACTTGTTAGAATATAGATTCCTGGGCCGACACCCCAGTCATTCTGACTCCCAAGATACAGGTGGGGAAGGATGGCTCAAGAGTCTGAATTTTTAACAAGTACCTAGGTGATCCTTGGAGTTCCTAGGTGTCAAAGATGGTTAACATGATTGGCTGCCAATCAAAAGGTTGAGGGTTTGAGTTCACCCAGAGGCACCTCAGATGAAAGTTCTGGCAATCTACTTCCAAAAAACCATCCATTGCACAATCAGCCAACTTGACCTCATAGACGTATATAGGACACTCCATCCAACCGCTGCAAAGTACACGTTCTTTTCCAATGCACATGGAACGTTTTCCAAAATAGACCACATCTTAGGCCACAAAGCAATCCTCAACAAGGTCCAAAACGTTGAGATAATTCAAAGTATCTTCTCTGACCACAATGCCATCAAGGTAGAAATTAACAATAGAAAGAGCAAGGAAAGA
>NW_004444028.1:6438471-6441437 GCF_000243295.1 Trichechus manatus latirostris | reverse complement strand
AGTTAGAGGGTTGACATGTTGTGGGGTTGTTAACCAATGTCATAAAACAATATGTGTACTACTGTTTCATGAGAAACTATTTGTTCTGTAAGCTTTCACCTGAAGTACAATAAAGAATAAATAAATTTAAAAAAAAACCCAGCCATTGAGAGCCCTATGGAGCATAGCTCTACTCGGACACAAATGGGGTCTCCATGAGTCGGAATTGACTCTATGGCAACTGGTAGGTGATCCTTAAGTTTCAAATGAAATGGCATGAGTGTGTCTAAAAGCTAGATTCAAATCCCACCTATGCTACTTATTAGCTGTATGACTTTGGTAAGTCACAAGCCTTTCTGGATCTCAGTTTTGTCTATAAAGTAAGGACATAATAATAGCTACCTCTTAAAAAGTGAGGCATACTGAGCGAATAATCCTAGAAGCTGGACTACTTGAAGAAGAGTAGGGCATCAGGATTAGAGGAAGACTCATTAACAACCTGCGATACACAGATGACACAACCTTTCTTGCTGAAAATGAAGAGAACTTGAAGCACTTACTGATGAAGATCAAAGACTACAGCCTTCAGTATGGATCACACCTCCACATAAAGAAAACAAAAACCCTCACAACTAGACCAATAAGTAACATCATGATAAATGGAGAAAAGATTGACCTCTTCAAGGATTTCATTTTACTTGGATCCACAATCAACGCCCATGAAAGCAGCAGTCAAGAAATCAAAGGATATATTGCATTGGGCAAATCTGCTGCAAAAGACCTCTTTCAAGTGTCAAAAGCAAAGATGTCGTTTTGAGGACTAAGGTGCGCCTGACCCAAGTCAGGTATTTTTAATCACCTCATATACATGTGAAAGCTGGACAATGAATAAAGAAGACCAAAGAAGAATCGATGCCTTTGAATTATGATGTTGGTGAAGGATACTGAGTATACCATGGACTGCTAGAAGAACGAACAAACCTGTCTTGGAAGAAGTACAGCCACAATGCTCCTTAGAAGCAAGGATGATGAAGACTTTGGACATGTTGTCAGGGAGGACCAGTCCCTGGAGAAGGACATCATGCTCGGTAAAGCAGAGGGTCAGCAAAAAAGAGGAAGACACTCAACGAGATGGATTGACACGGTGGCTGCAACAATGGGCTCAAACATAGCAATGATTGTGAGGATGGCACAGGACTGGGCAGTGTTTTGTTGTGTTGTACATAGGGTAGCTATGAGTCGGAACCGATTTGATGGCACCTAACAACAATTGTTTCAGAGTACTTATTGCACTTTGTAAATGTTTGTTTAATGAATAGAGCAGAGGTCCATTTGCCCAATTCAGAAACCTAGGTGTTCTCCTCAACTTGTCCATCAACCACATCTTTGTCAACCACTCAGTCACAAATTCCAGGAACGCTACCACCTAAATACATCTTAAACCTCTCACTTCTCTCCATCCCCACTGCTGTCACCCTAGTCCAAGCTACCATCTTCATCTTCCCCTACCCGAACTCGTCTCCCTGCTTCTACCCTTGCCTCCTCCCATTCACCCTTTCCAGAGGGTAAAGCCCTGCTTCAAACCCTAGCTCTCAGAAGACTTTATCATGAGTCTAAAAAAACTGTTTGTAAATCCTCTGAACCCCCACCCCTACTTCTAAGCCTCCTTTCAGCCCCTCTCAGCCTTTAACTCTACACTCAAGATAATTCTGAACTTCTCTCATATTCCTCCAGTGAGTCCCATTTTGTCTTGCCCCTGGGTCTGCATGCAAAGTGTGTTTCTCTGTCTGGAACAAGCCCCCTCTCCACTCCTAAAACACACATCCTTCACCTACTACTCATCTTTCATATTTCCACTTGAATGCCATTTCCTCAGGGCCAGATACAACCGCCCCTTTCTCATATACTTCCACAACTCTCTGCTCTTCCTCTATAACAATACTTTTATACGACTGTGACGACTTGTTTCTAACACCTGCCTCCACCACTAGACCAGCCCCAAGATAACACAAACGTCTTCTTATCCATTGCTGTAGCCCGAGCAGTTACTAGGGCCTTTGGCAAATTGTGAGCGTTCGAAACTACTTGTTGAATGAACAATTAAATAAATGGTTGAATGAATGCATGAATGAGTGAATGAACGAATAAGAAGGCCTTGTTCGCAGGAGGTGTCGCGATTGGCGCCCGAAATAGTGCCAAAGCTCTGCGCCCAGGGTCTCAACGCGCCTGGAGAAAAGACTGCCACGTGGGGGCGTCCCGGGGCACTTGCGGGCCACAGGGGGGCGCCTCCCGCTCGTTATATCTGGTTGGCACCTCCTCGGACTCAGGCTCGGTTACTAATCGCCAAGGGGCGGCAGGGGGCGGGGTTCTCCCTCTGATAGACAGCCTTGCTCCGCCCAATCTAATTCATCTTTTCCTGGGCCCCGCCCCTGGTGGGGCCTCATGGAGGCGCCGCCCACTGAACGCCGACACAACTCACTCGAAGCCCAACCAGCGTGCCTGGCGGTCTGTGAGTGGGCGGCCCGCCGCTGGGGGCGGGGCCTCGCGCTGACGGGCAGGCGCGCGGCCCCGCCCCTGTCGCCCAGAGCGGCCGCGCCAGCGCGGGGGACAGCAGAACTGAGTACGTGAGCAGCGCAGCAAGAGCCCGGCTCGGACCCCGGACGGCGCGCGCACCCGGAGCCCCCGACCCGCCTCGGGCCCGCAGCCGGCCGCCGTATTCCTGTGCATCCGGAACCACGACCACCTGCGCCCTCCGGCCCGGCCGGCCTCCCCGAGTCCTCCGGCGCCGAGCTCCCCGGATCCCCGGGTCCTCCTGGACCGGTCCGTCCAGATTCCCGCATACCCGAGGACCTCCGAGGTTGGGGCGTCGCCTCGGCCCCGGAGCCACCTGCCCGAATCGCAACCCCCGTTGCCGGGATCTCCTGGGACCGGACGCGAACCTCGTCCGGAGCCCGCCGAGCGGACCTTCCCCCGGCTGCCCGCAGCCC
>NW_004444028.1:6422232-6438122 GCF_000243295.1 Trichechus manatus latirostris | reverse complement strand
AGGAGGCTGCCCCGCTGGCGCGCGCTCCGGGGCCGGAGGATGGCTGGGGAGGGCGCCCCCGGAGCCGCCCAGGTGGCTCGAGCTGGCTCCCAGGCCGGCGGTCCGCGGCTGCCGGTCGTGGGCAGCACGGCTCGGGAGGAGCGGCCCCGAAAGGCACGGCCCCGCCGTGAGCTTCTGTGGGAGGACCCTGCACTCCCGGCAGAGAAGCGGGGTCCTTGGCATCTCCGAGAGGCAAGGGTGGGCGACGCACGAGACAAGTGGGGGCCCCCGAGACTGCTGTGGGGCTGTCGCAGGTGGAGGCGACGCCGAACTCCCCAGGTTGGGGGGGGGGCGCTGGTTAGGAACCCGTTGGAGTTAACTGACAGTGTGAGTACCTGCACCCCGCTTTGTCAGGGGGTGGCTGCGGGGAGGAGAGGCGGGGGCCGGTTATTGTTTATGGTTTACCAAGTGCCAAATACGCACGAGATGCTGTGCGAGCGGGCATTATACCCAGCTCTGCTCCTCCTCGGGCTCACCCCCTGCCTTCCAGCAGGAGAGCCCGAGTGCTCGGGTCTCCAGTGAACCCCTGAAGGTGTAGGGCTCCCCCCAGGTAGCGCAGAAGCCCGATACGTTCCGCTCTAACCCGAGGGAAAAGGCCCGCCTTCCCAGTGGGTTTGTGAAACCTTCCAAGACCGCCGAGGGGGCAGCTTCAACTTGTAATGACTACGTGGGTGAGCAGGCCGAGTGTCGCTGGTTCTGCTGGGAGGGCGCAGCATGCCACTTGACGCGAGCCTGGGGGGGACAGAGGCGCGACACCGGTCACAAACAATGGAGAGACTCACACACCGTTTCCAAAAAATTTGGAGGCATTAAGTGGGGAAAAAGAAGACTTCCTTAATGTGGGTGGAGGGGAGGGGTAGACGCCACAGAAATTTGGAAGCCATTGGTCTATAGGCAGTGTGTATTTTATTAACAAACCTAGTCACTTTCTGAGTTTAGGAACAAAAAATTCAGTTCTGTGTAACTTGGTTTGCTCCTGTGTTCACGACTGGTAAACTTGAATTCTGAAAGGAAAAATGGACACAGTTCAGAGGGAAAGGCGTGTTCTGCTTTCTGTTTTTCTCCAGGGGAATAAAAGGTCCCTATGATCCCCCGCCCCCTTTTATCTGAGTCCACTGGTGCTGACAGATTGATTCACACGGGTGGACCCATGCAGATTCAGACAGACACACCGAGGTCGCGCCCACACGGGCGCACACTTCTGCACATTCACCCACGTGTGTCTGATGGGATCCCAGGCGTCAGGAACTAGTGTGTGGCTTTGTTGTTGACGGCCTTGAGTGTGATCCAGGGAGCCTGTTCCCAGGTCTGTGCCTGTCTCGGTGCCCGGGAGAGGGACGTGGGAGCATATGCGCTCCCACACTCACGCGGCTGTATGTCACCCGTGTGTGCCAGGTCCCAGGGCCCTTGTTGTGGGGTGTGGTGGGTGCTGGGGGTGTGGTTGGGTCAGGTGAGCAAGGGCTGCCTTGGGAGTTTCACCCCTTCTTCCTCCTTCCCTTCCTCCTTTCCATCCCTTCATAATCCTTCCAGCCCTTTCTAGTCTCCCAGTCTGCCTGACCCGAGCTGGGCCCTAGCAGGGAGCTGGTATCCAGGCTTTCAGGCCAAGGAGCTGAGGGGCTGACCAGGAGGCAGGTTCAGATAAACTGTGGCAGCCCAGGAGACAGGGCAGAAGGGCTAGTGGCCCTCCTACCTTTATCGCTCTGGATGTGGAGTGGGATCTGGGGCTTCTTCTCTGCTGAGAAAGGGGCTGGGAGGACAGGCCACTATGGGGCTGCCCCTAGGAAGTAGTAATTCCTTCCAGTTGTGCCGTTTAGCTTCTGGACTACCAACACCAACTCCTTCAAGTGTGCCATACCTCCAACCCTATGGTCTTCAGTCTGAGTAAAAGAGAGAGAGAGATGCCCCAGGGTGCTGACCCAGGTCCAGATCCTCCACTTCTCCCTTCCTGTGACATGGGGATAGTGACAGTACCAACCTCATTGGTTGTTTTGAACATTGGATCATGAATATGCGTAAAGTGCTTAGCACACAGTCATTGTTATTCAAGGATTAGCGATTACTGTTAACACTCTAGGGTCTGCTCCCTGGGAGGATGGTGGCTCTGGTGTGTGCCCTTGTCCAGCCCAGCGACGTTAGAGGAGGGAATGATGGGGGAGGGAAGGGACAGGACACCTGGAGGACTGAACTCCCCGTGTGGTTGGTCTCTCTGTCTCGCTGCAGCTCCAGGGAGGAAAAGGATGGGAGGAGAGCAGGGTTAGGGTGCAGCTGTTCCCCAACTCCAGCCTGCACCCCCCTCCCCATTCTTGCGCTTGAAGGGCAGGATGGGTGGACTGCGAGGGTCCTGGGCTGTGACCAGAGGGCAGGGCTATGTGGGACCCTTGGCACTAAAGATCCGTTCTGCCCCAAGCTTTATGGGTAGGGGTCTAGCCTCCCCCTCACTCGGCCTCCCATTTAGCTTGGCCAGAATTTGGTTTGCCCTTGGCCTAGGGCAGCGTCTTGGCTCCCTGCGTCTGGGGGCCATTACAGTTAGGCCTGGGGGGCCTGTGTTTCCCCTCATGTACTCACTGCTTAGCTGTTGTCTGGCACCTGATTTCTGTCCCGCGCTACACACTTGGGGTTCACCAGGACTCTGCATCCAAAGACCTCTTGGATTTTTCCATGTGCATGGGGCTAGGGCCTTGCTTGTCCCCTGACTGAAGAAACATCCTTCCTTGTCCTCTGATTGATTTAAACCTATCCCTACACACACGAACTACCTTCAGATTTACCCACAGACACAGGGAGACAGCCACCTTGTCACTCACTCTCCTTTTGAGTAATGTCCCTCAGCTCCCCCAAGCCACAATCCCTCTCCCCTTCAGGACCATGGATGGGTTAGGGGAGTGGGGTCCAGTACTGCCAGCAGACTGGAATGGGGCCTAAGCTGAGGGAAGGGTGTTGGGACCTTGGGGCCTCTTAGACCTGAGACAAGATGGGGAGGTGCCTGCTGCAGACAGACCCTTTTGGGAAAAGAGAAGCAGTCAGCGGCTCTGTGCAGTGGGGCCGAGAAGCCGCAGCAGTGGAAAGGACCCCTGCAGGTAACAGGGCAAGTGAGACTCTTTCTCAGAGGCAGCAGTGACCACTGAGAGGGGGTGGCTGAAAGCGGACCGCGGCCTTGGGGTCTCCGTGGCTTGCTCACTTGTTCGAGTAGCCTCTGGCGCCCCCCGCCCCTCTGCCACATCTGTTTGTCATGAGCTGGCACTTCAGGGCGGTCAGGGAGGGATAGCAGCAGGTATTTGGGGGAACCAGTTTGCTTGTTGCTGCCCTCCCTGTAGCCACAGCTGCCGCCACCACAGTGGCCTCCGCGGCAGCCAGCTAAAGCAGAGGCTGCCGTGGGCAAGGCCTCTGCCACCCGGCCTTACGCTAATTAAACAGCTCGAAGAGGCTGAATCACCAGGCCTGCATAGTTGGAAAATTGTAGCCCTGCCTGTTGTGCTGTGTCAAACTGGTTTGTCGGGATTGGGCAGCTGGGGGGTTGGGAAGACTGGAGAGGTACAGCTGGGCACCTGATGGGTGGGAGACCCCTGTCCTGGGGGCAGGCCCTGGCAGCGTCTCCCCACTGCCTTCTGCCCTCGGGCCCATGGTGGCTGGAACCCCAGGGAAGGGCTCCTGTAGGGTCTGTCTGTCTGTCCGTCCGTCCGTCTGGCTGGCTGGCTGGCTGGCAGGGCTAGGCTGGAGTGGGGGGCATGGATGAGCACTGAGGCGTTTGGGCTCACTGCCCTGCGTGTCCTCCTCCCTTCTCCTCCCGCTTGGGTTTATTATAAATCCCTGTGATCTGAGGGGAAGAATCGAAAACAAAATATGTTCTCTGTTCTGAGGTGCTCCCCTCCCCTCCTTCCCAGACATGGGGGCCGGGGGAGGAGACCCTGCTTGAGGGCCTTGGGAGGCAGACTCTCCAGGTCCTGTGGCGGCGTCCCCCCAAGACCCCCGTCTCTTCGGGCTGGCCAGCCGAGTGGGCAGGCTGGTACATGCGTGTACATGCCGACACCTGGGGAGAGAGGGGGGTGGGGGAAGACTGGGGAACCAGATCGCTTGGGTTGGTTGGCTGAGGTAGAGACCTCACGGTGGGGGGACCAGCTGCAGGGGTGCACACAGTGTTCTCCTTCTTGGCAGTTGGAGCCTCCAGGGTGTCCTCCAGCCCCTGCGTACTCTCCCGGCCCAGCCCAGGAGCGCGTCTCCTGCCAGCTCACAGCCTCTGGTCTGGGGTTTGGGCTGGAGGCTTATCGCTTCTGTCTCTAGATTTTTTTGGTTCTCTGGATCTCTGTGACACCCTTCCTCCTAGGGCAAGGGGGTGCCACGGGATCTGGCAGCTCCATGAAGTTGTGTGGCCCTTCGCCAGGGCAGGTGCAGACTCAGATCTGGTGCCCTTGCACCAGGGCGGTGCAATGAGGCCCTCTGACATGGGCCAGGGTGCCCACCACGCTCTCCGCACGCCTGTGTGTGGAAAAGTGGTGCCGGAAGCGTCTGGGGCCACATCTCTTCCTGCTGCTACCCCCTCCCAAGGGCTGCTGGGCCTTGAGACAGTGCCATTGTGCTGGCAAGGAAGTGGCCTGCTGCTTGGGCAGGGGCTGTACCTGGGAGGCCGCACCCAGCCACACCCAGAATCATCTTTATGCTCCTGCTCCGCCCCAGCCTGTGAACTGACAGCTCCTGCCTGAGCCGGTCAACAGGAAGCTGGTCTGGGGCTTGCTCCCTGCTGGCTACCCCTCCGTCCTTCCCTCTGCCCCTGCCCAGGGCTGCCCGACACCTCTCCTTCCCAGCAGGAGTGGCCTCTGTGGCTGCCCTACCTGAGCAAGAGGAACCACACCAGTGGGGGCGGGAAGGTGACCATGAGCATGGAGGGGCCAACTGAGGGGCCTTTGCCTTTTCCCAGTGGAGGTCTGGTGGTGCAGTGGTTAAGAGCTACGGCTGCTAACCCAAAAGCTGGCAGTTGGAATCCACCAGCCGCTCCTTGGAAACCCTATGGGGCAGTTCTCCTCTGCCCTGTAGGGTCGTTCTGAGTCATTATCGACTCGATGGCAGTGGATCTGTTTGTTTTTGGCCTTCTCCGAAGTCTACCTCCACCTCTCTTGAAGACTCATCCCATAGAGAGAACATGCTTGCAGTGTGTGTGTGTGTGTGTGTGTGTGTGTGTGTGTGTGTGTGTTGCCTGTGCGTGAAGGGTAGACTCTGAGTACTTTTACCGTGTCTGCATGCTCCTGTGGGGGCTGTGGCCTGTCACGGTGCGGCTGGGCACCTGGGTGTGTGCCGCGATGGTAGCTGGCACGTGACTGTGTGAGAGCATGTCACCGAGGCTCAACAGGGAAACCAGTGTTTGTCTTTGCACTTCACTACACTCAGGACTGTGACTTGGGGCTGACAATTGTGTGTGCAATTAAGTGAGTAAGCAGAATGAACTTTTGAGTGTGTTTGCTCTCTGTGTATGCGTTTGCCTCAGGAAATCTGCCGGTATGAAGGGCAGGCTGTAGGAGTGAGCCTTTGCCTAAGGTGAGCCGAATCTGCGTGGCAGAAAGACTCACGGGGTATGAACGTCTAAGGAAGACTAAGCTGTTTGTACCAGATGCATCTGTGTGTCTAAGACAGACGGGCCGGGGCTGTTAGGAAGCTGATGTGTGTTTGCGGGCGGCTGCGGCTTTGTGTGTTTTCTGTCCGCTGTATGTGTCGACTAGTTGCTTTGGCCCCAGTGGTGGGGAGTGAGCCCAGCCACCGAGAGAGACGTGGTGCTGGCTGTGCATCTGTGTGCGCACACACAGACCAGAGCCACCCAGCTGCTGCCACGTGGCTGCTCTGTGCCCCGTGGAAACCGGAAAGGGGTGTTGCTTCATTCACTTGCAAGCACTGAAGCCTGAGCCCTGGAAAGACCCAGGCCTGATGCCCACTTATCTGGTGGCTTTGGGAGGCTGTTGGGGTTCTTACCTGACGGAGCCCTGTGTCTGGAGGGAAGGCGGCCTGCCTCCTCGCTGGTCTCCCTCCAGCAGCCACATTGTGGGGCCGAGGATGGGATGCAATAGACAGCTGGGGGAATTCGGTGACGGCTCACTCGTTTCTCTTTTGTCCCTGTCCCCGTCCCTCATATCCTTTTGCGCCAGCATGTGTATGCACACAGAGCAGAGAGAAGTGGGCTCTGTTGGGACGGGTTCCGTGACCCCCTCCCCTCACCTCACGTCCTTCCCTGCCCAGGCAAGAGGCTGGCGGTGGCACTCAGGGGTCTGAGCCGGTCCTTGCTTTTCCTCTTGTGCTTAGGCAGGCTGAAGGGCACAGACCCCTCCTCTTCCCCTAGAGAAGTGGGGAAACGGAGAGCGAGTCCCCCTCCCCACCAGGGTGACCGGAGCCCTTTCTCAGGCACACATGACTCGAAATCCAAGTCCTCTTCTCATTAATGGGAAAAATGTGCCGAGATTGAGCGATGGCCAAGGCTGAGCGACGGCCAGGGGCCGATCCCTCCCTCTCTCACTCCCCAGAAATTAAACAGAAATGGAGAGCCTCCCTCCCGCCCCGGCGCCCGCCTCCCCACCCTCCTCTCCCTCCTCCAAGCCAGCGCGGGGCTTGTTTTAAACTGTGGAGGAATCTGGCTGCAGGGGGAGGGGGCTGAATATTTGGGTTTAAACAGTTCCAGATGGGTTTGGCACAGGCTGAGCCGAAGGAAGTGAGGGCGCGGGAGGAGGGGGGCGGTGCGCGCAGCGCTGGGAGCCCTCGCCGGCTCGGGCGGAGCGGCAGGCGGGGGAGGGGGCGCGCTGGGCTCCGAGGGGTCCCGGGGCCTCGAATACTCCGGCTGCTGGCTGGGGAAGAGGCCACTTGGCAACCTCCCTCCCAGTCTCCGTCCCCTCGGCCTCCTTGTCTCTCCATGCCGCTGTCTTTTGTAGCCCGCCGCCGGCCATCCCGGCTGTCTGGTCGCAGCCCGCCTGCTCACACATCGCTCCGTCGCAGTGCCCGCCCACCCGTCCGCCTCCGGGAGGCCCTGCTCAGCCCCGCCTCTCTCCCGCCCGTCTCTGGGCCCTGCTTCTGCCCGTCTCGGCTTTCCTTCCCAGTGTGTCTGTCTGTCTGCCTGCCTGCCTGCCTGCCTGCCTGCTTGCCGGGGTGCCCGTCAGGCCACCGACGAGGCTGGGATAGCTCATCCTGCAGCCGGGTCCTCCAGGGACCAGGCGCTGCCGCAGGAGGAAGAGCGGAAGGCTCACTCCCAGCAGCACCTGGCTGATGCCCGGGCCCTCTGCCTCACAGGGGGGACACGGGCCACAGCTGCCCCGTCCACCCGCTCGGCTTGTCACCTTCCTCCGCTCAGACTCAGACTCCACGAAACCAGTGAAGGCGGCACCCCCCAAGCCTGTGGGGTCTGGTCTTTCACTGCTCTACCCTCAGCGGGCCCCACTGTTAATGTAGAGCCCCTGCCTCATTCCAGGGCAGAGCTGAGGGGAGGAGAGCTGTAGCTGCCCTGTCTCCAGGCCGCAAGAAAAGAAGTTGGCAGCCTCTTCTCCCTTTCCTGCTCCTAGGTCAGAGCTTGGGGTCAGCGCGGACTCTCAGAGGCCGGAGTTGGCCAGTTGGAACCCAGAGCCAGGTTCCTAGGGTAGCTAGTTTATGTAAGAAACCCTAAGGGGCCGCTCCTTGCGCCCAGCAAGGGGAAGTGGAACACAGGATTAGTGCTGGGACAAAGCCCTGGCCCTGTGTGCACAGAGAAATGTTTCTAAACCCTGACTTGAGAGTTAAGCGAAGGCTTCCTGGAGGAGGTGACAGCTCGGTTGGGACTTAAAGGATACACAGGAATTTTCCAGGCTCTCTGTGTCCCCGCTTTATAGAGGGGCCCCTGGAACTCAGAGGGCCTGGTTAAGGGGTTAGATTTGGAGTCAAATAGATCTGAATGTGAACCACCCTTCAACCCATCAGCCCAAGTCCTAGCAGTTTTACTGTAGGTAATACACATGCCTTATCTGGTCATTGGTTTTCTCAACTGTGACAAGGGTATACCAAGAGTAACTTCTTCCAACAATTGCAGTAAGAACTGAACTAGCTCTCTAGGAGCTGGTTCTGGGTCTTGGTGGTTCCCACACCACCCGCGAAAAGCATTCCTGCCCTACCCCTCTTGGGTGGTTGAGTGAGAGGTGACATGGAAGCTGGCTCTGGCTAACGCGCACCCCCCCCCCGCCCCCGCCATCCCCAGGGCAGTGTGTAGGGCTGGGCCTTTGTGCTGGAATGGAGTCAGGGGAGGCCAGGCGGCAGGGTCTGAAGCCCCCAGCCCTTTGTTCCGGGATAAAGGCCCTGCTGGCCCCTTTGTGTGGAGATTAGCAGAGACTGTAGGTGTGTGAACCCGCTTGGGCTCCCGCCTCATTAACCCAGGCCTGGGGTCAGCGGCAGACACCCGCCCCCAGCCGGCCTGACCTGACATCTCTGGGGCTGGCTCAGAGCCTCCTCCAGGGTGGGGAGATGGGGGCTTCTGGGTTTCGAGGAGTGGGGGCTGGTGGGAAATGGCCTCCTGTGTCCTTGCTTTCCTGGGCGACCCCCTCTTTCTCCCCATCCTGAACTTCGTCCCTGAAATTTTCCTTCTCTGTTCCTCCAGAGACCCTCATGGACACGAAATGGGTAACATCTGAGTTGGCGTGGACATCTCATCCAGAAAGTGGGGTAAGACTTCCCCACCATCTCCTGAGCATGGGTTGCCAACTAGGCCACCATTGCCTCCTCACGCCAGCCCCTCCTCACCTCACCAGGGCCTGTTGCCCTCACCCCTTCGACATCTCTTGTCCTTGGCACCTGTCACCTTCCTTCTTGCCTGATGGTCCCTCTCTGTGGGTGTTTTTCTCTCTCTCTCCTGCCTGCCTGTACCCCCCTCCCCAAACACACACAACATCTCTGTCCCATTCTCCCTTGCTCACCTCTCAGCCTGTCCTCAGCCTGTGCCTGTCCCTCTCCTGCTGAGAGCCCTTCACGTGTCTGACCTGACCCTCTCCCTCCTTCTTGGGACCCTGGAATGAGCACTGGCCTTGGTTCCAGATCTCTAACTTGCTGTGTGACCTTCAGGAAATCACATTACCTCTCTGGGCCTCTATTTCTTGACCATTAAATTTCCGTAGTCCTGACATCTCTGAAATATTCCTTGCATTGCTTTCATGCCTGCACTGAGGCCTAGATCAAACACTAGGGCAGGATGGCACAGCTCTCACCAGGCCTGACCGTATGGCCTTGGGCAAGTCTCTGCCTTCTGTAAGCCTTAACCTCCTCGTCTCTAGAATGGGGACAACAAAAGCACCTCCTCATGGAGTCGCTGTGAAGAATAATCGTGATGGTAATAGCGATACCAACCCGTTGCCGTCGAGTTGATTCCGACTCACAGCGACCCTATAGGACAGAGTAGAACTGCTCCATTGGGGTTTCCAAGGAGTGGCTGGTGGATTCGAACTGCCGACCTTTTGTTTAGCAGCCAGTCGCTTAACCCCTACACCACCAGGGCTCTGGTAATAGCGATAGCCAGTATTTATCAAATGCTTGCTGTGTCAGGAGCCTTTACATAACCTATATTAAATGATGTAGTTCTGCACAGCTTCATTTCATTCCAAGCAGCCCTATGTTACAGAGGAAGAAACTGAGGCATAAAGATAATAAATATTATAGCTAATGCTCATATAGTACTTGCCCCGTGCCCAGCCCAGCTCTAAGTGCTTTACTCAAGTAAAGTCATTTATTCCTTCCATATCTCTATGTGGCTGGTATCATTTTTACCCCCATGTTACAGACGGGGAAACTGAGGCACGGGGAGGTTAGTGACCTACACAGCAAGCAGCGAGCTGGGATTTGAACCTCTATAGTCTCACTCTGGAGCTTTGGTGGTGCAGTGGTTAAGGGCTCAGGCTGCTAAACAAAAGGTCAGCCGTTCAGATCCACCAGCCACTCCTTGGAAACCCTATGGAGCACTTCTGCTCTGTCCCATAGGGACGCTGTAAGTCGGAATTGACTCGACGACAATGGGTTAGTCCCACTCCACAGTCTGTGTGTGAAGTAAACATAGTAGATCTGGGCGTGTGGTAAGCACTTAGCACCCGTCAGAGCTCACTCTGTCTTTTTCATTTGGTCCATGCACAGTGGGAAGAGGTGAGCGGCTATGACGAGGCCATGAACCCCATCCGCACGTACCAGGTGTGTAATGTGCGAGAGTCCAGCCAGAACAACTGGCTCCGCACGGGGTTCATCTGGCGACGGGACGTGCAGCGCGTCTACGTGGAGCTCAAGTTCACTGTACGTGACTGCAACAGCATACCCAACATCCCTGGCTCCTGCAAGGAGACCTTCAACCTCTTCTACTACGAGGCTGACAGCGACGTGGCCTCACCCTCCACCCCCTTCTGGATGGAGAACCCCTACGTGAAAGTGGACACCATCGCGCCCGACGAGAGCTTCTCACGGCTCGATGCCGGCCGCGTCAACACCAAGGTGCGCAGCTTCGGGCCGCTCTCCAAGGCCGGCTTCTACCTGGCCTTCCAGGACCAGGGCGCCTGCATGTCGCTCATCTCCGTGCGTGCCTTCTACAAGAAATGCGCGTCCACCATCGCAGGCTTTGCGCTCTTCCCTGAGACCCTCACTGGGGCCGAGCCCACCTCGCTGGTCATTGCCCCCGGCACCTGTGTCCCTAACGCTGTGGAGGTGTCAGTGCCCCTCAAGCTCTACTGCAACGGTGACGGGGAGTGGATGGTGCCTGTGGGCGCCTGCACCTGTGCCACCGCCCACGAGCCAGCCGCCAAGGAGACCCAGTGCCGCCGTGAGTGGGGACTGGCCTGGGGAGGGGTGTGAGGGGAGGGTCTGGGCCACAGCTACCTGCCCGCCCCTACCCACTGCCAGACAAGGAGGCCTGACATCAGCTCTAGGGTGGAGGGAGGAAATCGAAGAGTGGGTATCAGGTGCTAATAGGAGAAAAAATAAAATTAGAGACGAAGAGAGACGTGGAAGGTTCTGGACAACCAGGCACCTGTGGAACCTGGTCAAGGACTCAGGAGGCTGGAGAGATGCCGCTTTGTCCCGCCCCAAGCACACACTCTATCCCAGGAGTACTAGCTGGGCACAGGGGCTGTGGGCACCTCTTGTTTGGCACACTTACCTTGGGTCTCACCTGTCCTCAAGGCGGTATATACCCTTCAGGGCCCAGGCCCTAAAGTCCTGGCTCTGCCACTGAACACCTGTGCGACCTTTGGGCAATGTCTTAACTCTTTGAACCTCAGGTTCTTCACGTGTAAAATGGGGACAATAATGGAGATTGCTTCGCAGGGTTTTAGTGAGGCTTAAGGGAGTCGATACATATACGGCCCTTGGAACAGTGCCTGGCGCGGGGCGAGCACAGGCGCCATGTAAGTGTTAGCCATGCATCTCAGTAGCCCTGGGGTGCATGGAGGACGGGGTGATTTTGTCCTTATTTTATACATGAGGAGGTTAGCTGACTTGCTCCTGGTGGTTTCCACGGCCCATAGTAAGGCCTTACATAGTATTAGACTTTCCAGTTATAATCCAGTCACCTAGGATTCTCTTCGTTGAGCCTTACCACAACCTTGTAAGGTAGATTCTATGATCTCGTCTGTCTTGCCAATAAGGAAACTGAGGCTCAGAGAGGCTCTGTACTCAAGGCCACGTACATAGGAAGTGGTGTAGAGTAGAACCTCCTCTGGTGCTGAGGGCCTTGCTCTCTGATTCTCCTCCCTGGGGCAGGCAGCTCTGAGAGTGGAGGAAGGAGCGAGGGGGCTGGGCAGCCTCAACCTGGCTGTGAGGTGCAGCGTCGTCGTGGGAAGGTGAACAGTGCCTTGCCCGGCCCCTCTCCACTTCTCTATGGGAACCTGCCTAAGACTTCCTCTTCCTGAGTGCAGAAAGGCAGTGGGGGTGACAAGCCTGACAGCCTCGAGAGGGACTAACACTCTGCAGGTCTCTGGCAGGAAATGCATGCTGGTTCCCATAGCAACCAGGCTGGCCTGGCCTCTGCCCCCTCCCCCACTGGTTCAAAAGAGCTAGGGTGGAATATCACCTTAGCAGGGAACAGGAGATTGAACTCCAGAGAGGGTACACCCCCGACTCTGGGCGTTCCACACTCTGGGTGACCCCCTCCAGGGGTAGGCATGTGTGAGTAGGTTGACCATATGCTTTGGTTTGTTCAGGACAGTCCTGATTTATGCCCATTGTCTTGTGCCCCCTTTACTCTCAAGATATCCCAGTGTGAAGAAGAAAGTATATGGCCACCCTAGAGAAGGGGAATCTACAGAACCCACGTTCAGGGCCGAGCAGAGATGGCAGGGCAAGAGATGGGGGAGGACAATGTTCAGGCACTGAGCACTGGGCTAGCTTTGGGGCCTCTGAACTCAGGGTGACTCCAGCCTTCCTGCCTGCTTCTTTCCCTGCTTTTCTCACCCCTCCTAAGCCCCCACCCCTGCCCAAGGGCAGAAAGGAGCCGTCTGCCCTGTTCCTTGTCTGCCCTGTTCCTCATGGGTGGGGAGAAAGGCTGGCTGGGAATCTCTGAGCTCCGCCTCCTGCCTGTGTGGAGGTTGTCCTTCAGGGTCCTCAGGAATGATTTTCCTAGTGCTGCAGGGAGGGGTGGAGGTGTCCCAGCCGAGCGCAGGATACTGCCAGCCCGCTGGTGGTCTCTTTCCTGCCCCGGTCTCTTCCTCCTCCTCCTCCTCCTCCTCCTCCCTCCCGTCCCTGCCTCAACAAGCCCAGGCTGTCCAGGTGATGGGGCTGACGTCTTCCTCTGGGAGGCCCCGGGGTTGGGGTTGGGGTTGGGGGGGCGAAGGTGGGGAGGAATCTGCTGACGTGGGGTTTCCATGGGGCAAAAGGGCCTTTTGTAGCTGCTACTGGAATTGGGCCACCCTAGCCTTGCCCCCACAGTCTGGGAGGTGGAGGGGCCTAGAGCTAGGCTGTAGAAAGGCCAGATTCTCACGGAGGTGTGGAGGATTGGTGTCTGCAGGGCTGGGAGGGGAGGTGAACCCGGCCATCTTCTCCCCAACAGCCTGTCCCCCTGGGAGCTACAAGGCAAAGCAGGGAGAGGGGCCCTGCCTCCCCTGCCCCCCCAACAGCCGCACCACCTCTCCAGCTGCCAGCATCTGCACCTGCCACAATAACTTCTACCGTGCGGACTCGGACTCTGCGGACAGTGCCTGTACCAGTGAGTCAACACAAGGCCTCAGGCCATCCTACTCCGGCCTGCCTGCTGGGGGCCTGTCTGCGAGGGCCAAGACAGCTGCTAGAAAATCCTCATTTTCCAGATGGGGAAACTGAGGCTCAGAGAGGTTAGCTGCTGTGCTCAAGATGGCACGGCTAGGAGGTGACCACCCCTGAGCCAGAACCTGGGCTAGTCGGCTCATCCCTTCATCCCCATGAAAGAAGCTCCGAATAGCCCCTAGCCAGGCATCAGGGACCCGCGGGGGCCTCCTAGCCCAGTGCTGCTTCCTTTGTACAGAACGGCTGTCCTCTTGGCCCACCCCTCACCATGGAGGGGGCCTCACATCCCTGGGGCAGCCTACTGTCCCAGCTCTTCTCTGCTCTGGCCTTTGGTGTGCCAGGCATTGTGCCAGGTGCCAGGGATGCGGAAGACAATAAGCTAGTCATTATCCTGAAGGAGTCACAACCTGCTGGGGAAATAGATGTGAAAACCGATAATCACCATGTAACGTGGGAGGTGCTGAGCTAGAGGGATGCCCAGGAATTGTGTCATGGGAGTATGGAGGACCAGAAAAGGTTGAATCAAGGAAGTCTTCCAAGAGGAGGTGACATCTGAAGTTGACCTTGAAGGATAAATAGAAGTTTGCCAGGTGACAAAGTCTAGGAAAGGTGTTCTGCTTGTCAAAGCAGAAGCAGAGGTGAGGAGGCAGGAAGCAGCATGGGGCGTGCAGGCCCTCTTGGTCCCCCAGCTCACAGCCCTCTAGGCCCCCCAGCTCACGGTCCTCTCCCTCCATCGTCCCCCAGCGGTGCCATCTCCCCCCCGGGGAGTGATCTCCAACGTGAACGAGACCTCGCTGATCCTCGAGTGGAGCGAGCCTCGGGACCTGGGTGGCCGAGACGACCTCCTGTACAATGTCATCTGCAAGAAGTGCCGGGTGGCCCCCGGGGGCGGGGGCGCCTCCACCTGCTCACGCTGCGATGACAATGTGGAGTTTGTGCCTCGGCAGCTGGGCCTGACGGAGCGCCGGGTCCATATCAGCCACCTGCTGGCCCACACTCGCTACACCTTCGAGGTGCAGGCAGTCAACGGCGTCTCGGGCAAGAGCCCCCTGCCCCCTCGCTATGCAGCTGTGAATATCACCACCAACCAGGCTGGTGAGGAGGGGCCCAGGAGGGCAGGGCCTGGGGCAACTTCTTGGGGCCTGCTAAGGGGTCTCACAGGCACTGGGCCCTCTGGAAGGACGTCAGGGTCTGAGGAGCCCCTGGTGAGCCCCCTGCTCTTCCCCAGCCCCGTCCGAAGTGCCTACCCTACACCTGCACAGCAGCTCAGGCAGCAGCCTGACCCTGTCCTGGGCGCCCCCAGAGCGGCCCAACGGCGTCATCCTGGACTACGAGATGAAGTACTTTGAGAAGGTCAGCACCCCGCGGGGCAGGAGGCGGCCCTGGGCTGAGCTGGGGCAGGATCTCCTGCTGAGGGGGCTGTGGACGGGGGCCGGGTGGCCTCAGAGCCACTGAGGATGCTCCTTCCTCCTGGTCTTGCAGAGCGAAGGCATCGCCTCCACAGTGACCAGCCAGAAGAACTCGGTGCAGCTGGACGGGCTGCGGCCCGACGCCCGCTATGTGGTCCAGGTTCGCGCCCGCACGGTGGCGGGCTATGGGCAGTACAGTCACCCGGCCGAGTTTGAGACCACAAGTGAGAGAGGTACAGAGCCCCCCATCCCCGTCCCTGCCCCAGCCCGTACTTAGCAACCCTCCCCTCACCCAGCCCTCTTGTCTCCAGGCTCTGGTGCCCAGAAGCTCCAGGAGCAGCTTCCCCTCATTGTGGGCTCGGCCGTGGCCGGGCTCGTCTTCCTGGTGGCTGTTGTGATCATTGCCGTCATCTGCCTCAGGTACTCCCAGCCCCAAGGCTGCTCCCGTGGCTGACCGGAGCTTCCCGTTAGTGCCCCAGAGTCCTCAGGCCCCCC
Source organism: Trichechus manatus latirostris (assembly GCF_000243295.1). Classification (NCBI taxonomy): domain Eukaryota; kingdom Metazoa; phylum Chordata; class Mammalia; order Sirenia; family Trichechidae; genus Trichechus; species Trichechus manatus. The sequence goes on along the minus strand of NW_004444028.1, from coordinate 6,422,964 downwards.
TCAAACCCAGAGCCTCCCTAGGCCCAGTCTGTCCTTGCTGGACAGGCCTGTCTTCTCATCTTGTCCCGTCGCCTGCATCGACTGGCAGGTCACCTCAGGGACCAAGCCCACGAAGACCCTTTCCCGAAGCCCACTGGCTGCTGCAGCCACCGACTGTGGGACCATGCCTTGTGCTCACTTTGCCCCCGGATCCCAGGACAAAGGGAGCTGGAGGACTTGTCTCAGGCTCCTTTCTGTCCGCCCTCCTAGGAAACAGCGACGCAGCTCTGACTTGGAGTACGCGGAGAAGCTGCAGCAGTACAGTGAGTTTGTCTCCCCATCCCACCTCCCAGGGCGCCTCAGGTCCCCTGCAGGGCTCGGAGACACCCTCTTCCTTGCCTGGGCCTTCATTCCTTGAGGGCTTATCCTGGAGGCTCCTTCCTGCTTCCAGTCAAGCGCCATTTCCTGAGCCCCCTCCTCACTCCAGAGCTCTGAGCCCCTCCTCACTCCAGGTCCAGGTACTCTGAGCTCCTCTTCACCCCAAGTACTCTGAGCCCCTCCTCACTCACTCCAGGTACTCTGAGCCCCCTCCTCACTCCAAGTACTCTGAGCTCCCCCCTCACTCCAAGTACTCTGAGCCTCTCCTCACTCATTCCAGGTACTCTGAGCCCCTCCTCACTCACTCCAGGTACTCTGAGCCCCTCCTCACTCACTCCGAGTACTCTGAGCCCCCTCCTTACTCACTCCGAGTAC
>NW_004444028.1:6341639-6422132 GCF_000243295.1 Trichechus manatus latirostris | reverse complement strand
CTCCGAGTACTCTGAGCCCCCTCCTTACTCACTCCGAGTACTCTGAGCCCCTCCTCACTCACTCCAGGTACTCTGAGCCCCTCCTCACTCACTCCAGGTACTCTGAACCCCCCCTCACTGCAGGTACTCTGACACTAGTTCTGGAGATGAATGAGATGTGACCCCTGCCCCCAAAGGCAGTTAATCCTCTAGGGAAGACAAGATACATGTACACAGGAAACAATTAGAGAGCAATTAAGTGTCAAGCCAGGTCTTTCTGTTGTGAAGGGCAGTAAGAGCTCAGAGAAGAGGAAGGCTTCCTGGAGCAGGTGGCCTTGTGCTAGGCTGGGCCAGGCAGGATGAGCAGGGCTTAGAGAGGTGGGGCAGAGCATTCCTGGCTAGAGCAGCCACTGGAAGGCAGCGGGTAGGGGGGGGGAGCGGCCAGCTGTGGGAGCAGTGAGAAGACTGGTCTGACAGGGGCTGGGAGGCCAGGCTGGCTAGTGGCGGCCAGTCCTTGAAGGGTCGTGAAAGGTGAGCAGAGGAGTTTGGACTTGAATCCACCCGAGGTAATAGGAAAGGCTTTCCATCTGGGGAGTAACACAATGGAAGTACTGTTTTAGGAAGACGACAGTGGTATGCAGGATGGATTGGTGGGAAAAGCGTCCAGAGGCAGGCAGCCCAGCTGGGAGGCTATTGCATGAAGGCCTGGACAAGGTCAGGGGCAGTGGCAATGCGGGGAGGGGACGTATCTGAGAGAGGTTTGATGTGATGAGAGGTGAGGGAGAAGGAAGAGTAAGAGCCGAATCCTAGGTTTCTAGCCTTTATGATCACTAGGTGTTCTCACGTTGGCGAGCGGGTAGGGCTGTAGCAGAGAGGAGTATGGGGCCAGCTTGCAGGGAGGTTGCTGAATGTGCTGCTATCACGGGGGAGATTCTCGGGCTGGGGGTGTCCCAGAGCCTGAGTGTCAGGCTTGAGGGGTTCCCTCACAGTTCCTGGCCTGAAGCTCTGCTTCTCCTCATGCCCCCTCTTCTGCCTCTAGTCACTCCTGGAATGAAGGTTTACATCGACCCTTTTACCTACGAGGACCCTAACGAGGCTGTGCGGGAGTTTGCCAAGGAGATAGACGTGTCGTGCGTCAAGATTGAGGAGGTGATCGGAGCTGGTGAGTCCCCTGGGGCACAGTGGGGGTGATAGGCTGGGGGCTCCCCAGGGGAGGGCTGAGGCGGGCTGGGTGCAGGGGCAGTACCCAGAAAAAGCTTCTGTCCTGCGCTCTGCAGGAGAGTTTGGGGAGGTGTGCCGGGGGCGACTGAAACAGCCCGGTCGCCGGGAGGTGTTTGTGGCCATCAAGACGCTGAAGGTGGGCTACACCGAGAGGCAGCGGCGGGACTTCTTGAGTGAGGCCTCCATCATGGGTCAGTTTGACCATCCCAACATCATCCGGCTGGAGGGCGTGGTCACCAAAAGTCGGCCAGTGATGATCCTCACGGAGTTCATGGAGAACTGCGCTCTGGACTCCTTCCTCCGGGTAAGAGCCAGCCCCAACCAGTCACCCTCCCCCAGAGAGCAGGGTTGGGCCAGCCACTGCCCCCACGCGTCAGATCGACCCTCTCCAAGTCCACAGATGTTTTACTGAGGGGGCATGGTCCAGGGAAACAGCCAGCCCTTCAGAGCCAGGGTTCACATCCTGACTCTGCCCCTTACTGCCTGTGCAACCTCAGGCAAGTTACTTAACCTCTCTGAGTCTCAGCTGCCTTGATGTAAAACGCAAGTGGTAAGAGCTAATGGCTCTTCGTGAGGATGAATTGAGATGTTGTATACAAAATGGAGCCCTGGTGGCACAGTGGTTAAGAGCTTAGCTGCTAACCAAAGGGTCGGCAGTTCGAATCCCCCAGCCGCTCCTTGGAAACCCTATGGAACAATTCTACCTGCCCTATAGGGTCGCTGTGAGTTAGAATCTACTCGACAGCAACGGGTTTGGTTTTGGTTTTACAACATGCCTGGTACATAGTAGGGCAGATTACTTACTCTCAGTAGACCCTGGACACAGTTGCAGGGATAGATGAGGCATGCTCTCTGTCCTCTGTCTCTGAGGAGAGGGTGGGCAGGCCGGCCATGGCAGGCCCTCGGCCAGGAGGGAGAGGATTGGCCCACGAGCCTGCTGGTTGCCTGCAGCTCAACGACGGACAGTTCACGGTCATCCAGCTGGTGGGCATGTTGCGGGGCATTGCTGCCGGCATGAAGTACCTGTCCGAGATGAACTACGTGCACCGCGACCTGGCTGCCCGCAACATCCTTGTCAACAGCAACCTGGTCTGCAAAGTCTCCGACTTTGGCCTCTCCCGCTTTCTGGAGGACGACCCCTCCGACCCCACCTACACCAGCTCCCTGGTACAAGAAGTAGCCGGGAGGGAGACTGGGGGTGGGGCCAGCCCGCCCGGGGCTTGGGGCTGGGGACCAGCCCCGAGTCACCGGGTGAAGGGAGTGTGCCCCCCACACCAGGGCGGGAAGATCCCCATCCGCTGGACCGCCCCTGAGGCCATAGCCTATCGGAAGTTCACTTCTGCTAGTGATGTCTGGAGCTACGGAATCGTCATGTGGGAAGTCATGAGCTACGGAGAGAGGCCGTACTGGGACATGAGCAACCAGGATGTGAGTGGCGCCCAGCCAGAGGGCTCGGTAGGTGGGAGCTGGCTGGGGGAGCCGAGTGGTGGCTTACTCTGCTTCCCTGCCCTCGGCCAGGTCATCAACGCTGTGGAGCAGGATTACCGGCTGCCCCCACCCATGGACTGCCCCACAGCGCTACACCAGCTCATGCTGGACTGCTGGGTACGGGACCGGAACCTTCGGCCCAAGTTCTCCCAGATCGTCAACACCCTGGACAAGCTCATCCGCAACGCCGCCAGCCTCAAGGTCATCGCCACTGCCCAGTCTGGGTCAGTACCTCTGTCTGTTCTCCCTCCCTGCTCTGGAGCCAGCAGCCCTGCCCTGTTCCCCCACCCTCAGGACTCACCAGCTCCCTCTGTCCTCCCCACAGCTTGTCACAGCCCCTCCTGGACCGCACGGTCCCAGATTACACAACCTTCACAACAGTGGGCGACTGGCTGGACGCCATCAAGATGGGACGGTACAAAGACAGCTTCGTCAGTGCGGGGTTCGCGTCCTTCGACCTGGTGGCCCAGATGACTGCAGAGTGAGTGTGCCTCAGGGGCAGGGCGTGGGCTCTGGCCTGGGGCCAGAGGAGTGGGGCAGAAGGAGAGGGCCTGACCCTGCCCTTGGTCCCTCCTGCAGAGACCTGCTCCGGATCGGGGTCACCTTGGCAGGACACCAGAAGAAGATCCTCAGCAGTATCCAGGACATGCGGCTGCAGATGAACCAGACTCTGCCTGTGCAGGTCTGACACCCGACTCCTCCGCGGTGGGCGCCCCCCAGGGAGCGCACACAGACTGACCAGCCGGCTGGACTTTCGGACTTTTGGATGCCTGGGTTTAGGCTGTGGCCGGAAGATGGAAGTTTGGGGAGAGCCCCAACTGGGACTTCTCCAGGCCTGTGCTCCCTCCCCAGGAAGTGTGCCCCAAACCTCTTCATATTGAAGATGGATTAGGAGAGGGGGTGATGATCCCTCCCCAGACCTTTTGGGGCCCAGGTCTTTCTGCTCTCCAGTGGGGGATCCCCACAAACGCAGACTTTGCCATGCTTCAGTGCTGGAGGTCCTGGCGGGCTCAGTGAGGGGCCGGGGGTAAGCCTGGGTTCTACAGGGCCCACCCCTGGCTGGGGTCTGTCCCACCCTCAGGAACTGGAGGAGGGGACTCCAGGAATGGGGAAATGTGACACTTCTACCCCAAAGCCAGCTGGCAGCTCCAGTTTGCACAGGGACTGTTGTTCTGGGGGCCGAGGGCCCTGCCCCCACCCCCTGCCCTTGGTGCTGTCATAAAAAGGGCAGGCAGGGGCAGGTGACTAGTAGCCCCTTGCCCCCAGAGACTCTCAGAGCCAGAGATCGGATGTGTGTGTGAGTGTGCGTGTGTGTGTGACTAAGTGTGCACGCACTAGCCTGCACAGAGTGTGGGTGGGCGTGTAAAAGCTCGGCCCTGTGCCCTGCAGCGGGGCAGCTGGGTCTTCAGCGGAATAAAGGCAATAAAAGATTCTCTGACCCCGTCTCATTCTGCCTCCCAAGGCAGGCTTCCCTGAGTGTCAGGTTCAGAGCCCTGCCCCCCCCCCCTTCAGAACTCCCAGGAATCACTGGGAGACAAAATCCAGGCCTAGCCAGGCTCAACTTACCTTTTGTGCTGTGGCCTCATTTCTCTGAGCATCTAACAAACTTCCGGGAAGTGGGGCAACCCCAGGGCAGAGCCAGCTAGCCCAGAGCGCCTTCCTTGGGCCTGGGGGGCCAGGTGGTGGGGTGCAGACACTTAAGGCTCCTAACAGCCAGTCCTTTCCCACCAAATGTCTCAGAGGAGAGGGCCTTGGTCAGTTTCCAGGGTCATGTGGCCAAGGACAAAGGGGATGAGAGCCCACTAGTGTTGAGATGTGTTCAGTGGGGGCGGCCGGCTCCTTCAGCGAACGCCAGCCCGGAAGAGTGGCTGTTCTACTGAGCGCTTACTATGCTCCAGGCACTGGGCTAAACGCTCCACTTATAGGAGGAGCTTACTTAATCTCACAACAACCCAGCCAGAGAAGGAAGTATTTTTATCTCCTTTTTACAGAGGAAAAGGAGAGAGGTTAAGTAACTTACCCGAAGTCCCTGAGCCCATATGTGAGGCCTGGGACTGGAATTCCCACTGACGCTTCCTGCACATTTGAAAGATTCCCGGGGCGGGGGGTGGGGGGCGGTGATAAATAACAAGAACCAGGGAGAGAGGGTTAGCAAAACAGCTTCTGGAAATGTCACAGGAGGAAGCCTGGGAGGTGGCTCAGAGGCCGCGTGGACGCAGTGACGGGGGTGGGGTGGGGCGGGGAATGGGGGGGAGGCAGCGCAGTTGTTGGAATTCCAAGTGTGTACGAGGGCCCTTGAGCCATAAACCTTTGCAGGGCAGGGAACAGGTTTTCAAGGTATCTGCATATTCGGAGCTAGAGAGGGGTCGTTGGGAGGGACCCGCAGGGGGAGGGGCGTGAACAACTTGCTCCATGGACCTCGAGCTTCACCTGTCGCGGTCCCTCGCATCTCCTGGGCGTTTCCAGGCAGAGCAGAGCTTCGTAGGGGAATTCTAAAGAATGGGACAGGAGGAGGTAGCTGGGGGCTGGCGGCATCTGCTGACCAGGAAGCAAGGGGAAGCTATTTCGGGAGCAGGACAAGGCCCAGTGAGGTTGGGCCGGGGACGAGCGGCCAGGGGCGCGGCGCAGGCTCCCGAGGCCGCCCCCGCCCTCCGCGGCGCCCCCTCTCCTTGATATTCCCCCCACGGAGCCGAGCGCGCTGCAGCAGCGGGGCCCGGGGGAGGAGGATGGGGACTGAGGGCGGGGGGGGGGGGGCGACAGTGCGCTGGCCCAGGCGCCGGAGCTGTCAACAGCGGGAGGTGCTGCGGGCGGCCAGGGAGGGGCGGGGGCGGAGAGGGGTCCTGAGCGCTTGGCGCCGCATTCCCAGCTGAGAGCTCAGATAAAGGAGAGGGGCGCTCCAAGCTACTCAGGTGTCCACCTCCTGGTCTTAGGTCTCAGGGGTGGGGAAGGGTCCGTGGTCCTTGTCTCCTGGGGTGACCCCCTCATTATCTTATCCTAACACTCTGACCATCTTAGCGAGTCTAGGCCCAGATGCTGGGATGGGGGCTCCCCCGGAAGAGGTGAGATATCGCCCCCTGCTGGGTCCGCCAGGAGGGCGGGATTGTGGACGTTGAGCACCAAGGAAGGAGCAGGGGCCTGGAGTGCCCCATAATGAGGGGGCACTTGGTGTGTGCACCCCAAGCCGAGAATCTCCAGGGACGTCTTGAGCCCCCAAATCCAGGGTGCATAAGGTACTCAGATGTGCCTTGTGCAGCCCACCACGTATACCTCCCTCCTCGTATATCAGGACATCCTCGCCCCCACTCCATACGAACCGCTCTCCTTCGGCTCACCTACAGAAACAGCAGAGAGGGGCGCGCTACACGTACCCAAACCACACCCACACCATACCCGCAAACCGCCTCCCTTAACGCTGGCATCTTCTCCGGCACGAGACCCTCCCAGCCCATACACCCTCAGAGCTTTCCAAGACTGAGATAAAGTGGGGCAAGAGATGCCTAGAAGGAAGGAGAGGAGTCTTCACTGAAGGCCCCTCCCTTCAGTACATTGGGGCGTGGGAGTGGGGTGGCTGACCTGGTTAACCTGTTCCATTAGAAAGGCCTAGGATGACCCCTGGTCAGGGGTCTGACCCCTGAGCAGGGTTGCAAGGAGGGGTGGGGTGTGGCCAGGGAAGAAGAATGAGGGCAGCTAGTCTGTCGTGTCAGGGTGAGGCACACACTCCTGGGGACAGAAAATTCCATCTCCCAACTTGAGGGGCAGGAGCAAGGGGTGGGGAGTTGCAGCTCCCCTCACCTGCCTTATCTTACCTGCCCAAAGGGGTAGTTGAGGCCGCAAAGGACCCATTTCTTGCCCGAGCCTATGCCTGAGCTCAGAGGGTAGGGACAGTTAGGCTGCGCTTAGCAGCTGCCCGTATAGCCCTCCTCCAGGCTGACCGCAGCAAGAGGGACCTGGATAGCCCTTGGAAGGAGGCCTGGGTGGTCAGACTCTGGCCTAGAAACTGGAGAATCTGAGGCAACTGGGCAGAGTGGTGCAGCAGGAAGGGCTGGAGATTTGGATTTTAGAGTACAGGCAGACCTGGGTTCAAAACCCAGCTCTCCTGTTTCCTAGCCTGTGACCTTGGGTGGGTGGTTTGGCTTCTCTGTGCCTCGTCATCATACCCACCTCATGAGACAGTTAGGAACATTGAATCGGTTAAACCATGTAAGGTATGTGCTGGGATCATAGGAAAAAAAAAAACCCATGGTGGTCGAGTCGATCCCGACTCACAGTGACCCTATAAGACAGAGTAGAACTGCCCCATAGGGTTTCCGAAGAGAGGCTGGTGTATTTGAACAGCCAACCTTTGTGATTAGCAGCTGAGCTCTTAACCACAGCACCACCAGGGCTCCGGGATCATAGTAAGTGCTCAAAAATGGTAGTTACTATTTTCAGGGGTGCAGCAAGGATAATGAGCTCCCAGGGGCAATCTCTAAATTGTGCCCCCCCCACCCAATTTCCAGATGAATCGACGTTGATAGCAGTGACGCTGTCAGCAGAAATGCTTTCCTCCTCTTGTCCAGCTGCCTCAGTCAGGCGCCCTTCATATTTGTGGCACCTCACAATGTCATCCTGCGCCTCATCTGGTGCCCCCTTGGACTCACCTCTGAGGCAAGTGCCCTCCTCTGCTCCCCCTTGCTACGCCTCTGTTTTTATTAATATGAAGTTTAGATAAAATATAGGAACAAATATGAAAGCACTGAACGGTGTTTGCGCATAGTGGCGGCTGAACACACTTGGGGAAATCCTCCAGCCCCATTCAGGTGTCTGGAAGGGAGAAGCTGGGCTCCCACAAGACTAGAAGAGGGTGGGGAAGCTAAGGGGGCAAAGAAACAGATCCCACGTGTGGGGATGCTGGACCTTTAGCTGCCAGTTTGGCCTGGGCCCTGGACTGGTTTCTGGGATAGGGCTGCAGGGGCCTGGGTGGTCTGAAGGTAGTGAGGTGCAGAAGCTCATTAAGGGGTAGAGCATCCAGCAAGTTGTGAGGGAGCTTGGATTCTGCATTTCTCCCCTTAGCACACTGGTCCTGGGCCTGTTGCGGAGGGAGTCCTTCCATCCAACACTTATTTATTCTTCAGATATTTACTGGGCATCTACTATGTGCCAGGCACTGGACTGGGCACTAGGGATACTGTGATAAACTTCAAAGGGCTTGAAGTCTCACAGGGGCACAGACGATATTTAAATAATCATATAAAGAAATGTATATAATTACAAGTCGAGGTAAATGTTACAAAACATAGAGCGTTGTAAGAGAGAAACCATCACTCTAGGGAGCTGAGCCTTGGACAGGGTTAAACCAAACCCGTTGCTGTCAAGTCAATTCCAGCTCATAGTGACCCTGTAGGACAGAGTAGAACTGCCCCATAGTGTTTCCAAGGAGCGGCTGGTGGATTCGGACTGCCAACCTTTTGAATTCTTCACCGCTGCACCACCAGGGCTCCTGGGCAGGGTTGGGGGCCTCTAATCAGTCATCTGATGCCCAGTAGGGGGAGCCGGTGGGGGGGGGGTGGGCATTACCATCCGGGTCTCTTTAACCTGTGGCGTCTGACCCTCCTCCTTCTCTCTCTCCTGCTCTCCTTCGTTCATTTATTCAGTATACATTTACTGGTCCTCCCATGTGCTGGTCCCATTGTAAGGGGCTGGGGATGTGGAGATGAACCAGCCACAGCCTCCACTCTCTGGGGGTGTGCACAGCTCAGAGGAAGATACTGATACATAAACCAACTAATATACTGTAGGAAACACTGGTGGCGCGGTGGTTAAGAGCTCAGCTGCTAACCATAAACGTCGGCAGTTTGAAGCCACCAGGCGCTCCTTGGAAACCCTATGGGGCAGTTCTACTCTGTCCTGTTGGGTCGTTTTGAGTGGACCTGCCATTGACTTGATGGCAACAGGTTGGGTTTTTTTTAATATAGCATAGTGGAGCCCCAGTGGTGCAGTGGTTAAGAGTTATGGCTGCTAACCAGAAGGTCAGCAGTTCGAATCCACCAGCCGCCCCTTGGAAACCCTATGGAGTACTTCTACTCTGTCCTGTAGGGTCACTGTGAGTCGGAATCGACTCGACGGCAACAGGTATTTTTGGGTTTAATACGGTGCAATGCAGTAAGTGCTACAGCTAGGTAGGCACCAGGTGCTGTAAGGAAGGGACCCAGGCTGGGAATTCTGTCAAAGAAGGCTGCCTGAAGACATAACTCTTGAATGAAGCCTTGGAAGTCATTTTGGAGTTAGCAAGAGAAGGAAGGAGAGGGGAACAGTGTGTGCAGTGGTCTTGAGGCAGGTAAGAGCAGGACAGGTCTGCACACAGGTGTGCAGACTCAGAGAATGAGGAAGGAGCAGGGTCATGGACATGTGATACTGGCCAAGCCTTCCTTTCTCCATAACGCATCCCCAGGTGGGGCTACTGGCTTCTATGGTCACGAGAAATTCCACAGTGTTCCTTGGGCACCCTCTGTGTTTCCACTGCCAGAGCCCTCTCTCTGCCTCTTCCCTGTTACAAGGCACATTTGTCCACATTTCTGAGTACATGATGGGTTCCATCTCCATTTCTATAGACAGCTTAGAGAGGTCAAATGACTTGCCTGAGTCACAGAGCCAGACAAGGCAAAGCCAAGATCTACCCCCAAGCTAACCTATCTACAATTCCGTGTTCTTCCCACTACATCAGGATACTTTGGAAGCAGGCCCAGGAAACCCAGATGCTCTGCACCTGGATGGCGTACCCAGGTCCTTGCTGGGCCACTTCAGAGTGGCCCCCTCCCCCTGGGAGGGTTCTGCACATCTGGGCAAGGGTTCCCTCAGCTTTCCTTTTCCAGAGAGGGGAGTGGAGGGGAAAGGCCCCAGGTGCTGAAGGCACTTGTCAGGAGGACAACCCAGCAATGGAATAGGATTCCAGCTTGCGGATGGCAGCACGGGACTGACAGGTGAGCCCCATTCTCCCTCCACTCTTCCCTTCCTGCCCCTCTCTGTTTCTCATTAATTATTCCCCTCTCATGGAGCATGAATGAAAACAGACTGGGGATCTGGCTGGAGGCCTGCTGTGACATCGGCCCAGACATGGCTGCCCTGACCCCCTTCCACACTTTGTCCTGGCCTGACATGGAGAAGGAGAGAGGCAGGGGGCAATTCTCACTGAGCCCTGCTCCCTTCTCTGGGCACTGGACCTGGGGCAAGTGAAAGAGGTGGCATTTGCCTGAGGGGACCAAGAAAGGGTGTGTCACAAGAATGTGGGGGGTACTGGAGCTGGCTTTCCTCAGCCACCACTGCCTCCCACACACCCTGCCACTCCTACCTCCACAGACACCCCATCACCACTCCCAGGCATTGTTCTCCCAACAATCTCTCCACTTCTGAAGCCACCTCCACTATTGAAGTCTTCGTCTCTACTACCTTCTTCCCGTCCTCAACTCCCTCACCATCTGAGCTTCAGGTTCACAGTCAGGTTTCTTCTTGGACTTGGTACCTGGCTGACCAGATTCTTCTGGCCGCAGCCTCTTGGTTTTCATGCCCAGATGCTGACCTTTCACCTCCAGGGACTCCTCCATTCCAGTTGGCCTCCTAACTGCACAGGGGCTACACTTTGATCCTGGCCACCACTTAGCTGTCACCTTCAAGATTTCAAGTTGATATTCCAGGCTCCACCACTCCCTCTTCCACTCCCTGGCTGCCCTCCCACAGAACCTACGATTTCAAAATCTCTGGTCCCCGAGCCCTTCTTGTCCCCATGGAGAGAGGGCTTCTGAGGTACACTTCTCTCCCTGCCAACCTGGACTACTCCCACCCCAAACATTCCCAACACGCTCTCTCTCAGGGGTCCTTTTCTTGTTTTGCTGATTTCCAGTAAAACTCCCCATAGCAGCCTGTGCAGGCTTTTCTAAAGTACTAAGCTCTCAATCAAATCCCATCACTTCTCAGCAATTTCTCACTTCCTTCTTTACTAAAAGAATGCATCCTCTCTACGAACACTTGTTGAGACTTCCTCTTTGCCAGCACTGAGCCTCAGGTAGTGGCAATAAGTGAGTTGCCTTTAAGGAGCCCACAGTCCAGTGGAGGAGACAGACAAGTGACAGGTGATATGGAAGATTCCAGGTGTCACTGACGGATTCTGAAGAGGAGTGTGATATTACCAGAACAGTGCTTTGCAAAGTGGAGTGAGGCAGGCGTGGGGTGGACTGGGGCATGTAGAGATGGTGACAGGAAGAAAGAGTAGGAGGCCACGGTCTAGGTGAAGGGTAATGAGGTCCTGGATGGAGGTGAGGTATGGAAGAGGTGCTGCAGAGATGATGAGGAAGGGACAGGTATGAGGGATTTGGGGAGTGTAAGTAGTAACATGCTTAGTGGCTGCTAGGATGTGGGAAGAAAGTGATAGATGATGTTTGAGCCTGGGTGATTCCACGGACTGAACGATTGGATGAACTTTGTCACCCTTTATGGGTACAGAGAGGACAGGAGGAAGAACAGTATTTGTGAAGGACAAGAGTGGATTCAGTCTGAGGTTTCCAAGGAGAGATGCCCAGGAAATGGTTGAATATATGGATCTGGAGCTCAGGTCGTTAAGTGCAGCATGGAGGCTGGGGAGGCAGTTGAGATGGTCCAGGAGAACTGTAGGGAGAGAAGAGGCTGAGGTGGGCTTGTGGGGAATTCTCCCTCCCTGCTCCTTCAGGGAAGTCCTTGGGAGGCACAAATGGTTAAGCTCTAGACTACTGGTTGAAAGCTTGGCGGTTTGACCCACCAAGAGGCACGTTGGAAAACAGGCCCAGCAATCTGACTCTGAAAGGTCACAGCCTTAAAAACCTTGTGGAGCAGTCCTACTCTGCGCACATGGAGTCATCATGAGTCGGAACTGAGTCAGTGGCAACTAATAACAGCAACAACAACAGCTCCTTCACTGCAGTGTCCATGCCTCTATGAGAGCTCTTGCCCCAACACAGTGTAAATGTTCTTGTTTGTCTCCTTTGCCTTGATGTGAGTTCCTTCAAAGAGGTACCATGTCTTTATAATCCACCTTCCCCAGGAAGATGTGCCAGGGTCTGGCACAGTATAAGGGCTCAGGAATGCCTGTGGGATGAATGAATGATAATAATGTGTTGAGTGTTTACTATGTGCCAGGCACTGTTGTAAGTGTTTTGCATTTAGTAATTCATGCAATCTTCAGGACAATCTGTGTGGTAGGTAGTCTTACCACTTCCATTGTACAGATGGAAAAGCTTAGGCTAAGAGAAGTTAAGGAACTTGTCCAAGGTCACAGAACTAGTTAGTGGCAGATCCAAGATCTGAGTTCAATTTTATACAGATTAGTAGGCACCCTGTTAGTACAGTGGATTAAGCACTGAGCTGCTAACGAAAGGTTGTCAGTTTGAACCCTCAAGCTGCTCCACGGGAGAAAGATGTGGCAATCTGCTCCTGTAAAGATTACAGTCTTGGAAACCCTATAGGGGAATTTCTACTCTGAGAAAATTAAAGATTTAGAGAGGGGGGAAGAAAAAGATTTGAGTTCATGTAGTCTAGCTCCAGAGCTGATGCTTTTTATTCCCACACTATTCTGCTTCTCAAAAAAAATCTTAGAATAAGAACAATTACTATACTTACTATGATTGCAGGCTTACTGTGCCAGATGCTGTAAAGTACTTTATTAGATTATTTAATTTAATTCTATATAAATGAGTTAGTGGATAAATGAATTGATGGATGTGAGGCTATGGAATGTGGATGGACACATGAGTGAAATAAATGGATGGATGAATAATGGGTAGATGGCAAGATGAATGGAAGGGTAGATGAAGGAATAGATGGAAGATGGATATAAAAAAGTAAATGTATATATGAATGAAGACTAGTTGGGTGAATGGATGCTGGGTGGGTGAATGGACAGATGAATGGATATGTGACTGGATGGCTAGATGGATTAATAACAGTAGGATGGACGGATTAATAGATAAATGAGTATATGGAAGAGAGAATGCATGGATGGATGGATGAATGAATAGGTAGATGAATAGGTGAACAGATGGAAGAACAGGTGAATGAATGAGTTGATGGAAGGATGGATAGAGGGATAGAAAGATGAATACACAAGCATAGATGAGAAGATGAATAAGTAGGTGAATAGGTGGAGGGAAAGATGAATGAATGGATAGACAACAGTTGTATGGATGAAAGGATGAATGAATGGATGAATAATTGGATGATTGGATGGCTGGATGAATGGATGATTGGATGGATGGATGAATGAGTGGATGTGTAGATGGTTGGGTGAATAAAGGAATGAATTCCTATATTTAGGGTTATAAAAGAGGATAAGAAAACCCACAAATTATAGCCTCTACCCTCTCCCCTAGATATATCTATGCCTTCTCTTGGCTATTTCTTCCACATTGGTAATAGAATCTGTCCTGACCTACCCCCACCACCCGCCACAAACACACGCATACATACATGTATACAACCCACAGCCAGACACCAAAGCTTGGTCCTCAGCCTCCTGAACAGAGACATTCTGGAATGGTTTCCAGCCATCCTGATCTGCTCTTCAGGGAGCTTGACATCTAGGGAGAGCACCTTCCAAACAAGCAGCCTAGGAAGGAGGGAAGTGGTGATGGTGGCAGCTCCTTCTGCTGTTCCCTTGTTGAGATCTCTTGAATAAGCCCAGTGTCAGGGGAAAGAGCAGTGTTTTGTGGGGCTGGAAGGAGAGCATATTTTTCTCAGGCAGACAAGAGGTTTTAGCAAGTAGCATTCAGGCAGGCTGGAAGTAATGAGTCCTTGCTGAGTCAGAAACAGGATCCACCTCTGAAGGTATCTGGGGTAGAGGTGGCAGCCATCCCTAGTTCATATTCTGATAGACCCAATTGCAAGTCCTCAGCTCTACTACAGGGAAGCTGTGTGACCGTGGGCAATTTACTTGGCGTTTCTGAGTTTCCTCGTCTGTAAATTAAACTAATAATCTCCACCTCACAAGGTCTCTGAGAGAATGAAACAAGTTGATGAAAAGAGTGTGTGGCACACAGTAGACAATTAATTATTAATAAATGCTTTCAAGAAATAATAAAGTGGTCTAAAGAAAATGGCTAGAGACTTCTGGACAACATGGCGCTGTAGTCAGAAGCACCACACCATCTGTCCACAGCAAAGATCAGAAAAACTAAGTCAGAGTCACACGTCAATCCTGACACCCTAAGCATCAAATGAAGAGATAAAGAACTCAGCCAAGCTCCGAACGGAATAAGAAACTGACCGAGAACAGAGAGCGAAGAGAGATACATGCAGAGGTCCCCTATCGGCTACTGCAGCATGGATCTGCCATCTTGAACTCCTATCAGAGATCAGTGAACAGGGGGTACGAGAAAGCAGCTTCACAGAGCTTCCAGCAGGAGACAGAACAAACGGTAACCAGCGATATAGGCTTTCCCAACCCCCACCCTTCTTCACCCCCACTTAGCCTCCTCTGCTTCCTGCGGCCACAGTCTCTTGGCCGGGAAGCACAAGCTTCACCCTGGTTTTGCTTGGATTCCACCAGCCCACAATGGCCGGCTCCCTGAGTGCCTTTTGTAGGCTGCTGGTGTTGCTTTTTTCCGCTTCTTTAGATTTCTTGCTTACCTCTCACCACCTCCCCCTCCTTTCTCTCAAATACCTGCCTCTGTGTACCATCTTTGCTTCTCCCTGAAAGGCTTCGAAACACTGCCTAACTGTGAAACTGCTTCCCGGCCCGTGCCGCCATGCTGGTGGGACCCCCAGGGCTTTTTTGTTTCTTCGTTTGTTTGCTCTGATTTGTTCCATTTTGACTTGTTTGTTTGTTTTCTTTTTCTTTTCTCAGCTTGGGAGCCTCTTCTAGCAGAGCAGTACCACGCAGCTTGGAAGCTATTCCCTTACTCTGTGCAGACACACAGGGACATCCCTGGGCTATGTGCAGACACACAGGGACATCCCTGGGGGCATTTCTTTTTTTTTTTGTTTGTTTATTTTGTTTTCTTCTCTTTTATTCCCTTTTTGTCTTTCTTCATTTCCAGTTTCTCGATTTATTCATGTTTTCTTTTACCTTTTTTCTTTTTTTTTCATTTTTGTTTTTCCCCATTTCTCAGTCTTTCATCTCTCCACTCCAATAGCAATCTCCCTTAGCACTCTTTTTTGTTTGTTTGTTTGTTTCTGGCTCCTGTTCCTCTCTCCTCTCTCTCCTCTTTCCCATAACCATCTTAGTTCCACACATCACAATCTACCTCTTCCTTCCTGCCTACCTGCACCATGCACTGAACATCACACTCCCAAGCAGGTCAGGCATGGCCTACTGGAACCTGCCCTGCACTGATTCCCGGTCCGCACTGTCAGCCCTGGTATGTGCCACAAACAACCCATTCCAGCAACTCCCCTTCAGCTGGACCTGCCCTGTGGTTACCATACCTGAGTGACTGACCCTGTTCATTGGAGAAGAAGGTGGAAAGTATCATGCCCACAGACGAGAAAACAACAAGAATGCACAGCCTGCCTGCTCAGACATAACCAAATAAAACAAAAAAGCAGGATGAAACAAACAAATCTAGAATCATCAATAAATGAGGAAAATAACCACTGGATGCCCGGAAGACAGCAGACAATAGGAAAACATTTACAAAAACAGGGCAGGATGGTTCCAGTAGGCGTCCAAAATAAAACACCAGATGACTTGCCAGTAGAAGAAAAAGCACTAGATCTAACTGATAGGGAATTCAAATCTCTAATATTCAGAATTATCCAAGATATGAAGCAAAAAGCAGACAAAAAATGAGTAAAAAATACACAAATTCATGGAAAATACATACGAAAAAATGGAAGAATTCAAGAAAATAATACAGGAACAAATTATTAAAATAAATTCACAACTAGAAATCATACAAAAACAATTAGAAATCCAAAAGATAAACAACAAGATTTCAGAAATGGACAGTGTCATAGAAGGGCTGAGGAGCAGGTTTGAAATTATGGAAGACAGGATCAGCAAAATTGAAGACAAACACTTGGATACAACTCTGTTTGAGGAAAAATCAGAAAAAAGAAAGGAAAATGAAGAAACCCTAAGAATTATGTGGGATACAATCAAAAGCAAAAATTTTCGAGTAATCAGAGTTCCAGAACAGGGGGAGAAAACAGAAAAGACAGAGAGGATCATTGAAGAACTGCTGACAGAAAACTTGCCCAATATCACGAAAGATGAAAAGCTGACCTTCCAAGAAGCTCAACGAACTCCATATAGGACAGACCTCGAAAGAAAATCACCGAGGCATATCATAATCACACTCGCTAAAACCAAAGACAAACAAAGAATCCTGAGAGCAGCTCGAGAAAAACAAAAAGTCACATACAGAGGAGAAACAATAAGACTAAGCTCGGATTATTTGGCAGAAATCATGCAGGCAAGAAGGCAATGGGATGACAAACATAAAACCTTGAGAGAAAAAAATTGCCAGCCAAGAATAATATATCCTGCAAAACTCTTGTTCACATATGATAGTGAAATTAGATTATTTCCAGATAAACAGAAATTAAGGGACTATGTAAAAACAAACCAAACTTACAAGACTTATTAAAGGGAGTCCTTTGGTCTGAGAACAAACAACATCAGACCACAGGCTGAATATAGGACACAGGATTGTACTAGCTGGATACCAACCTAGGAAATGAACTCTTAAGGACTATGCAAACCCAAAAGAATTACAACAGGGAACCAGAGAGGTTAATCAGTAAATGACAATAAAAGAGGGAATAAACAGTGTAGGTATAGAACCTTTTAATGGAGAGGAAGGCAAGGTGATACCAAGTAATAATAGACTGGTTCAAATCTAGGAAGATAAGGGTAAATTTCAAGGTAACCACAAAGAAAGTTGACAAACCCACTCATCAAAATAAAGAAAAACATAAAGTCTCAGTAGAAGCAAAACCTACAAAAACAACAGAAATGAAAAAAAATCCACAAACAAAAGGAACTCAGCACAGGAGAGTAAGAGGAACAAAGAAAACGTCAGCACCACAAAAAAAGCACTACAAAATGCAGTCTCACTCCTAGGAATATATCCTAGAGAAATAAGAACCATCGCACGAATAGACATATGCACACTCATATTCATTGCAGGACTGTTCGCAATAGCAAAAAGATGGAAACAACCTAGATGCCCATCAACAGATGAATGGATAAACAAACTATGGTACATACACCCAGTGGAGTATTATGCAACGATAAAAAACAATGATGAATCTGTGAAGCATCTCATAACATGGATGAAACTGGAGGACATTATGCTGAGTGAAATAAGTCAATCACAAAAGGACAGATTGTATGAGACCTCTACTGTAAAAACTCATGTAAAAGTTTACACACAAAAAGAAACCATCTTTGCTGGTTACAAGGGATGGGAGGGGTGGGGGGGAACTAAACAGACGATAGATAAGTGGTAACTTTGGTAAAGGGTAAGACAGTACCCAATACTGGGGAAGCCAGCACAACCTGTACAAGGAAAGGTCATGGAAGCTCCCTAGACACATCCAAACTCCCTGAGGGACTGAATTGCTGGGTGGAGGGCTGTGGGATCCATGATCTCTGGGAACATCTATCTCAATTGGCATAACACAGTTTATAAAGACAATGTTCTACATTCTACCTTCGTTAAGTAGCGCTGAGGTCTTAAAAGCCTGTAAGCAGCCATCTAAGATACTCCACTGGTCTCACCCCTTCGGGAGCAAGGGAGAATGAAGAGAACAAGATGCAAGGGAAAGATTAGTCCAAAGGACTAATGGACCACAGCTACCAAGGCCTCCACCAGACTGAGTCCAGTACAGCTAGATGGTGCCTGGCTACCACCACTGACTGCTCTGACTGGGATCACAATAGAGGGTTCTGGACAGAGCTGGATAAGGATGTAGAACAAAATTCCAACTCACAGAAAAAAAAAAAGACCAGATTTACTGGCCTGACAGACTGGAGAAACCCTGAGAGTTTGGCCCCTGGACTCCCTTGTAGCTCAGTGGTGAAGTCACTCCTGAAGTTCACCGTTCAGCCGGGGATTGGGCAGCCTCATAAAACAAAGCAGGACTAATGAGGCACAGCAGTCCAGGGACAAGGACTAGAAGGCAGGAGGGGACAGGAAAGCTGGTAATAGGGAACCCAAGGTTGAGAAGGGACCGTGTTGACGTGTCATGGGATTATTAACCACTGTCATAGGGCAATATGTGTATTGACTGTTTAATGAGAAACTATTTGTTCTGCAAACCTTCATCTAAGGTACAAAAAAAAAAAAAAGAATTATCTATGTGAGATCAAATTAACAACAGCAACTCAAAAGGTTTGATGGGAAGCCTAGGGGGCAGTGAGTTAAAGATAACGGTGATGGAATGATTTGGAAAAGGATAGTGAGAATAGCAGCGCAACCGCAAGAATGTAGTTGATGTCTCTGAATCATACATGTAGAAATTTTGAAATGGTGTAACTTTGGCTATGTATATTTTCACAAAAAAAAAGGTCCTCCAAAGTCAAGAAGGGAGAGTGTTGACATGTCGTGGGGTTGTTAACCAATGTAGTAAAACAATATGTGTACTGACTGTTTAACGAGAAAGTATTTGTTCTGTAAAGCTTCATCTAAAGTACAATAAAAAAAATTTTTTTTAATAAAATATGTAGATTTCATTTTTTCTAGGGGGAGATAAACTAAGGAATCTCTGTGCCGTGTCTGTTTGGGAACAAGTGTGGGTTTGGGGGGATGATGACATCACGGTCCAGGGTCCCATGGCCTCTGGGTGTCCGAGGATAGCCCTATGGGGACCCCATTCAGAAGTCTCCTTCTGCTTCGTCCCCCATAGACCCAAGTCCTTATAAATTTCCAAGCACTGATCTGGGGGAAGCAGCTCCGGGGTGCAGGTGGGGGTGGGATAGCCTTGGAGCCCCCAAGGAGGCCAGACCTTCCCCCAAGCCCCTGACCCTCCCTCTCCGGGCCTGGCGCCAGCAGGCCGGGCACCGAGCTCAGAACTAAACAAAAAAGAGCTGCTTGTTGTGGAGGGTGAGTCATGGAGACCCCAGAATGGCTCTGGGAGGAAAGAGGGGGAGAGGGATCCTCCCCCGCCCAGGAACAGCCCTTCACCCACAGACAGACCCCGGCGAGGGAGCGCGCGGATTCAAAGAAGCCAGAAACTGCGATTTGTACCTTTTTCCTTCTCCACTGCTTTCTTTCGCCTCTCTTGTCTCACTTCACCTCCACCAACCTCATGTGTTTGCAGATGAACGAGCAGAGGCTAGGAAGCTTGGGCCTCACGGGGAGAAAAAGAGCACTGAGGGGAGAAAAAGAGCACTGCCGCTGAGTTGATTCCAACTCATAGCGACCCAACGGGACAGAGTAGAACTGCCCCGTAGGGTTATCCAAGGAGTGGCTGGTGGATTTGAACTGCCGACCTCTTGGTTAGCAGCTGTGGCTCTTAACCACTGTACCACCAGGGCTCCAGGCCTCACAGATACCTGTAATATTGAATAGCTGGACTTCTGGCTCTGCTGTGGGTACTTTCTCCTCCCAGACTAGGCTTGTGCTGGCCTTGAACATAGCATAGTTCACCCTGAAGGGAGGAGAAGAAAATGACCGTGTCTTGTACGAGACAGTTACGTAGTTTCATCCCCATTGCAACCATGTGAGGATGGCATTATGAGCCCATTTTACAGATTAGGAAATTGAGGCTCAGGGTGGTAATTTACACAAGGTCATGTGCCTGGTAAGGGTTAGAGCCTGGATTTGAACCCAGGGTGTCTGACTCCTGACCAGAGTGGTAGCTTAGAGAGGGGGCTTGAAGACAGGATGTCACAGGAGTCTGGAAGAGGATACGAGACGCTATAGTGGGATGAGGAGGAGCTGCTGTTCTGTTTGACTCCGCAGTGGGGCTCCGGGCTCCCATGAAGCTCTGTGCTGGGAGCCCAGGTCTGCGGGTGTGAAATGAAGATGCAGAACTGGTGCCAACAGGGCCATACCCAGCCCCGGCCCCCACCCGAGGGCTCAGGAAATGACGCACCCCAACTGCAGAGCAGATTGTGGGACTGTCTCCAGGATCACCTTTCAGGGGAGGGGCTTGCAGATGGGTGGTCAGCAGCCGCTAGGCTAGCAGGGAGGAGGCCTCCTGGGCTGAGGAGTGTCCACCAGGCTGACCCAGAGCGGGCAGTGTGGTGGGGTGGACAGTGCTGGCCTGTGGGTCAGGTGGCCTGGATTCCAGTCCTACTGTGTGATCTTAGGCAATTTGCTAAATATCTCTGGGCCTCATGCTCCACTTCTATAAACAAGGGGAGATTTTTTTTTTTTTTCTGCCTACCTTCTAGGCTAAAGGCCTAGAGGAAGAGACCCCCCCTACCCTACTGGGGTCTGGCTCTGGGTCAGACAGACTCTGCGGAAAGAGGTGGGGACATGGGACCTCCGCATGATCTGACGGTTGAGAAGGAGTATTAGGAAGCTTGGAACAGCACCCTGGGAGCTGCCTGTAACTATTTCCCCAAGTCCAGCCGTGTGTAAGAGCAGTTTCCTTAGATGTCCTTGCTCTGACATCTGAAGCCCAGAGCCTTTTCTGCTCCTGGGAGATGGAGAATGTGCTAAGGGGTGTGGAGGGGCGGGTGGGGTGGGGGAGAACGGCTAGTGGGCGCCGACTGGCCCAGATTTGGTGGCTTAACCCCACTGCGGGCAGGGCCGGGCACTGGGCTTAGCTGCAGTCAGTCATTTGCTCCTTGCACAGGTAAGGGACCGAGGCCCAGGAGGGATGGCCCCCAGAACCCAGGCTCCCACATTCCCGGGCCTGAGACTGAGCTCTGAGTAGCCAGTCTGCGGGACCTCTCTTTTGGGGCTGCAAGCTGTCTAGAGGCTGGGAGTGCCCAGGGAGCGGGGGGGGGGGGACGCCAGCGTCACTTCCAGTGAGGGGGGTCATCCCCTATTCCACACCAGCCTTGGCGGAGGCAGCAGCTCAGGCGGGAGGGAGGCTGGGGGAGGGGAGGGCAGAGCTTCGCAAGGGAGGACGCAGGAATTCTGGTTGGAAATCATTCAAATGAGGCTCTGAAATCAGAGCCCAGTCTCAGAACAAATTGGCCAGATTTGGCCTGGGGCCGGGTTGAGGGGGGTGGAAGGGGCGGGGAGGAGGCTGGGCCCCGGCTGGGCTGAAGGATAAAAGGGGACATCCGTCTCCCTTCTTGTCCCCCCCAGCTGTCCCTGGGGGCTTCCTGTGGTGACACAGGATAGGGAAGCCGGGGCCCCAGCCACCCATCTGGAGTGTCCCAGAGGGAATGGGTCCCGTTTATCGCTGACACCCTCTAGGGCTGCCCAGCTGTGAGCCTGCCCCATCCCTGACCCTGGTCGACCTTGGGAGCAGGGGAGCCCCTGGTCTTCCCCATCCTACCAAGTATCCATTCAAAACTTTCTAAGTGCTGTGCTCTGTGCTAAGCCCCAAGGGTGCAAGGATGAACTCAGCTGGGAGGTAACACTGAGGCTTTGAGGTGTACCTTAAAGGATGGGTTCTCATTCCTGGGGGATGCTGCTGCCCCCTTGGTCACAGCTGGGGGTAGGAAGGGTGGGAAGTGGGGGAGGATTGGGTAGTGGGGGTGGGCCTGTGTGGGGCCAGGCAGGGGCAGGCAGTGGAGGAAAACCAAAGCCTTCAGAGACCCATCAAAGGAGTTTCTGTGAGAGAGGCAACCCCGCAGAGGTCCCCCAGGTTTCGCTGCCTGGAGAGGGATGAAGGCCTAGTCTGACAGAAAGTGGAGAGGACGTTCCTAGGGGACGGGCTGCGAAGAGGTGTGGCAAGACGCAGGACAGTAGGCTCCTCGTCCAGCACTAGCTTCCTGTCCAGCTGGCTGGCCAGCCCCGGGCGGAGCTGCAGGGAGCTCTTTCCAGGGAGAAGCTCTGTCTGTCTGCCTATAGTGGTCTAGATGTCTGCACCCCCAGTCAGGGAGGGAACAGGGCCCCTTGGCCACCCCCACCCCCATCCCCCCCTTCTCCTAGGCTCAAAGGCCCAAATCAAGTCTCTGAGCCAGACAGAAGCGGGACTCAGACACAGCCATGATAACCCCTTCCTGCCCTGGTCCCAGCCCTGGAGTCTGGTATCCTGCTGCTCAAACACCACCCCACCAGGCAGGATTCTGTCTTTGTCTCCACTGGGGCACTCCTACTTTCTGTCCCCATCTCTCCCTCTGTGACCAAGTTCTGCTCCGTGGACAGGGAACCCTTTCCCACACCTCCCTGAGCTATGACCATCCATAGAGACCTTAATCCCCACCCAACGTAGGGCCTCCGAGGCCTCTCTGACCTTCCCTGCTTCCAGCCACCACGGAGGCTCCCAGAATCCTCCCTGCTTTCCCCTCAATGTAGATTCCCAGGGTCTTTTCTGACCTGCCGCTCGGGGTGGGTCTCCAGAGTCCCGTTTGCCACTCTCGATACCCCCACCCCCACCTAGAATTCTCTCTGTCCTCCCCCCTGCCCCACTGTGGACTTCCAAAACCCTCCTTTGTGTACTCCCCCCTCAGTGGGATCCCTGGGATGGGAGTTTAGGGGAATCTCCCAGAAGAAAGACGCTTCAGCGAGAATGAAGGGGTGGTCCGCCATGGCTTAGCATGGGAAGGGATCTCGGCTTCTGGCCCCTCTTTGGGGATCAGGCTAGGCCTGGACCTCTACTCCCAAACCCCTCCCTCAACTGAGGGAGTGCCGCTGTGGCGGGGCAGTGAGCTGGAGGGGGGATGGGAGGGGCCGGAGAGGTGGGGGGAACGCTCTAGTGTTGTTCTTGGCGTGGAGCCCCCAGCCCCAGGGAAATCCTGACTCTGTGGAAAACTGAGCAGGCAGTCAGGCAGGGAGGAGCTGGAGGAGGAAGAGGAGAAGAAGGGGGAGGAGAACCCGGCCCAGGGTGAGGTGGGGGTAGAGGCTCCTCACATAAATCAATCCCACCAGCGTCTCAGCCCTGACAGAAACCAGAGACCCGGGGTCCCTTGGGAACTGCGGCCGGGAAGGGGGGCACAGACCATCTGAGGGGCTGTGGGGGAGGCAAGGCTGAAATGAGGGGCAGCATCCTGCTCAGAGTGCTCTGCCTCCAGCCCCCCAAGACAACAGGTGTGTGTGTGGGAAGGGTCTGAGAAAACAACTTCACAACCACCGGAGCTGAGCCAGGGTGGCTGTGACAGATTGATGGGGGTGGGGGGTGACCCCACTGCTCTGCAGTTCCGAACACTTTTATTGCCCTGAGTTCTGGTCTGGTTCAACTCCTGAGGAACAGCGTGACTTCAGACAAGTTGTTGTTTGACCTCCCAGGCCTGTCTCCTCAGACGTAAGAGGGGGCACAGACGAGGGGTGAAGGTTGGAGACCCACTCTGGTGTCCTCTGACAAACACTACACCTCAGTCCTTTTCAGTGCTTGGTGGAGGAAAGAATACGGCTCTGAAGCTGGCCGGACGACAGAGTCTAGGCTCTGTCACTTCATGACCGTGGCCTTGGGCAAGTCACGTAACCTCTCATAGGTTACAGATTGATGAGGAAGGGTTGGAGCTGGCAACCCTCAATTTCTACATCTGTACAATGGGTATAAGAATGTCTCACTGGCAGGGATGTGGAGACCTGGTGGCTCAGCAGTGAAGAGCTCAGCTGCTAACCAAAAGGTTGGCAGTTTGAATCCACCAGCCGCTTCCTGGAAACTCTACGGGGCAGTTTTACTCTGTCCTGTAGAGCTGTTATGAGTCAGAATCAACTCAGCGGCAATGGTGCAGGGATGTTATGGCAGTGATCGAGACAACCTATGTAGAGTGCTTGGCACGATGGTTTCTCAGTCAAGGTCGTTATTTTTGTGTTTGCTTCTCGGGTGTTTGCAAATCTGTCAGTCTTCCAAGGATCACCTCTTTCCTTTAAGAGCTGAAGTGGCTCCAGTTCACAAACCAGCAGCACAGGAAACCCTCTCAGTATTTCCAAGGATTCTTGAGATGTCTGGAGCCTGGGTGGTGCAAGCGGCTTTCCATCGGCTGCTAACCTAAAGGTTGGCATTTGGAACCATTCAGCAGCTCTGCGGAAGAAAGTCCTGGCAAACTGCTTCTATAAAGATTACTCCCAAGAAAACCCTGTGGAGCAGTTCTACTCCATAGCGCATGGGGTCACCATGAGTCAGAATCGACTCGATGACAACTGGGTTGGGTTTTTTTTGTTTGTTTGGGATGTCTGTGCTTCTCCTGGTTCCACTGACCCCTCCTGCTGTGGCTGGTGTCTTCCTGTACTGTCGGCCCCTCGGGACACAACATCCCTGGGCTTGTGTGTTGGAAACCATCATGGAAGGTCTGGGCTGTGGGAGGGGGATGCAGTCGGCACAGTGCCAATGCGTTACTCAATATGGCCACCACAGCCACTGGCCTTGTTCCCGCAAAAAGTCCAGTATCGGCCATTTTCTCAGTGCTCCCCACCGAGACACTACTCACAATATCCTGTTCCTGTCCCTCACTCCATTCCATCCAGATTCTTTGTGGCTATTGATGGAGCCCCTCAGCACCCCTTTGCACTGCCCTCCCATCCCTGCCATCCTCACCTCCAAGGAGCACTCTGGCTATACTTCCTCCCTACTCTTGAGTCTGAACAAACTCCCTGGGCTGGGCCAAGCTAGGGCACGGTCTGGGGTGTCTTTGGAAGGGGTTGGTCTGATTCTTCTTGAGTGCTTAGCTGCAGTCCCCCTTTCCAAGGAGGCCTTCTTACCTCCGGGATTTTGTACCCTGATGCAGCCCCAAAGGTTCACATGTCAAGATGCAGGGGCCAATGGAATCAGAGGCCTAGGACAGCCTGGATCTTGCCTAGGTGGCTCTGGCAGGGACCAGAACTGCTGACCTCTGAAGCTGTGGGTGCCCAGTGGTGAAGGAAGTGTGAGATGCCTGGAGGAGAGAGGGTGGCTGGCAGGTTCCCAAACTGTAGCTTTACAAGTGTGTCTCCTCCACTGGATGCCAGCCTGTCAACGGCGGGGTCAGTACCCACTTGCTGTGGTGGCACTTTGGCCCTCTGGACCTCCTGCTCTTCTGGGCTTCAGCTTCTCTTGGCATGTCCCAGGGTTGTGAGGAGTCTGTCCCAGTCAGCTGGGAATTTCTCCAGAGATCTTTCCTCAGTCAGCCGGGCTCCCACCCCCTCACCAGGAGCAGGACACCCTTCTGCAGCTTCCATGACAGGTAGGCATGCACTTGGTCACTCCCAGGGATGGAGCACTCATTACCTCCCAAGGCAGCCCCCATCCTTGAGATGACTGAAAACTTCTAAGTGGAGAATCCAACAAGCATTTACTGCCCGTCCTTCTGTGGGGATGAAAAGGGGGGCAGAGAGCACTGCTGTGGAGGTCTCCTCCGGGGAAAGAGGCAGGGCTGCCTATTTAGGGGCGCCCAGGACCCTGAGGAGGAGACCCAGGTCTGGGGAGCAAGGGACGAGGTTTCAGTCCTTGCTCTGCGGTGAGCTCACTGTGCGGCTGTGAGGGAGAACCTGCTCTCTTTGGGCCTCAGTTTCCACAGCTGGAGACTTTAGGGGCGGGGCTTGGGGACCTCTAAGAGCCCTGCCCCTGGAGACGGAGGCCCTTCCCTGAGTCTATGAATGGCTGGCACAGAGGGACCAGGCCTTGGTTCACGGGGCCAGGCTGGCCCTAGAGTGCTCAGAGAATGAGCCTTGTGTGGAGCAGGACAAGGTTCCCTTTCATTTCACCGGCTCTTGGCAGTAACCCAGGGCCCACAGGCTCTCCCTCCCACCGAGGTCAACCTGACCCTGACCTGGGGGCACAGCCTCCTGGGGCAGTTGAGGTCAGGAGCTGTCAGCTTGGGAGAAGGAGCCCAGCCCTAGCATCAGGCTCCTGTTCTCTGGGCAGGAGTCAGCATCTGAGCAGCTGTACTTCTCTGGGCCTTGGGTCCCCTTCTCCCCTGCAGCCTTGGTGGCCACCAGAAAGACCCCCACTGGCCGTGGCATCAGAGAGACCTCGTATAGAATCCAGGCCCACCACTCACCAGCTGAGTGACCTTGAGCAAGTCACTGCCCCCTTCCTCTGCCTGCGGTCAGTAACGCTAAGGTCTACCTTGCACGCTTGCTGAGAGGATTAGACGCTTGAGCGAGCAGCACACCTACAGCACGCCCTCCATAAAGCGTGGCTGTGAATATCATTATCAGAGGCCCCGCTAAGCAGAGGCGGTGACCAGAAACCAGAACGAGCCTGGCTCTCCTCCTGGGGCCCAGCCCTCGGTCTCTTGGTCAGTTTGTCCATCGGGGCATCGGGGGCTTTCAATTCTCAGACCCTAAAATCTGCACCGTTAAAAGCAGCCAAAACAAACCCTCCGCTCTATTTATGCCGAGAGCGAACAAGCTCCTGGCTGGGCCTAATGGGTTCCAGGTGTGCTGTGTGCCCTGCAGCGGCTGTGACATAGCGGTGGCCGTGGCTGTGACTTTGTCCACCTGGCTGGGAAAGTTCAACTAGGCCAGCCCTCTCCAGCTCAGCCCTCCAGCCTGGCTCCAGAAGGTGCCAGCCCACCCAAAGCAGCACAGATGGGGGGCCCCCGGACTCTCTCTCCCCAACTACCCCAGTCGATGCTGAACGCCTACTGTATGTCCTACCTTGACCTCCGGAGGTTCCAAGGCTGCCGAGAGCACTTTCATAGACCAGTAAAAACTCCCTCTCACAGGAGGTCCACCTCGGGAGTGACCTCCCGGAGAGGCTCCGTGAGCCAGGTGGGAGCCCAGAGGGCACGGGAGAGATTTCTTTTTATTGCCATTGTATGTGAATTATTGTGTTATGTAATCAGAGCGGCAGCCGTCACTTATTAATGGTGACCCACAGGCCAGGTACTGTATCCGGTGCTTTCCGTAACAGGAGCTCTTCCAATCCTTACAGCCACACGTGGCGATGCCATTTTTATCTCAATGGACAGAGAGGGACCCTGAGGCTCAGGGACACCCACCAAGAGTCTTGCCTGTCACACGGTCAGGAAGTGGCTGAAGTGGGATTTGAGCCCAAGGCTGTCTGTCCCACGACTGTGCAGGGCCTGATCAGTGCACATTCACAGGCCGTTCCAGCCCTTCCGTCAAGGATCAGGAGAATGTGTTTGTGTGTGAGCGTGTATGGGAGAATCCCCAGTTAGAAGGCAGAGCGGGGGGCGCTTTCTCCCCGGAGTGACGCCAGAGTCTGAACACCCAGCCAGCTGGGCATACTGCACCCTTCCCCAGAGCCGGCCTGTCCCTCCCCAGTCTCCACGAGCCTCAGCCCTGACCTGCTACGGGGCCATCACCCTGTCTCCCAGCCTCCTTACTACCTCTGGATTGGGCCAGTCCCAACCCTGCACTGGGTAGTGGAGGGGAGCTGGTGGTGTTGGAGCCACCACGTAATCACCGTACTCTCACCCAAATGAGCAGAGTCCTCAGGGACAGACTGAGAGTTCACCATTGGGTATTACTAGAGACCCAGCCTGGAATCACAGGTGGTGCCTGGGCATGACGGCAGGTGAAGGGGCTGCCTCTGCTCTACTGTTTGGGAAGTTATTAGAAATAATCATTTGCAGCCTCTAGTGTCTCAACAAGGAGCCCTGGTGGCGCAGTGGTTAAGTGCTTGACTGCTAACAAAAAGTTTGGCAGTTCGAACCCACCAGCTACTCTTTGGGAGAAAGGTGTGGCCGTCTGCTTCTGTAACGATGACAGCCTTGGAAACGCTATGGGGTCGCTATCAGTTGGAATCAACTTGACTGCAGTGGGTTTGTTTTTTGCTTTTTTTGAGTCTCAACAATCATCCCGTACGTAGTATAGATTTCTTACTCTTATAATCTCTCTAAGCGCCCATACTTCACGTTTATAACCTTATCAAATTGTTAGTTCTTTTATTCATATATCTATCATGTATAAGTAGATATATAAATACAGATATCCAAAAGGACAGTCTGCTTTCTGTGGTATCCTCAGTATCCAGCACAGTGCGGACACATGGTAGGCACTTGGTAAATTTCTGTTGAATGCATTTACGAATCGATGGGTAAAATGGAGAGAGTGGGAAGTAAGAATAGATGAGGCAGAAGCACCAAAGGAAGCTGGGAGGAGAGGAGGGGTTTGAGGATGGAGATCTGAGTCTGTCTATGGAGCTGAGGTGGGAGGCTGCATCCTCGGTGCAGCCCTGAGCAGCCTGAGGTGCTCTGGGATGGGGCAGCTAAGCAGTAGGGCCCCTTCACCTGCCTGGCGCTGAACTGCAGCCTCTCCCAGGTAGGAAATAAGAGGAAACCTGTAGTTTAAGATCGCTCTTGCATCTCCAGATCTTCACACCCAGAAGGGTCACCAGCCAACTTTTTCCCCCTCTTACTGACATTCTCAAGAGGGAATTCTGGAAGGACCTCAGTAGTTGGGCCATTTGAGGGAGGCCACGGAGAGCGGAGAGCTGACTCGGTGATTAGGGCTTCAGGATCAAACGTTTCCCAGCCTATGTCCCCTTCCCCCCATGTCTCTAGAACCATTGGCTGCATGGCACTCTTCCCACCCCTCGATCTCCACTCCTCAGCCCCAATATTCTGGAGGCGTGAAAAGGGAAATTGTTTTGGAGTCATGAAGACACAGGTTCAAGACCAGCTCTACCACTTCCTAGCAGGGAGAACTTGGGCACGCTCAGCTTCTCCAAGCCTGTTTTCTCATTTCTAGAATGGAGATGAAGGAGCCCTGGTGGTACAGTGGTTAAGTGCTTGGCTGCTAACTGAAAAGTCAGTGGTTCTAACCCCTCAGCTGCTCTGCGGGAGAAAGATGTGGCAATCTGCCTCTATAAAGATTACTTGTTGCCGTCAAGTTGATTCCAACACAGAGTAGAACTGCCCCATAGGGTTTCCAAGGAGTGGCTGGTGGATTTGAACTGCTGACCTTTCGGTTAGCAACCAAACTCTTAACTACTGTGCCACCAGGGCTCCACAGCCTTGGAAAACCCTATGAGGCAGTTCTACTCTGTCCTACAGGGTCACTATGAGTTTCAGTTAACTCGACAGCAACGGGTTAGAATGGAGATGATAATCCCCACCTTGCAGGGTTGTTGAAGGGTTAAACGAGCTCATGTGAATGAAGCTATCCCAGTCTAGCATCGTATACCAAAAAAAAAACCAAACTAAACCCATTGGCTTCGAGTCACTTCTCCCTCATAGTAATCCTATAGGACAGAGCAGAACTGCCCCATAAGAAGTCAGTAAAAGGCTGAGCTCTCATTCCTGCTCAGCCACCAACTGGCTGTGTGACCCATCACCTCTGTGGGTCTCAGCTTCCTCATCTGTCCAAGGGAGGGCTGAATCAGATAGTCCTGAAGGCCCCTTCCAGCTCTGACTTGCTTGGTGCTATTCTGAGCAGGATGCCCCACCTCTGGGGTTGGGGGAACACAAGCATTCCTCCTCAGATTCAACCCAGGCACATGCTTGCCCAGCCCCACCCCTCACATTAGCCTGTAGCTGTTGCCACGCTGGCCACACCCTTGGCACCCCGATGTTCCCCCGCCCCCACCCCACTTGCCAGGGCCACAGGTGGGTGGCTCCGTTCCTGTGGTGCTGAGGGAGCCTGGGAGGACAGAGGAAAGGGAAAAAGGGGAAGAGGGCAGGAGAGGGGCTGGCCAGGAGAGCGAGGTGCAAAGGGGGGGCCTTAAGCTGTGTGGGTTCCAGCTCTTCCACTTTCCATCCGAGTGAGTCCCTGGCCCAGCTATTTTAACATCCCGAACGCTGTTTCTTCATTTATAAAACAAATAATAATTTTTAAAACCCCAGTAGATGGCTATGAAGATTAAACGAAATCATGTGTGTCAAGCGCCTGGCATTCTACAGCTCTGTCGGCCGGGGAAGGGACAAACACCTTTCCCCTTACCCCCCGCGGGAAGGGGGACATTTCCTGATGGCCCTGTGGGGGCTCTTTGTCGGGATCTGAGCGGGAGAGGCTGGCAGTCCTCACGCAGCAGCCGGAGCCCCCTCCCCCTGGGCTGGCATCTGGGGTCCTTGGCCCGGGAGCCCCGGCCCACCGAGCCAGCCGCCTTCCCACCCGCACCGCCTTTGGTTCTTTGCCTTTGATCTGCAACCTTCAGGGGGATTAAGAGGCTGAGAGCCCCGTTCCCCGGGGTCCCCCGCTCCCCGCCGCCCTCCCTCCGGGCTGACCTCCCAGTTGGCGGCCTGGCTGGGGGCTGGCTCCGCCGATGGTGGTCTCCGCCGCTCCTACGCGCCGTGCCTCCCGGCAGGCCACTTGGATTACAGGGGCAGCGGCCTCGACAGTGGCTTCGGGGAGCCCCAAGGCCAGGGCTGGGGGGTGGTGGGAAACCGAGCGAGAACGGAGGGCTGGAGGCGCCAGGGGGTGAGCGGGTGGGTGCCCGGAGGCCTCCTGGCCATGCTGGCCGCGGAATCTGTGTAAAGTGTTTAAAAAGAAAAACTCTCCGGAGGAGGACGTAACCTTTTCTTAACATCTGGGGCTCAATTAGCTAATGACAGCAAAGCCTTCTCCGGTGTCGCTGACCCCTGGGCAGCAGCCCCGCTCCCCCACCCCCGGTATTTATACAGCTGCGGCCCGTCGCTGGGACGGGGGCAGGGGGCTTGGCTGGGTTATCTCGGCGGAGATCCTCCGCCCACCCCAAAAAAGAGAGTGAAAAGGCTTAGCACACGGTCCCACCCATCGGCCCCACAGCCTCCTCTAGCAGCTCTCTTTCCCTCGGTCTTCGGCTCTCTGGCTGCCTCGCCCCTCCTCCGTCTTCCCTCCCTTTCCTTTTGCTGTCGCCTTCCCACCTTCCCCTTTCTGGGCTTTCTCGCTCTGCCTCACCCTCTCATTCTGCCTTTCTGCCCTTCTCTTCTTCCTCCACTGTCCTCTCCCTCCTCCCTTTCTAGCCCATGGCTCCCTGCTTGTCTCTCT
Organism: Trichechus manatus latirostris; assembly: GCF_000243295.1. Classification (NCBI taxonomy): domain Eukaryota; kingdom Metazoa; phylum Chordata; class Mammalia; order Sirenia; family Trichechidae; genus Trichechus; species Trichechus manatus. The sequence goes on along the minus strand of NW_004444028.1, from coordinate 6,391,572 downwards.
CTTCCTGCCTGTCCTCTCTCCCTTTTCTCTCCTCTTTCTCTGTCTGGGCTGTTTCTTCGCCCTGGCCTCCCCTCCCTCTGACTCCCTGAATAGCTCCCTTGTTCCCCCTCTGCGTGCCTGTCGCTCTCTCTCTCATTCTACTGCTTCCTCTCCACCTTTGTCTCTCCCTGTCTCCACCTCTGAATGCTCCTCTGTCTGTCCTCCCAGAGGTGTGTCCTGCCCTGGCCGCCAGCAGATACCCCTGAGGCAAGCAGGCCCAGCACCGGGCCAAGTGTCCTCGCCAGCTCACACTTGCAGGCGAATTCCAGACCCCCATGTGGGAAGCATGGGACAAAGGCTGTGTTAAATGCACCCACCCCACTTGGTTAGAGTCAGAGGGGAGCCCCAGGGGCTGCCCTAGCTGCTCCCCACCAGGTCCTGGAGTCTCACCTTCCCTGGAGGCTGTGCTGCACCCCCCACCCCGACCCCCCAACATGCTCAGGAGTTTGAACTCAGGCGCTAGTGCAGACACACACTTTCCTGCCTCCTTTCAGCACAATTAAAACAGCCCGGACTCTTAAAAAAAAAAAACTCACCAATGCGAAGGAAAAAGTAGTGAGTGCAGAAACTATAAATAGCACAGAATAGTCAGGTCCAAAGGGAGTGCAGAGTAGCAAAGAGGAGAGGGTTTGGAATGCAAGGAGCTGGGTTCAAATCACAAGTCCATTACCCGAACAACAATTCTGTAACTCTCGGGCAGGCACTCAACTTGAGCCTCAGTTTCCTCGGCCATAACATGGGGGATAATAATAGTGATTAAACAATGAGGAAACTTATTGCTTGCTTCTGAGACTGCAGTCAATGAAAGGTGAGCTTCTTTAGGGCGTTTGCTTTTTGTTTTCCTGGAGAAAAACCTGGAGTGAGGCCTGGGTAGGAGGGGCAAAGAGGAACACCCCCACCCCACCCCACCCCACCCCCGCCACACCAGAGACTAGTGTATGACTTTTTTTAAATTCAGGATAGCGCTGTCTTCCAGAATTCTACCTCTTCCAAGTACATTTTAAACTTTCGCACCCATTGCAGATTTCTCTACATAAAGCGGGAAGGCTTCAGACCACTTTCACAGAAAAACGCTGATAGGTAACGTTTGCAAACAATCTGAGGGGTCACAGAGTCCCCGACCCCCTTGGGTTGACCCTGGATCGACCCTCGGCTTACTGTGTCCTGGGCGCTTTGGCCCAGATACATGATCGTGAACCCTCAGGAGAACCAAAACGAAAAGGGTATTACTGCCTCCTTTTACCCGGGGAATCGGAGAAGCAAATGCCCAAAGAGCACAGCCATCCTGGGGCAGAAATGGCACTGGGATCCAGGGCTCTTGCCTTTACAGCCAAAGAGGGCTTCTCCCGGCGGGTAGGGAGAAGAGAGAGGTTGCTCGGAAACCTTCGGTAGCCCTAGCTGGGCGAGGAGGGGCAGCGCTGCCACTGTTTCTGGGAGGCAGGGGTAGGTGCGCTGCACCCTCTCACCCCAGGTTCAGGCCGGAGGGGGCAGGGGAGTACAGGGGAGCGGAAGGAGGGTGCTGACTCCTTGCCGCTGCCTGCGCCAGCAGCAGCACCCTCCGCCCCCAGGTCTGGCTCCCTGCGCTCCGGGCTCGCTGCCGGCACCGGATGGAGAGTCCTGAGCAGGCTTAATTTGCAGGAAGACATTCTCATCAGATCTCCTGGACCGCCCCCACCCCCAGCACCCCTCCCGGGGCCCTGGCTGGGCGAGAACAGAGACGGTGGCAGGCAGAAACTGAAGCCCGGGCGCTGGGGCGGTGGCCAGGGGCCGAGGCCTCGGAGGGCTTTGCTCCCCTTGCCAAGGCCAGCCAACCCGCCCGCGCTCAGGAGGCGCGCGCCGCGCGTCCCGGGCCGCTGGGGGCGACCGGCCGGAGGTGGGCCTCCTGGGCGCGGCGGGCGAGCCCACTCCCCACGCCCCAGCAGATGCTCTGAGATTCCTGGGCCTGGGGGAGTGGGGGTCCCCAAGTGGAGGTGCTGGGGCCGAAGACTGGGACGGAGGCACCGGGACACATCCCATCCGGGTGGAAATGGATACTAATTAAGGACGTTTTTATGCTAATACGCACCTGGCTGGGCTTTTCTAGAGATAAAAGAGGATGCGGAGTAGAAGGGAAGGAGTTCCGGTGAGCTGGGAACTTGCGGAAGTGCTTGATTTCTTGATACAAGAACCCGGCTCTGCCGCTCACCTGCCGTGTGCCGGTCGGGAAGTTTCGGGGGAAGTTACAGGGGGCTGTTACGGAGCTAAAGCTTCCTCCTCTTAAAGAGAGGGAACACAGGTCAAGTTTCTTCCCAGCCTCAGTCACTGTCAGCGTGAGAATGGACGTCTGGCCCTTAGCTTGCTCCTTGAGGATAGCGAGGGGTCGGGATGGTAGGGGATGTGAGGAGGTGTGTGGCAGGGGGCTGATCCTGGGAGAGGCCGAGGGTCTGAGTCACAAAAGCCAGGAGAACATTTCCAAGGGGGTGTGGTTCACTATCTTCACCGTTCCTTGGAGGTCAAGACTGGGGGAAGCGGAGGGAGACCTCAGATTCCTAGATTTGTAAAATGAGGGTCAGAGGGAGGAGGCTCAGTGGAAAAGGGATGGGGTGGGGAGCAGGTAGAGAAGTGGGTGTTCTATGATGGGCCCCACCTCAGATTTATCACAGGGTGTCCTGGAGAGGAGAGACGGGTTGAAGATGCCAAGGAGAGAAAGGGGAGATGAGGGAAGGAGTCGTGTCTTTAAGGCTGGAGCTGGTGGGAGCCAGGGCACAGTGGGTGGGAGACTGGGAGATAGGTGGTGGGATGGGGGTTGGGGGGGGGGGAGAGGAGAGTGTGCCAGGATATTCTGATCACGAGGAAGCCCTTTTCATTAGGCAGACTCACCACAGTGCTAAAGAAGGTCTGGATGTCATAGAATTAGGGATAAGAGTGGATCTGGGAAGAATCTACCGTGAAGACAGAATCAGGAGTAGGGTAGAAAGGTCAGAAGGGCTGACAAGCAGGAATGCAGCTGAGGTTGGATTTCAGGAATTTGAAAGTAAAGGAAACCTTGAGGGGACTGGAAAGGGCCAGCATTTACCAAGATTGACTTGCGCCCTTTTATACATTCTCATTTAAACGGAGAAAAGATTGAAGTTGTCAAGGATTTCATTTTACTTGGGTCCACGATCAACGCCCATGGAAGCAGCAGTCAAGAAATCAAACGATGTATTGTATTGGGCAACTCTGCTGCAAAAGACCTCTTTAAAGTGTTGAAAAGCAAAGATGTCACCTTGAGGACTAAGGTGCACCTGACCCAAGCCGTGATATCTTCTATCTCCTCAAATGCATGCAAAAGCTGGACAATGAGTAAGGAAGACCGAAGAAGAATTGATGCCTTTGAATTACGGTGTTGGTGAAGAATGTTGAATATCCCATGGACTACCAGAAGAACTAACTTGCCTATCTTGGAAGAAGTACAGCCAGAGTGCTCCTTAGAAGCGAGGATGGTGAGACTTCGTCTCACATACTTCGGACATGTTAGCAGGAGGGATCAGTCCCTGGAGAAGGACATCATGCTTGGTAAGGTAGAGGGTAAGAGAAAAAGAGGAAGACTCTCAACGAAATGGATTGACACGGTGGTTGCAACAATGGGCTTAAACATAGCAATCATTGTGAGGATGGCACAAGATCAGGCAGTGTTTTGTTCTGTTGTACAAAGGGTCACTAAGAGTCAGAGCCGACTCAACAGCACCTAACAACACAAACAACATACATTCTCATTTAATTCTTACCATACTTTGTGTGATAGGTGTTATTATTCCCATTTTACAGGAAACTGAGGCTCCCAGTGGAGAAGAACGTTGCCAAAGCTCACTGAGCTGGTTAGAGACGAACGTAGGATTTGAACCCAAGTCTGTCTGCTCCAGAATTGAGGCTACTTCTACTGTGCTCCACTGGGTGAGAGTCTTGACCCTGAGGCCACAGCAATCCTTCCTCCCCCAGGTGTGGCCATCCTGGAGCACTGACCCCTTCGGCTGGAAGGAAGGGGCTGGGCTTTTAACCGAGTGCAGCCAGCCGTAAGCCAGCCTGAACTCAGCAGGAAGCCTCCACCCAGCTCTGAGAGGAGAGGGAAACAGGGTGGGCTCCCCCCCAAATGGACAAATGGAATCAAACCATATATATTGTGCTGCAACATGCTCTTTTTCTCTTAATATTTCCATGCCTGTATGTACAGGTCTGTTTAATTTTTTAAGGTTGTGTAGTACTCCTTGTATTCTACTTATTATTTATCTATTCCCCTGCCACTGGACTGTTGTCTCCAATCTGAATGTTCTAAGTGTTTCAATTTATTGAGTAATTTTTTCTTTGTACTTTTACGATCGCAAACAACACAGACACACACAGAGACACACAGACACACACACCCCCTGTGCAGACAGAAGTATTTCTATAGGCAGATTCTTAGAAGCAGTATCAATGGGTCAAGGGTGTACTTGGTTTAAATTCTTATAGATAGTACTAAACTTCCCTAAGAAGAGGCTATACCAGTTTATACTCCCTCCATTAACATATGAGCGTGCCCGTTCTCTCACACCCTTGCCGCTGGGTATTATACTAAAATATATATATATACAGAGAGAGAGAGGGATGGTGGTTCATTGTTAGAATTCTCACCTTCCATGCGGGAGGCCCGTGTTTGATTCCTAGTGGTCAGTGCACCTCAAGCACAGCCATCACTTGTCTGTCTTTGGAGGCTTGAGTGTGTTGCTATGATGCTGAACAGATTTCAGTGGCGCTTCCAGACTAAGACAGACTAGGAAGAAGGACCTGGTGGTCTACTTCCAAAAATCAGCCAGTGAAAACCCTCTGGATCACAATGGTCTGGTCTTGTTGTGGATGGGGTCCCCACGAGTTGGGGGCCGACTCGATGGCAGCTGTCAACCAGTATCTATTTGCCAGTCTAGTGAGTGAAAGAAAAGAGTTTTTCACTTTTGTTTTGATTTGTGTTCCCCCTATTCTCTACAGCTCAGCCACAGCCCCGCTAGCTGAAGAAAGCATTGTGAAGAACTGAAGGGCCCCAGAGTGCGTGAGCAGCAGAGATTTAGGGTGGCTCGGAGGAAGAGCTCATTGTCAGTGGGTGCTGTCAGATAAGGGTGGCAGCAGAATTCCTTTCTCTGAACGCATTCTTATGCTCCTGGGTGGATCAGATGGCCCAGGAGCTCTGAGTGAGGATTGGCTTCCTTGGGTCTTTACACTCAGCAGCCAGATGCCCACTGGGTGACCCGGGCTCTGCAGAGGCTTCAGGGACAAGCTAACAGGCTGTATGGGAAGGAAGAGGTCAGGAAGGACGCAGGAATGTTTTAGCTTCCTGAAAGAGCCAGGGAAGATGAGGGCCACCAGAGTGGGGTGATCCTCTCCTGGGTGCTACGTGAAGTCTGGAAGGTTTGTAGGCTGAGGAGGTGAATGATGGGAAGAGAACGGACTGCAGGCTTAGCAGAGCAAAGGTGGGGTTGGGGGTAGGTGGAGCGTGGTGGCAGCACCCACCCCCACACACACATCCACATCCATCCCCAGCCTATTAATAATAATAACATAGCTGATATTTATTGAGTGCTGACTATATAAGACATTGTTCTAAATGGTTCAATTTATTGAGTAATTTTATCTTAGCAACCATTCTGAGATAGGTATAATTATTATCCACGTTGTATAAATGAGAACGCAGAGACAGGCTGTTTACCGAGGTCACACAGCTAGAAAGTGACCACGCTGGGATTCAGACTCAGGCCATGGGGCTTCACTGCTGCCAACCACCACCCACGTGGGTTATCAGGGCCTTTCTTAGCCAGCTTAATGGTAGGAACTATGATTCACTGAGAGCCTGTGCGGACAAGGCACGTTACGTATCTTGTCTCTAATGCTTATGAAATAAGGGCTATGCAATAGAAGGTATTACCCTCAATTTACAGATGAGAAAAGTGAGGTTCGGAGAGGCTAAGCATCTTGGCTAAGATAGCCCAGCTAAAAAGAGGTTGAGCTAGAATTTGCACTCAGATCCATGCCGGTTGGAAGCCCCTGTCCCTTCCATGTCATTGCAGGGTCTTTCACAACATACCAAACCAAACCCATTGCCATCATTGATTCTGATTCATAGTGGCCCTATAGGACAGAGTGGAACTTCGCCATAGGGCTTCCAAGGGGTGGCTGGTGGATTTGAACTGCCAACCTTTTGGTTAGCAGCCATAGCACTTAACCACTGTGCCACCAGATCTCCCTCACAACATAGGAGGAGGGGAAATACAGAACCACAGAATGGTCAGAGCTGGAAGGGACCTCTGAAACCATCTAATCTGAATCCCTCCTTATGAATGGAGAAAGGGAGGTACAAGGAGGACACTTGCCCAGGGTTACCCAGTAGGTTCCAGAACAAGGCCTTCTGTGGGGGTTAAAGGCTTCGCCTCATCTCTGTGAGAACAGCCTGGAGGGAGAATCTCCGTGTGTGTGTGTGTGTGTGTGTGTGTGTGTGTGTGTGTGTGTCTGTCTGTCTGTCTGTCTGTGTGTGTCTTTGTGTCTGTGTGTGTGTGTCTGGGCATGTGTGTGTCTGTGTGGGGGTGTGTGTGTCTGTGTGTCTCTGTGTGTGTCTGTGTGTGTTCTGTGTGTGTGTCTTGGTTTGTGTGTGTGCATGTGTACTGTGTGTGTCTGTGTATGTGTTTGTGCGTGTGTCTATGTGTCTCTGTATGTGTGTGTGTGTGTGTGTGTGTGTGTGTGTGTCAAGGGGCATATGCATTGTTGGGGAGAACCCGCCCTGATCAGCAGGGCTGACTGGAAGCAGAGTGGCGCTTTATTTTATAGGGGGCCTCTGGGGAAGCCATTCCTTTCCAATAGCTGAAACTCGGAACCTTCCGACACGCCCACACCCCCTACACACACATATCCACCTCCAGCCTACGAAGAGCATGAGCTGGAGTGTCCTGGATAGAGCTGCTTTTGAAGGACTACAGGAACATCCCACCATCCTGGGCGACCCAAAGACTACCATTTCATTTTATAGAGCCACCCAGTTAAGCATTGCCCCTTCCAAGGGTACAAATAACAGTGTAAATTACCCGGTGGGACCTAACAACACAGTGAAAGGATATGTCAGTCATTCACACCTTCCTGTGAATTGTTTGTCAGCTATCAGTTGCTGTCAAGTCAATTCCAGCTGACAGTGACCCGTGTGTCAGTACAACTGTGCTCCATGGAGTTTTCAAGGGCTGATTTTTCAGAAGTAAATCACCAGGCCCTTCCTCCAAGGCACCTCTGGGTGGATTCCAACCTCTAGCCTTTTGGTCAGGGTTAACACGCTGAGTGAGCGTGTTAGCCATTTTCACCACCCAGGGGTTCCGTTTGTCAGCGGGGACAGTGTTTCTCAAGCTAGGTACTGTTATTGATTGAATTGTGTCCCCTAAAAATGTGTGTCAATTTCACTAGGCCATGATTCCTAGTATTGCGTGGTTGTCCACCATTTTGTCATCGGATTTAGTTTTCCTATGTGTTGTAAATCCCACCTCTATGATGTTAATGAGGCGGTTATGTTAATGATACCAGGCTCAATCTACAAGATTAGATTGTGTTTTAAACCAATCTCTTCTGAGATATAAAAGAGAGAAATGAGCAGAGAGACATGGGGACCTCAGACCTCCAAGAAACAAGAGACAGAAGAATAGCGTGTCCTTTGGACCAAGGGTCCCTGTGCTGAGAAGCTCCTAGACTGGGGAAGATTGATGACAAGGACCATCCTCCATAGCTGACAGAGACAGAAAGCCTTCCCCTGGAGCTGGCACCCTGAATTCGGACTTCTAGCCTCCTAGACTGTGAGAGAATAAATTTATCTTTGTTAAAGTCATCCACTTGTGGTATTTCTGTTATAGCAGCGCTAGATTAACTAAGACATATCCTCAGAGTCCCTAAATTCTCTGAATATTTTGAAATTTTGGATTTATATTTCAATGATATTAAAATATTTTAACAGCTATGAAGACAGAACTCTTTTGCAGTTAAACGTTTTCATAGACTAAGGCTTTGGTCCCTTAAGTTTGCGTTGCTCTAATGTGGGTCTGTGGACTGCTGGGAACTCACAGACAGGATCGGTGAGAATTTGCTCTTCCTTTCAATAGGTCTGTACATTACACAAATTTGGGAGATGGTAAGAAGAACGAGTGTGAGCTCTGTCACAATGGGCTTCTCCAGCCCTGGTGCCACAGTTGCTGGTGCACTGGGAGCCTGGTGATGTGGGCTCTGGCCTTGGCCACTTGACCACTCTGGGCCTCAGTTTCTTCAGGTGTAACATCCACTCACTCTTCACCACGTTTGCAACATCTTCTCTGCCAGGCCTGCAACGGTTGCTAAGAGCCACAGGAGATGAACGAGGTTCAAGTCCAGCCTGTGAGGACTTGACAAGCTGGTGAAGGCGCTGAGCCTTGTACTCTCCTGTCTGATAGTTCAGGTTAGGAGGCGCTTCTGAGGCAGAGGATACACAAAGGTCATGAGGTCTAGAGGAGGAAAAGGTTGCTTCTTCCTGTTAGGCCCAAGACAGCTTTATGGTAGGATTGACTTTGGGCTGGCTCTTAAGCCAAAGTCACAGAGGGTGAGGGTCTGGCACTACAGGCACAGAGGAGGAGTGAAACAGGTTTTGCGGGGTGGGCTTGAGGGGAGAACCAGAAGGGACTGGACCTATAGCTGAAGGACCTCAAATATCTCCTCCAACTCTGTAGGGTACAGTGGAACATCATAAAGCCCAAATTGGTTCAAGAGCCTCCCCAAGGTCACACAGCCAGTTGGGGTGGTTCAGATCACCCAGCTGAAAATTAACAACTGGTAGTTGACAAACTAATTTGCAGGAAGGTGTGAATGACTGACATATCCTTTCACTGTGTTGCTAGCTCCGGGTGAGCGATTGAGGTGAGCTAGAATGTTTCCAATCCAGAACTGAGTTCCTAACCTCAAGAATGTTTTCACAGGGTCCAGCCTAAGCTGGCAGCCCCCTCCTTCACCACACACTCCAGGAAGCTGACCACAGACTCCTGCAACCTACCTCTCCAGCCCCTAGGGCTCTTGAGGCACACAGGCCTAGAGTCTAAGGGGTGTTTGAATTTTTTTCCATTTAACAAAACAGCCACATTCTGTTTCTGGGGGGGGGGGGGAAGAAAACCTAGGGTGGCGGGAGGTCTTTAGCCCACCTTTCTGGGTCCCTAATCCTTGTGCTGCAGCAAGAGAACTCAGGCTGGAAAGAGGGGTGAAAGCCAGAGCCTGCAAAAGGCCTCCCCCAAACCCACTTTTCACTCCTTCCCAGAATGGGGGACGGGACTCCTATAGCCTTCTGTGAATGGGCTATAGATTCCAGTCTTGATTACAGACGACCTTGGCTCTACTCAGCCCCAGGAGCCTCTTTCTTCCCTTGGTTTTGGGGGACTTTCAGGCTGTGCCGACCCTTCTGGGTCTGGAGAAAATCCTCCCCTCACACAGGTCTCTTGGGGTCCACAGTCACCTATCTGGGCTGAGGGGGCTCATTCCCCTAGGACTTACAGGATAATAGTGAGGCTATCCGAATGAGCCTGGGTGAAAAAGGCCCTTCTCTCAGAAGAGATGTGGAAAGAACAGGCTAGTGTGGGCCTCCGTCATAGATGCTCAAAAGCATGGGTGTGAAACCCAGATTTATCATCTCTCATCTAGGTTTGTTTGCTGCTACAGTGACCACCATAACAACCACAGTCACCACCTCCCTCTCCACCACTATCACTATCTCCAGCTCTACCACAAGCAAGAACTCCATGTTTGCTGCCATCACTGCCTCCATCTCTGCCACCAAAAACCCCACCACTTCTGCCACTATCAGCATCTCCAGCTCTACAATAGGCATGACCTTGACCACTGTCACCACTACATCTCCACCAGTATCACCACCATCTCCACCACAACCATTACATCTTCACCACTATCACCGTCTACATCACTGTCATCATCATCATCTCCTCTATAACCACCTCCTCCATGTCCACTCAATCATGACCTCCAAGTCCACCACCATCACTGCATCCATCTCCACCACTATCACCACCATCTCCACCACAATCATTACATCTTCGCCACTATCACCGTCTACATCACTGTCATCATCATCATCTCCACTATAACCACCTCCTCCATGTCCACCTCAATCATGACCTCCAAGTCCACCACCATCACTGCATCCATCTCCACCACTATCACCACCATCTCCACCACAATCATTACATCTTCGCCACTATCACCGTCTACATCACTGTCGTCATCAACATCTCCACTATAACCACCTCCTCCATGTCCACCTCAATCATGAGCTCCAAGTCCACCCCATCACTGCATCCATCTCCACCACCACTATCCCTCTCACCTCTCCTAACACTTCTATTGCCACTACCAGCACAGTTACCCCGCCCACCCCTACCTCTGCCCATTTTAATCCATCCATGTTACATAGAACATAAAGAACTGCTGTTTGAGTTAACCTTTCAACCTCTTCCTTTGCCCAATGCCAGAAGGGCCAACTATAGACACCATTTCCCCAGTTTTTCCAGACTTCTCATGGAAGATGAAATGTCTTCTTTTTAAGTTAAGGAAGATAATGTGTCTCTTGCCGTTCCTGATTTACCAGGCCCATCATTCTGTCTTAGAGGAAATTGGATTACTCTGACAGAATGTGTTCTTTGGAAAGCAGTGCTGGCTGTTACCTAATTCCTTATAATCTAGTGTTTGCAGATTGATTTTTTGATGACGTGTCCCAGTAGTTTTCTATTATAACAGCTCAGCTGATGGGCCCAGCACTTCCAGCGACATCTGCTTTCCCCCAGGTTTAAAGAGAGGCAGGAACAGGCTGCCTGGGTCTTGCTCTTGTCTCCAGGCCTCTCACCAGTTCTCCATAAATCCCCCCAGAGTGAGAGCTAGTGATTTGTCTCCAACTTGGGCCTATTCCTTAAGTACCTAAGCATGTAAGTCATCAGGGTCCTTGGATGTTAATACACAAGTTCTTTCCTTATTCCCCTTTGGCGTCCTGCCTTGTCACGATTCCATGAAGTGCCTCTTTCAGTTTTCAGATCACAGCTGACCTTTTCAGGCTAAGACAAAATTAAAAGCCTCTGCTTTTTTAGTGTCACTCCTCATAGGCTTTCTTCTCCCAACCTAAAATATGAGCCAACAACCTCCTATCAGTTTTCTTGGTCTGCTACAGTTAGAAAATGTTTTTCTCATTCTTTTGCCTCCTTGTGCAAGTTATACCTCCTTCCTTTTTCGGAAGGACATTTCTGATTTTTATCTCTGCAGTCTTTTGTTATTTCTTTGTATGGACCCCTCTTCGCAACCTGGCCCGAGTTCTCCCTGTCTTTGCCATGTGCATTATCGTTTTAGTTCTCCAGAAGCTTTCTGCATAACTGACAAGTAATCTGCGGGTCCCGTTTAGCTGCTTTGTGCACCAGGATCTTCTCATTCTCTTGCTCCTGGTTTTGCTGTCTTCTGTGGGAATGGTCAGTTCTCCTCGGAGACTTCCTTTGGTTCTTAACCTCAGTGTTTGTGCTTTTCATCTCGGTTCTCAAAGCCCAGTCCAGAAGGCTTTCAGAAAGTGCCAGTTCTGACTCTTGTTTGAGTTCCTGCTTTTCTTCCTTTCTCTCAGGTGGCGATCACTTTTCTTTCTTTTTTAAAATTTTATTTATTTTGTTGTTGTTGAGAATACATGCAACAAAACATACAGCAATTCGACCGTTTCTACATATACAATTTGGTGACATTGATTACATTCTTCAAGTTGTGCAACCATTCTCACCCTCCTTTTCTGAGTTGTTCCTCCACCATTAACATAGACTCACTGCCCCCTAAGGTTCCTATCTAATCTTTTCAGTTGCTGTCGTCAATTTGATCCCATGTCGATAGATCTTAAAACAGCAAAATACTCAAGGCAGACATTCTTTACTAGTTAAGCTAAACTATTTGGTTTTAAGAAGATTTCTGGGATATGTTTGGTTTAAGGTTTAAAGATTATCTCAGGGCAGTAGTTTCAGGGGGTTAGCGAACCTTCATGGCTCCAGGAAATCTGGAGTCCATGAGAATTTTAAATTCTGTTCTACATTTTCCCCCTTTTGACTGGAATTCTTCTATAGAATCTTTGATCAAAATGTTCAGTAATGGTAGCTCGGCACAGTCCAGTTCTTCTGGTCTCATGGCAAAGGAGGTAGTTGTTCATGGTGGCAATTACCCACACACGCATTTCCTTCTCCTATAACTGACTTGCCTTCTTCCTCTGTTGCTCCAGTCAAATAAAGACCAATTCTCCTGCCTTGGATGGCCACTTGCAAGCTTTTAAGACCCCAGGCACTATGCAAACGAACTAAGAGGTAGATCAGAAGTGCTAAAGATGTTATTAGGCCAATTAATTGGGATGTCCCTTGAAACTATGACAAAATCTTCAAACCAAAGAACCAAATCCCATGAGGTGTTCGGTTGTACATAAGCAGCTTCAGCTGCTACTCTTTTTTCTTTTTTTGGTCATTATTATAAATATATCTATGACACAACTTTTGTCAATTCAACTTTTTACAGGTGTACAACTTATTGACAGCACTTAGAGTAATCGGCTGTGGCAGGTGGTGGTCACTTTTCTTAACACTCCCTTCCACTCTCCAGCACCTTCAGCATGTGAGTGCCCCTAGTCAGCACTGCTCCCCTGTCCTGTGCTTGGGGTAATGGCCCTCAGGAGGGGTCCAGCATCTGGATCTGGTTCTTGGTGCCCATAGTAGGGATGTGGTACTACCAGGTGTACTTGGTTACTGTGAGAGCCCTCTCTATTCACCGCCTCATTTGTTCATTCTCTGATTCCTTCTTTCCCTCCAGAAACTCTTTTTGTCTGGGCCCTGCCAGCTGTGGGCTCACAGGGCAGATAAGTCTTCCTGATGGTAAGGTCTATCATTACTAGGAGGATTGCACCAGCTAGTAAGGTACACAGACCTGAAATTAGGTTCATTCCAGAGAAGGTGACCAGTTCAAGGCATGGAAACAATGGTGTATGAATGATATGTTCTGCCTCTTTACTGGAATGACTTCTCTGAAAAAGCCTTATTATCCTAACCCCTATTCTTATGGATGCGATTCCATTGGGAAATAGGGTTTTCTCTGTTGTGTTAATGAGGTCATATTGGTGTAGGCTGTGTCTTAAGCCTAATCACTTTTGAGATACAAAAAGAGGAGATTAGGCACAAATAGGGGAAAGATAGATGCCACATGGAGATCGCCAAGGAACCCAGGAACGCTGGGGTTACAGAAGCTGAGACAAGGATTTCCCCCAACAGCCACAAAGAGACAGCCTTCCCCTAGAGCCGGTGCCCTGAGTTTAAAGTTAGGAAGGTGTTTGCCAAAAAAGGGGATATAGATAGGGTCGCTATGAGTCGGAATCGATTTGACAGCAACAGGGTTGGTTTTTTGGTGGAGAAGGGCATTCTAGGCAGAGCAACAGGATGTGCAAAGGCAGAGAGGGATGTCTGCAACTGGTCACATGGGGTGAGCTGACCTCTGTACTCCATGAAGGCCCCTGGTCTTCCTGCTCTTCCACTGGTCTGGATGGACATGTCAAGATGGCCTTGCCAAGGCCCTTTCAGTGCCTCCCCCACGGGATCCCAACATGCCCCGCCTCATCTTGCTGTCATCTCCACACTTGCCTCTTTATAGTGAAGGCTTTTTCCAATCTAACCTGGTCAACCAGTATCCCCACTTGCCTGAGGGGAGGCTTGGGACACCCTACTTTCCTGATGACTATGAAAATAGAAATACCCCATGAGTCCCTATTGAGATCCCCAAGGTGGGTGTCTTAGTCATCTAGTGCTGCTATAACAGAAATATCACAAGTGGGTGGCTTTAACAAACAGACATTTATTTTCTCACAGTTTAGGAGGCTAGAAGTCCAAATTCAGGGTGCCGGCTCTAGAGGAAGACTTTCTCTCTGTCAGCTTTGGGGGAAGAAGGTCCTGTGTCTTCAGCCTCCATTCCTTGGCTGATCTTCATGTGCCATAGCATTAACCTTCCCCATCTCTGCTTGCTTACTTGCTTGTTTCATCTCTTCTATATCTCAAAAGAGACTGATTCAAGAGATACCTTACACTAACACTGTCTCATTAACATAACAAAAAAACATATTCCCAAATGGGATTATAACCACAGGTCTAGGGGTGAGGATTTGCAACACATATTTTTGGGGGACACAATTCAATCCATAACAGTGAGGCTGCTTGTTTCTCTCCCACGACCCAGCATAAGCTAAGCATCCTCTACAATCTAGATTAAATTTTTTTATGTGTAAAAAAACTAGAAAGTACAGATTATCAAGAATTTAAAAATAGTTTAAAAAAACCATGCATAATCCCAGCATTCAGAGTTAACCATGTTGACAATTTGATGTATATCCCTCCAGATGCATAGTTTAATGAAATAAGCGGTTGGCAACGTGGGCATCTCTGAGAGCACATGCAGGTCTTCCTCATTATCTTAGACAGCCGCATGGTACTCCACTGTTCAGGTGAACCATAATTTACTCCTATTTGGAAGATTGATGAATGGTGCAGACTGAGTGAAAAAAAAAAACTAGGGCCATTATAGATTCCCCTTCTGCGTTTTCCATGTTCCTTTGGGGTCCAGTGTTTTGAGGGTTATAGAAAGCACGCTGGTCTAGAGAGAGGACCCGTGGTTTGAATGTAGCCTGTTTAGCCACAGTGTGGGGCTTTGGCTCTGTCTACACATCTCTCTGAGCCTCATGCTACTGGATGTTTTGAAACATTTAACAAACTGACCACTCTCCCCTTCTTGATCTCCTTCCTTCCTCTGGCTCCTCCACCCCAGCGCTCCTCCTGTATTTTACCTTTCCTTGTCAGCTTCCTGAACTGGAAATTTTTCTTCTGACCAGTGCTTAGATGTTGGTACTCCCCAGGGTTCTGTCCTTGACTCTCTTACCTTCCTACTTCTTCACACTCAGCTTGTTCCCTTTGGATGACTCATTCAGTTCTATGCATTTGAGAACCAAACTCTACCCGGCCCACCTCTCTTTCCTGAAGCCTAGCTCCACATATCCAACCGCTCAAAGACCATCTCCATCACACACTCAGTGTGCCCACATTTGAGCTCATTTTCCTTTCCCCCAAACTTCGTCTCCTCTGCTCAATCATACAGCCTTGTTCCTGATCGTACCAGTACATTTCCCTCCTCTACTCCTACACCCTGCCTCAGTTCAGGCCAGGTATTATGGACTGAATTGTGTCCCCTAAAATATGTGTTGGAATCCTAACCCCTATTCCTGTGGATGTGATCCCATTTGGAAATAGGGTTTTTTCTTTGTTGTGTTGATGAGGTCATACTGGTGTAGGCTGTGTCTTAAACCTGTTCATTTTTGAGATATAAAAAGAGGGGATTAGGCACCTGACCCATTGATCTGTTGCTGTCGAGTTAATTCCAAGTCATAGTGACCCCTATAGGGTCTCGAACTGCCGACCTTTTGGTTAGCAGCTGAGCTCTTAACCACTGTGCCACCAGGGTTTCGTGATATTAGGCACAAGCAAGCACAAATGAGGGAAAGATAGATGCCACATGGAGCTCGCCAAGGAACCCAGGAATGCTGGGGTTTCAGAGGCTAAGATAAAGATTTTTCCCAAGAGCCACAGAGAGAGAGCCTTCCCCTAGAGCCAGTTCCCTGACTTCCTGAATTGTGAGAAAATAAGTTTCTGTTCTTTAAAACTGCCCACTGTGGTATTTCTGTTACAGCAGCACTAGCAAACTAAGACATCATGTCACCCTCCTCCTGGGTGATGCCCACAGCCTTCTCCCTGGTTTCCCACCTCCACATTCTCTTCCAATCCATCCACCAGATGCTTTTTCCAGTACTTTTTAAAATTGAGGTGTAATTTACATACAATGAAATGCACACATTTTAAGTACACAATTAGATGAAATTTAACAAATATATTACAAACTTGGAACCATCACTCTAACGAAGACAGAGAAAATTGCCATTGTCCCTTAAAGATCCTCATGACCCTTTTCAGTCAATTCCCCTCTTCAGAGGCAATAGCTTCTCTGATTTCTTGCACCATAGATTAGTTTTTCCTATTCTATAGAACCTCACATAAATGGAATCATGCAAGTTGTATTCTTTTGCTTGGCAAAATGTCTTTGAGATTCCTTCATGTTGTCACCATAATCACTTAAAAGTATTTATTGATGTCAGCCTCTTGCCTAAAGCTTTTCAGTGGCCAATTATCCGAAGTCCAGGCTTCTGCGTGATCTGGCCTCATCTCCCACATTGCCCACCCTTCGCTCTGTTCTCTGGGCAAAGTGAACCATTTTATTCACCTGCACAAACACAGCTTTGCATGTGCTGAGTCCTGCAGCTGGAATTCCTCCATCCCCTGCTGGACTCCTACTCAACTAGCAGCACTCTGCTCAGACAGATTCTGTGAGCCTTTCTCTGATCCAGTCTCACTCCCAGGACAAAGAGTCTATCAGCTTTACTACAATGAAATGTGTCCATCACCCTAGTCACACCTGAGCCCCTGCCCTTCATTGACTGAATGAGTAGATTCATGGATTCCTCCCTCAGCATGACTCCTCTACTGTGTACATTATTTATTAATGTGCACACTGCACTGCTGTGTTTATGTATTTGTGTAACCCCTTAGCTATGCTTAGGACAGGAAGATACGATCTGTTTCCAGAAACTCTTCCTTGTAGGGAACACTCTTGCTGCCTACCCAAGAGCCATTCCCTGCAAGTCTTCTTTGCTAACAGATGTTGATCTTGTTTGAGCAGCCATGTGTCCAGAGATGGCTTTGACTGTGATCGGTTGAGGGGTGGTCTAGTTCTGGCCAATGAGTCGTAAGGGAGTCATCTGCAGTAGGCTTCTAGGAAAGATTTTTCTCCCTGATAAGAAAACATGAGTGGTAAATGCCCCTTTTTATGCCTTTCCTTTTCCTCTTGTTTGGAACACTACTATGTGAGGGTTTGATGTCTGGAGCTGTGGCAGCCATCTTGTGATCATGAGGCATAGGCCAAGAGAAGCACAGAGGCACTGATCCAGCACCCTAACATTACTGAGAAACTAAACAAACCCTGAGTTTAGTGAGTGGCTTCTTAGAGGATCTGATTTGTTTGTTTGCTTTAATAGAATTTATATTTTTAGAGCAGTTTTAGGTTTACAGAAAATACAGAAAGTTTTCATATGTATATTCTTTCTCCCTCACACAGTTTCTCCTTTTGTTAATATCTTGCATTCAGTGTGGTACCTTTGCGACAACTGATGAACACATTCTGATACATTATTATTAAGTAAAGTCCACAGTTTACACGAGGGTTCACTCTTTGTGGTGACAATCTTATGGATTTTGACAATGTATAATATCATGTGTCCACCATCACAGTATCTTACAGAGTACTTTAACTGCCCGAAAAATGCCCTGTGCTCCACTTGTTTACCCCTCCCAGCCAGGTCCTTGGCAATCACTGATCTTACTATCGCTATGGTTTTGCCCTGTCCTGAATGTTATATAGTTGGAATCATACAGTAGGTAGCCTTTTCAGGCTGGTTTCTTTCAGTTACCAACATGCATTTAAGGCTCCTCCATGTCTTTTCGTAACTCAGTAGATCATTTCTTTCTATCACTGAATAGTACTCCATTGTATGGATGTACCACACTTAGTTTATCCCTTCCCCTATTAAAGGACATCTTGGTTGCTTCCAATTTTTAGCAAAGTATGAATAAAGCTGCTATAAACATCGTGTGCAGGCTTTGTGTGATATAGGTCTTCAACTCATTCAGGCAAATACCTAGGGGTGTGATGGCTGGATTGGTACTTTGGTTTTTAACCCCCCTAAATCCACCTGGCAAGCTGAGCAACTAGTATGGAATGGATTCCTATTCTCTTTTCCTCTCAGAGTATGAGAGTGTTAAAGCGGCCATGCCAAGAGGCTGTTCCTGCCTCAGATAGGAGCAAGGCGGATCTTCACCATGACCAGAAGAACACACACACCTGGACACCCACATGTCCTGAGGGGCTCACCTGAGGGCACGCAGATCATGGGCAGGTGCCCCCACACACGCACACACACATACACTGCTGCGTGGACTGGGGGGACAAAGTCGGTGTGGAGACACACAGGGTCAGGATGCAATGTAGGGCAGGCTAGGGCATGAGGAAAGCAACCCCTTCCCGCCTCTCCCAGCCGACTTCCCACGGCTGGGCAGTGTGTTCTGGCACCATGGCAACCAGGTATGAGGGCAGCATGCAGAAAGTGAAGCTTAACCTTAGGACACCGTGCGGAGGTAGATGGGCCTGAAGATATTGGGTCCATGACCTTCTGTCCTCCCAGCCTCAGCTCAGACCTGCAGGTGCCGCCCAGCCCAGCCAAGGCCACAGTCATCAGGAAATGCCGTTCTCTGCTCGCTCTCACTGCCTAACTAGCCAGTTGGGCCCCCCTGCTTGATCATACCAGCTCTGACCCTGGAATGACCTGTTCTCCATCTTTGCCTGAGCCCTGGTGGTGCAATGGTTAAGTGCTCAGCTGTTAACTGAAAGGACAGCAGTTCAAACCCACCAGGGACTCCACAGGAAAAAGACCTAGCAACCTGCTCCTGTAAAGATTACAGCCTAGGAAACCCTATGGGGTAGTTCTACTCTGTCTTATGGGGTTGCTATGAGTCGGAATCGACTCGATGGCAGACAGCAACAATCTTTGCCTGCATACTCAGGGTGAGTTCCAGTCCCGCCTCCTCCTGGAAGCCTTCCCTGATTTCCCCAGTCCACAGAGCTCTTTTCTTCTGAAATTGTCTTGTAGTTACTATACTGTCTGAGGCGTTCATGTTATGGCATTGGGATTTTGTCCCAATTCAATTCAACAAGTTCCTAATATGTGCTAGACACCATGCTGAGTGCCGAATGCTCATGTGGGTATCTTGGGGCTAAATGTACTCTAGCCTCTTTAGACTTCAGATGGAGCTGAGGACCATTTGGCAGCTCCAGCTTCCTGATCAGGAGAAGTTCCCACTGGTTCCCAGCCTAGGCAGGGCTGAGGGTGTGGGATGCAGAGCCTTGGACGGTCACTCCCTAAATCTCATCTTTCTCAGCTGTAAAATGAGGATTATAACACCTACCTCACAGATTTGTTTTGAGGATGAATGAGATGATGAGATAATATATGCAAAGTACCTGTTCTGGATTGAATTGTGTTCCCCTAAAAATGTATTTTGAAGTCCTAACCTCTAGTACCTGTGAAAGTGACCTTGTTTGGAAACAGGGTCTTTGGTGATGTTATCAGTTAACAGAACACGAGGTCATACCAGAATCGGGTGAGTCCTAATCCCGTCTTGAGTGCTGTCCTTATAAAAGAGGAAAAAGAGACAAAGAGAAAGGAGACCAATTGAAGATGCATTTACATGCCAAAGAAATGCTTGGGGCCCCTGGAAGCCTCATATGCATGTGAAAGCTGGACAATGAATAAGGAAGACAAAAGAAGAATTGACGCCTTTGAATTGTGGTCTTGGCAAAGAACATTGGATATACCATGGACTGCCAAAAGAACAAACAAATCTTATCTTGGAAGAAGTACAACCAGAATGCTCCTTGGGACTAAAGATGGTGAGACTTTGCCTCACATACTTTGGACTCGTTATTAGGAGGGATCAGCCCCTGGAGAAGGACATCATGTTTGGTAAAGTAGAGGGTCAGTGAAAAAGAGGAAGACCCTCAAAGGGATGGACTGACACAGTGGATGCAACAATGAGCTCAAGCATAACAATGATTATGAAGATGGTGCAGGGCCAGGCGGTGTTGCCTTCCATTGTACACAGGGTCGCTGTGAGATGGAATGGACGGCACCTAACAACAGCAACAACCTGAAGCTGGAAGAGACAAGGAAGGATCTTCCCCTAGAGCAGACAGAACACGCCCCTGCCAAAGCCCTGAGTTTGGACTTCTAGCCTCCAGAACTGTGAGGCAACAACGTTCTGTCTTTATAAGCCACTCAGTTTGTGGTGTTTTGTTAAGGCAGTCCTAGGAAATCAATACAAGACCTAGTACAGTGATCATTATGTTAGATCTCAGCCTCTTTCTCCATGCCAACTCCCACTCTCCACCCCCTGAATCTACCTAGTAACTAAACAAAACCACTATGTTCCCCTCAGGACTGCTCACTGTCCTGGAGAGTAGAGTTAAATAAGGCAGAGGCCTGTCTTCCAGGAGCTCACCCTCTACTGCTTTCACATTTACTCCTCCCATCAACTCTGAGGCAGGAAATAGTTCTTTCTACCTGAAAGATGATGAAGCCAGGGCTCAGAGAGGCTAAGCCTCGCCTAGTAGGTAGAGTTGGACTCAGAATCATGCCTGAGACATAAAAGAAGCCCTAACTAAGCTTTACTTGGGTGAGAACACTTGGTACTATGAAGATGTCAGTTCTGTCCACCTCCCCCAAAAGCCAAACCTGTTGCCATTGAGTCGATTCTGACTCATGGTGATCTCATGTGTTACAGAGTAAAACTGTTCTCTTAATAGAAGCAGATTGCCAGGACTTTCTTTTGTGGTACAGCTGGCTGGGGTTGAACTGCCAATCTTTAGGTTAGTAGTCAAGTACAAACCATCTGCGCCACCCTAGGGGCCTTCAGTTCGCCCAAAGAGATCTGTAAATTCAACATAATGCCGATCAAAATTTCAACATTTTTTTTTTTTGTGAAATTTTACAAGTCAATTCTAAAACTAATCTGGAAGAATAACTATGTCAGAATAGCCAAGGAATATTTGCGAAAGAAGTACAATGAAAGGGAATTTGCCCTATCAGATATCAAAACACTACCAAGTAATACTAATTAAAATGGTCTTGTTCTGGCACAGGAGTAGACAAATGGGTCGCTGTCACAGAACAGAATCTGAAAAGCATTCTTGTGTAAATTAGCATTTAAAATCAGTAAGGAAAGGACAGATTCTTCAATAAATATTGTAGAGACAATTGGCTCTCCTGGTGGAAAAAAAAATAAAGTTAGATTCCTGCTTCTCACCATTACTAAAATGAATTCCAGATGGATTAGAGAGATAACTGTAAAAAAAAAAAAAATTATAAAACTATTAAAAGAAAATACAGGAGAATTTGCTTATAACCTTAGGTTAGGAAAGGCTTTCTTTTGCAAGACATAAAACACAGAAACCATAAAAGGAAGATGGCTAGATTTGATTACATCCACATTTAAAACTGCTGTGTGACAAAACCCATAAAAAAACCAAACCTGTTGCCAACTCATAGCTCCCTATAGGACAGAATAGAACAGCCCCATAGGATTTCCAAGGAGCTCCTGGCAGATTTGAACTGCCAACCTTTTGTTTAGCAGACATTGCTCTTAAATACTACACCACCAGGATTTTGGTGTGACAAAAGACACCATAAATACTGTTACAGGACAAGCGACAGATTGGAAGAAGAAATCTGTAATGTACATACCTGTCATGGATTGAATTGTTTCACCCAAAAATGTGTGTCAGCTTGGCTAGTCAATGATTCCCAGTAGTGTGGTTGTCCACCATTTTGTCATCTGATGTGATTTTCCTATGTGTGGTAAATCCTACCTCTATGATATTAATTAGATGAGGTTATCAGAAGTTATGTTAATGAAGCAGGGCTCAATCTACAAGATTAGGCTGTGTTTTAAGTCCATCTCTTATGAGATTTAAAAGAGAGAAGTGAGCAGAGAGACATTGGAACTTCATACCACCAAGAAACAAGAGCCAGGAGAATAGCATGTCCTTTGGACCTGAGGTCCCTGCACTGGGGAAGATTGATGACAAAGGCCTTTCCTCCAGAGCTGATAGAGGGACATAGCCTTCCCCTGTAGCTGGCACCCTGAATTTGGGCTTCTAGCCTCCTAGACTGTAAGAGAATAAATTTCTGTTTGTTAAAGCCATCTGCTTGTGGTATTTCTGTTATTTCTTTCTTGGTGGTATGAGGTCCCTCTCCTCTCTGCTTGCTTCTTTCATTTATATCTCAAAAGAGACTGACTCAAGATACAACCTAATCTTTTAGATTGAGTCCTGCCTCATTAACATAACTTCCTCTAATCCTGCTTCATTAACATCACAGAGGTTAGGATTTACTACACATAGGATAATCACATCAGATCACAAAATAGTGGACAACCACAAAATACTGGGAATCATGGCCTAGCCAGACTGACACACATTTTTGGGGACACAATTCAATCTGTAATTTACCCATGAAGTTTTTATTACTATTCAGAGGTTAGAGACTTGATAACCTTGGTATATTCTGACTATTTAGTATTATGTCTCAAGATTATTATTATGTATTGTATCTGAAGCTCTTTGAAAATAAGGTTAATCATTACCATTAGCAATATTTTTGCCTAAAGTTTCTTTTTAATTGACTTTATTTGGTTTTGCATTACTTTTGTAGTTAATTCCCATCAAGTCTTTCACTTTAAGAATTATTATAAGTTAATCATAGGTATTTTTAAGTTGTCATCTGCAGATAAGTTTTACTTTCCTCCTTCACTGAAAATGTTTGACCAAAATATTTCAACAAAAATGAACTATATCAGACTTATAAACAGGACTATAATATTTTGAATATGGATATTATTGAACTAAACCAATATTTCTAGAACTCTTGTGTAGAAGCTGATGGAGTTTTCAGACTGCTGCTGATTCAGAATTACATGGAAGCAAAATTAACTACATAGGACTGAATAAACCTAAAGAATTACTATCAGGCTTATATGAGAATATTGCTGATGTTCAATTTTCTAGATATAGGAAACAATTTTTAATTTTTCTTTCCCTTTTTAATGTAAGATCAACTATTTCAGTAACTAATAACACTGCTGGATACAGGAGTATCCTATGGTAAGAGTTTTTCTCATCTCCTGATTCTTGCTATTTGACTAGCGCAAATGGCACATCTTGGTTATGTGGCTCTAACCTTTGGCCTTAGCTTCCACCTGGATGGATTAGCAAATGTACTATGGGGTTGAGTTGAACCCTAGGTTGAATATTAACTGACTTACCTCTTCCAGCTGACACACCCCTTTTTAAGAGCTCATTAGTCCAGATCTGGATTTCAATGGTACAATCGTTTGGCTTCGATTTTTGTACCTCAGTAGGATTAGAAGATATTATGGCTCATGTCAAAGATCTGACTGAACATGTTCAGAGTGTTTTAAATGATTCCACCCATGGACTCCAAGAAATGAATACTAGAATGACTGTGATGAGACAAATAGTTCTTCAAAACCAAATAGCTCTCAACATCCTTACTATTGCACAAAGAGGCACCTGTGATGAATAAGGTTGTGTGTCAGCTTGGCTAGGCCATGATTCTCAGTGGTTTGCAGATATTATGTAATCATCCTCCATTTTGTGAACTGATGATGTGACCCAGCAGCCTGCCAACTGGCCTGCTGATTTTGGGTTCATCAGCCCCTGCAACTGCGTGAGTCAGGAGAAGCATCCAGCTTGATGCCTGACTCACGGCTTTAGGACTTGCCAGCCTCCACAACTGTGTGAGCCATTTCTGTCCCATTTGCCCTCACTACAATCCTAGAAAACGCCTTAAAGTCCAACCTCTTACCCTCTGGACCTGTGCTTGAATGGCAGCTAGATTTCATCCAGCTCACATCCGCAAATGGATATAAATATGTATTAGTAATGATTTGTAGATTTTCACACCGGATAGAGGCCTTTCCTTGTCATTAGCTACAATAGCCTTTGTAGCAAAGAGACTTCTTAAGAACATCAAAACCACCTGAAGAGCACTAAAAACTCTTTGTAGTGATCAGGGCACTCATTTACCAACCAAGTTATCCAAGAACTGTGCTGAGTTTTTCCTTCTTATCAAAGATTACACTGCCCTTATCATCCACAGTCTTCTAGTCTTGTAGAAAGAACTAATGGAATAATTAAAACCCAAATAGCAATGATTTGTGAAATCTTATCTTGGACTAAGGTCCTACCATTGGTTCTTTTAAATTTGAAGTCTACACCATTTGGATATCACAAACTTATTCCCTATGAAATAATTGCTGGGAGACCCATGGTCCCTCCCTATGTCATCTGCACTGACCCTGACATTGTATGACCTGTCCTGCTGGAATACTGTAAAAAAATATCTTTCACAGGTTAGAGAAGTATTTGATGACCAGAAATAAAACACCCAGAATCCACCTAACATCATCCCTGGGGAATATGTGTATTGGAAGAAACATCAGTTAAAAGACTCGTTGGAACCTTGTTGGAAGGGACTCTACTTAGATCTCTTCACCAACTCATGTGCAGCAAAGCTGGAAGGAGTTAAACCCTGGATTCATTTGTCACAACTTAAAAGGGCTAAGACACTTCTTTGGACTTGTCTGTCCTCTGGAGAGCTGAAAATCACATTTAAATGCTCTTGTGGCCAGAAGCAGATGACTGCAGAAGTAGACAGTTCATCCCAAGATCACAGAACAAGACCTCATGCATGTAACTGAATTTTATGGACTTTGCTTGGTGATTATAGCTATCCTTATTGTGTACCCGTGGTCTTATATCCTGGTAGTTTTATTCACTGTGAAAGCCCATATAAGCCTTATTCATTTCTTCCTAACAGTTTCTTCTAATGTTTGGAGAGAGAATGTATTAGTTAAATTAGCCTAATCAGTAGCTAGTGCCGATAATTTGACTAAATATTAGATCTGTCATCTGTCTCCGTGATCTGTGCATGAAAATTCAGCTCCATTTGTGTCTCCCATATTAAATTATAGTCTTGTACCCAATCCTGCTGTTAACTTCAACCTCACTTTTAAAGGGGCCATATGTGTTAGACTACAGCATCCCCCTGGATTGCAGACCCAACCTCAGGCACCATGCCTTAATTTAACCCAAATTGTAAGCAATAATTTCTCTGAAGCTGCTTGGGACTCTTCTGACTGCCAAAATGATTTTCTAATCTCGTGTGGTAGACTCCCTAGATTCTGAAAAAATGCCCATGCTGTGAATTTAACAGCGTGCCTGAGAGGATGAAGAAGTGTTTGTATTGAACTTTGGAACAGGCTAAAGTTGAACAATGTCCATCTGTGATAATTCTTTGGTAGAAAATTGGCTTGAGAAAACCAATCAAACCATCTCTTTCTCATACAATGCTGCCAGAAATGGTATGATCTGTGCCCCTTATTGGTATATATTTATTTCTATGTGAAGGATCAGGTTATCCTGCAATAGAAAAGCCTACTCCATGTGATCATCCTTATGCTTGGGCATTACCTTGCTTACATGGTTGGAACATGATGGGTCAATGCACCTTAGGGACTTTAGGAATCCCCTTAGATATCCACACCTATAATGAAAGTAAATGCTGGAGTAGTGATATAAAAATCTTCACTCAGAATAAGAGAGGCTATATCACAAGACAATTCGATAGCTGATAAACCTGGGATGGGATGGGTAGTTTTCTGAATACTCTTACCCAGCTATGGTATTCCCCAGCTTGAAAGATCTATTTGCAATTTATCTGCTACAACGGCTCAAATTGCTGATTACTTTGAAGATGGAATGGCAGCCCAACAGAAAACTTTAGAATCCTTTGTAAAGTGGTATTAGATAATGTCTTAGTCATCTAGTGCTGCTACAACAGAAATACCACAAGTGGATGGTTTTAACAAAGAGAAATTTATTTCCTTACAGTAAAGTAGGCTAAAAGTCCAAATTCAGGGTGTCAGCTCCAGGGGAAGGCTTCCTCTCTCTTGGCCTTCTCATCAGTGTTCCCCCAGACTAGGAGCTTCTCAGTGCAGGGACCCCGGTCCAAAGGACACGCTCTGCTCCCGGCACTGCTTTCTTGATGGTATGAGGTCCCCCTGTCTCACTGCTCACTTCTCTCTTTTATATCTCAAGAGATTGCCTCAGGACACAATTCAGTCTTGTAGATCCAGTCCTGCCTTACTAATAACTGCCACCCATCCTCCCTCATTAACATCATAGAGGCAGGATTTACAATGTATAGGAAAATCACACAGTACCAGGAATCATGGCCCAGCCAAACTGATATACATGTTTTTGGGGGGACACAATTCAATCCATGACAGATAATATAATAGTTCTTGATCTCCTCCTAGCTTAACAAGGAGAAGCCTGTGCCATTGCTAACACCTCTTGCTGTTCTTGGATAAATGTCACAGGAGAAGTAAAACAAGATATTAAAAAATTCACCAGAAAGCTACTTGGCTACATTCAATACTTCCTTTGCCTGACTCTCCCTTTTTAGACATTTTTAGTAGGTTACTCAATAGCACTGGTTCCTGGTTGTGCTCTATACTACAGACTGGATTAATTATCCTGCTTCCTGTAATAATTATTGTAGGTCTTCTTAAATGTTGTATGAAATGCCTGTCTAATGCTTGTAATCAAACCACAGTCCATCCTGCTATGCAGAGAATTATGTATCATGAAGAAACTAAGTCTTTAAAGGAGAACAACTTTACACCTTGAGTTAGCCTTTTAGGGTGTCAAGTTGTTCCTCCAAATGTGGCCACACATACCACAACTAGAGGATCACAGAAGCAGACTGTCTGAACTATGGCATGGTGAAGAAGTGGATGAAGAATCCAACATGTGAAAAAATCAATCCAATGAAAAAAATCCATGTGGAAGGAACCATTCTCCTATTGGAACTTCATGGAGATTCTTAATCAAAAGGGGGAAGTGTGAAAGAGCACTCTAAAACTGAGGTGCTTGGCATAACTAAAATGGCTGACCTAGATCTGGATCAGACTCCATTTTGTTTTAAACCCCTTCTGCTGCTTGTAAATTATGAGCACCACTTTTAGGCAAACAAGTCTTGTTTTGCAAATAAATGCAGTTATGCTTGCTTGACTATGATTCCAGAAAGTGTGTGCAGATTGTTCTTGGAAAAAATGCTTGTCCTTAGAAAGAATGGGTTTGAAAATAGATTAACTGGTGTGCAGAAAGGTCTGTTTGTGGTTGTAGTCACACTAGCCTTCTTGTATAAAAACCCTGCACTCCTTTGTGAACATTGGAGCACTTTGTATTTTTTACTTTGTGTTGCCCAGCTTGAGATGCATTATTCCTCAATAAAACTCTTTTCTTTCACTCCTAACAGAGTACAAGATTTTCTCTGATGACAGATACATGCCATGTGGAGATGGCCAATGAACTGAGGAAAACCAGGGTTACAGAAACAGAGACAAGAATTTTTCCCCAAAGCAGAAACAGAGCTTCCCCTAGAGTTCATGTCCTGAATTCAGACCTCTAGCCTCCTAAACTGTGAGAAAACAAATGTCTGTTCGTTAAAGCCACTCACTTGTGGTATTTCTGTTATAGCAGCACTAGGAAACTAAGACAATCCTGAAATTAAAAGGTCTTGTTACGAGGAAAAAGCAAGTCACAAAACAATAAGACTCAATTAACGTGATTAGTTTTCTGGGTTTGAAGGATTAGGACCATAATCTTATGGGACAACTTGGTCAATTAACATAAAATAGTTCATAAAGCTTATGTTCTACATCCTAGTTTGGTGAGTAGTGTCTGGGGTCTTAAAAGCTTGCAAGCAGCCATCTAAGATACATCTATTGGTGTCTACTCATCTGGAGCAAAAGAGAAAGAAGGAAACCAAAGACTCAGAGAAGAAACTAGTCTACAGGACAAAAATAGTCTACATGAACCACGGCCTCATCTACCCTGAGACCAGGAGAACTAGATGGTGCCTGGATACCACTACTGACTGTTCTGATCAGGACCACAATAGATGAATCCTGATGGAATGGGAGAAAAATGTGGGACAGAAAGCAAATTCTTAAAAAGTCCAGACTTACTGGACCAGTTGAGACCAGAGGATTCCCTGAGACTATTACCCTGAGATACTTTTTAAACCTTGAACCCAAACTATCTCGATGTCACTTTTATGTAAATAACAGATTGGCTCACAAAGTAAAGAATACCATCCATGAGTACTCTGCACCTTTAAAAAATCATGTTTATGAGACCAAATGGTCAACAATTACTCTAAACAAAATATGAGAAGATAAGGGGGCAGGGAAACCAGATTACTGGAAATGGAACAACAAGAGCAGAAATAATGAGAATTTTGACACATTGTGAAAAATGTAACCAATGTTACTGAATAAGTTGTGTAGAAATTGTTAAACGGGAACCTAATTTGCTGTGTAAACTTTCACTGAAAACACAATAAATTATTATTAAAACAAAACAATATGGCTCTATTTACATAAACACACCCACTTCAAAACTATGCGCATGAGGAAAAATATTCTGGAAGGGTACAAACCGACTATCTCTGGGGAGGGGAGTGGGACTGTGTGGGAGCCAGGCAAGGGGCTTTCTCTAAACTATTTAATTTTTTTAATAGTAAGTATGCACGTATTATTTATGTAATAAAAATACATTTAAGATAACCAGAAAAACCAGCTCTTGCTCAATGTCCAGCAATTTATGCTCTTAGCTTTGCAGCCCTGCTCACAGCTGGTGCCCTGGACCTGTTGCATAGATCCCATGCATGTTTCCTGATTGTACACATCTCTGCCCCCTTCACCACCTCTACCACACTAGGCTCTTGATCTAGGTTCTGAACCTGTGCCGCTTAGTGTTCTTGACTCCTGGGGCCTGTCATGGTCAGGAACAAAAGGCAACTGGGCATGGTCCTAGCCCCAAAAGAGCACATTGGCCCAGTAAAATAAGAGCAATAAGACAGCTTCAGAAAAGATGTGGTTGGAGAAACCAGGAAAGGCTTCCTAGAGGATGTGGCATTCACACTGGGGCTTGAAAGATGGATACTTTTATCCCCTGCCCCATTATGTTAAAAACTATATAACACCATTACAGAAATTTTGAATAACAGAGAGAAAACCTCTTCCCCTTTAATCCCATCACCGTAACCCAACAACTTTTGTAAATTCCCTTTAAGTCTTTGTCCACAAGGCACACGTACATTTAGGTGTGCAATCTAAATAATGCATTTGATTCTGTGGGGTTTTTAAAATATAACATCATATCATAATCACTTTTCTGTATTACTAAGCAAGATTTATTATGATCACTTTTAATGGCTGTGCAATATACCATCCGGTGAATGCACTGTGATTTAATTACCCAGTCACTTATTGGTGGGTGTTTAGTTGTTCATTAGTTCTAATGCTGCAATATGCAACAAGTAGGGTTTTTTTTTTTTTTTTTTTGTTATTTCCTTGGAACAAGTCATTTCTCAGAAGTGGAAACACTAGGTCAAAATTTATGAACATTTTTATGGCCCTTGAAACATGTTGCCAAATTGCTTCTAAAAGTAACGTTCCAGAGCACACTGAGGGCTTTGTTAGACTAGTATGGGAGGTATGGGAATGGGATGGGGCTCCCATTTCTAGGAAGCAGCATGTGCAAAGGTGCATTGACCAGGAAGGAATTCTATGATTTATCCCTTGAATGCCATGGCATGTCCAAGACATAGAATTCTGTGGCCGATTATGTTGGTTGGCAAACTCAAATTCAATAGCCATTGTTATCCTCCCACCATCTAAGGTAAGAGTCAGATAATCTCTTTTCCAGCTTCTTTTGCAGCTAAAAGTGACCATGTGACTCAGTTCTAGCCAAAAAGATGTAATGGAAACATTGATAGAGCTTTCCTTTCTTTTTCTTTTTTTTTTTTACATTTTCAACGAGTTTATTAAATCTTTCAACTGGGAAGTTGAAGGAATTTGATTTCATGATTAAAGGGAAAGATGTCATTGGCACCATCTCTCCTTCCATATTCCTGCCTGAATGCAGGTTGTAATGCCTGGAGCTGCAGCAGCCACATTAAGACTATGAGGCGACAAGCAAGCGGACAGGAAACCAATGCAGTGAGGGTGACAGAAAGGAAGACAGAAAGAGCCTGGGTCCTTGGTGGCATCATTTGAGCAGCTGAATCAACACCATCAACCACCTCCCTCTAACTTGTTATTAGGTGGGAGAAAAAAAAACCCAAAACCCTATTTGATTAAATCTGTTCTGTTCCTTGCAGTCAAATGTTTCCTAACTGATACAAAACTCCACTGTGCCCTGTCTCCCTCAGACAGCACCTGGGATTCAGATTCCAGACTGTTAGACTAGAGTTTAATTCTGTCCCATGAAACTGGTGACGATCATTGGAGTCCAGTACGTTTCCTGCCCGCCCACCCACCGTCTTGGCTGTATTTTCTTCCTGGCTCTGGCAGCTTGTGTGGGGGCCTGTCTTGGTTATCTACTGCAGCTATAACAGAGGACGACTGGTGGCGCAGTGGTTAAGAGCCACAGCTGCTAACCAAAAGGTCGGCAGTTTGAATCCACCAGCTGCTCCTTGGAAGTCCTATGGGGCAGTTCTACTCTGTCCTGTGGGGTCCCTATGAGTTGGAATCAAATCAACGGCAATGGGTTTTTGGCTATAACAGAAATACCACAAGTGGGTGGCTTTAACAGGTGACAGCTCTAGAAAAGACTTTCTGTCAACCCTGGAGGAAGGTCCTTGTCTCTTCAGCTTCTACTTCCTGGTTCCTTGGAGATCTCCATGTGTCTTGGCATCTCTCTTCCCCCATCTCTGCTTTTCTCTCTTGCTTGTTTTAATCTCTTTTTTATCTTAAAAGAGATTGATTCAAAACATACCCTACACTAATCATACCTCATCAACATAACAGAGACAACCTATTCCCAAACGGGATTATAACCACAGGCATAACATCTAGTCAATTCTGACTCATAGAGACCCTATAGGACAGAGTAGAACTGCCCCATAGGGTTTCCAAGGAGTGACTGGTGGATTTGAACTCTTGACCTTTTGGTTAGCAGCCGAGCTCTCAACCACTGCACCACCAGGGCTCCGCAGCCTTGGAAACCCTATGAGGCAGTTGTGCTCTGTCCTATAGGATTGCTATGAGTCGGAGTTGACTCGACAGCAATGGGTTTTGTTTTGTTTTGCTCCCTTGAGGTTTCAAGAGAATCCTGGGCCAAGAGCCTTGGAATCACTTCTGGCTCTTTCCTTCCCCAGTTCTTTGGGTGGCCGTGGTCGAGTCACTTAACCTCTCTGAGCAACGATCACCTCATCTGTAAAACAGGGACAAGCAGGGTTGCTGGCAGGATTTAGATCTGCAAATCAGGTAACGTGGTAGATGCACATCAGTGTCTTCCATCTGAAGACAACGAAGTTCTCAGCGGTGCAGCAGAAGCCCCAAGCCATCACTAGGGATGCAACCTAGTGTGACAAGTCTCCATGAAGATGTGTTCCAGGAGCCCATGTGGCCTCCTCTGGGGAGATCTGGTGCTAGGAGTGACACAGGCTCTTCCCAGTCACCCGGAATGGAAAGTGTCCCCAGGCAGGCAACATGGTGTGCACCCAGGCTGATGTTTACCACATCCGCAACAGGCTCCCAGGGGAGAGAAGGAGGCTTTTCTTCTGGGACACCCCAGGGCCTGCGGGGCCTGCTGAGGCCTCAGGAGCTGGTGGGGCTGTCCCCAGGCTCTCTCCCAGTGGCCAGAGTCAAGGTCAGCCTGCCTCTCTCCCTCACCCAGAGTCTGCAGTGCTGGGAGGGGAGCCCACCCCAGGTCTCCCCAGCACATTCCCAGCTGACAACTTGACGAACACATTCTCCAAGCCAAAATTAGGACACATGCTTTGTCCAGAGATTCTTTCCATGGCGGAAAGTATTTATTTGAAAGTTCTTATCCAGGAATAAAAATGAAATCTACTGGAGGTTTAATAACTCACCGTATTTGGAAGGAACACAGATATGTACAGCCAGGGTCACCTTGGACGCACTGACTCATCTCAGGAGAGGGTTCCTTCTCAACAGCTGGGGGGGGGGGGGCGGGGTCGAAGTCTTAGGCCCAAGGGCAGAAGTGGAGAGGTGATAGGGGCTGGCCGTGGGCAGAAGTTACTTGCCTTGAACACTCCCAAACTAGCAACTTTTCAAGAGTTTTTAAAGGGGGTATAAAGGCATGATAATTATGAAACCAGAATGAACAGATGTAAATGGAGGAGTATGAAGGCAAATCTATGGCCACAGGAAGCAGGTGATCAAAGGCTGGCATCTTTATTATCCACTAACCACCCCTCACGACTGGACCAATAAGCAACATCAGGATAAATGGAGAAAAGATTGACACTGTCAAGGATTTCATTTTACTTGGATCCACAATCAACGCCCATGGAAGCAGCAGTTAAGAAATCAAATGACGTATTGCATTGGGGAAATCTGCTGCAAAAGATCTCTTTAAAGTGTTGAAAAGCAAAGATGTTACTTTGAGGACTAAGGTATTCCTGACCTAAGCCATGGTGTTATCAATTGCTTCGTATGCATGCAAAAACTGGACAATGAATAAGGAAAACCGAAGGAGAATGGATACCTTTGAATGATGGTGTTGGTGAAGAATATTGAATATCCCATGGACTGCCGGAAGAACAAACAAGTCTGTCTTGGAAGAAGTACAGCCAGAGTGCTCCTTGAAAGCGAGGATGGCGAGACTTTGTCTCACATACTTTGGACCTGTTATCGGGAGGGACCAGTAGAGGGTCAGCGAAAAAAAGGAAGACCCTCAGTGAGATGGACTCACACAGTGGCTGCAACAATGGGCTCAAACACAGCAATGACTGTGAGGATGGCGTAGGACTGGGCAGTGTTTTGTTGTGCTGTACATAGGGTAGCTATGAGTCGGAACCCACTCGACAGCACCTAACAACGACAACCACCCCCCACACACAACTTACCAGCCGTGCAGGCCCTGCACCCATACCCTCCTCCCCCAGATAGGTCTCTGCTGGGGTGGTGGTGGGAGCTCAAGTCCCAGCCTCCTAGACAGAGTTTCCATCTGTCTTCAGTAGTCACTTGCAGCCGAAGAGGGGAAGAGGGGAAGGGAGGGAGAGGTGGGAGACCCAGGATGGAAGCTGTTCTCACTGTAGCAAGGGTTCTCTGATGGCATTTCCACCATCTCAGAATAAGGTTATACCAGTTGCCATTGAATGGATTCTGACTCATGGTGACCCCGTGTGCATCAGAGTAGAACTGTGCTCTATAGGATTTTCCATGGCTGATTTTTTGGAAGTAGAGCACCAGGCCTTTCTTCTGAGAGGCCTCTGGGAGAACTCAAACCTCTAACCTTAGCTACCAAGTCTGGTAAGAGCTTGTACCACCCAGGGATTCCAGGACAAGGTCGGAATCCCCTAGAAGTCTGCTCACATCACACCAGCCTTAGAGAACACAGGACTCACCTGTCAGCCTCCCCTGCTCACGCATCTCTGAGAAAGTTGTGTGCTTGGATGGAGAGGCTGGGTTCGAGTTCTCACTTGGCCGCTGTGCCCTCTCGGGGAGCAGGCCATCAGGGGCCAGCTTGTCACCTGAGGCCAGAGGAAGACAAGGGATCCTGGATGAAATCCTTGCTGTGCATCTTCCTGTGTGACCTTGGTCAAGGTACTCAATCGCGCTGAGCATCCGTTTCCTCCCGTGTAACAAGCCTCATGATCTCTACCTTACAGGCCTGGTCATACATGCAGAGCACACATTTCATTGTCTGGCACACTGAATAAATGTAGGCCACTGATAAATGGTAACTACTAGTATATAAAAACCATTAAGACACAGAAAAGTACAAGATTAACAATAATTATAGTAATTATCTCGGTCTCCTCATTCCCCGGTCAGAAGGAAGCGAGAAGACAGGACTAATAAGTCCTTCCATCCTGATGCCTGACTTCTCATGGAGGCTCTTTGCTCTTAGGCGCATGGGTTCTGATGAATCTTCACGGAGACTTTTCTCTTCCACAATGCCGGTCAGACCCCGGGAGATGGCAGGATCCTGCTCACAGCTGGATAGAATGCTGCTCCGGCCCATAGGGGAGCAAGACCAAGGGTACCCCTCACTGTGGGGGTTGCCCTCTTTGGGCCAGCCTGGATGCCCCACCCCCCAGCTCCCGCAGCTCCAACGATCCCTGGGTGTGACCCCTTCTCGGCCCTCCCCTGCCTGCTCAGCTAAAGGAGGCCTGAGCTGCTGTGACCCTAAAAAGCTGCTCAGTGGCGTTGCAGCTCAGCAGGGTAGGCAGCGCTTTGCACTTTAAAGGGGAGATCCCAAGGAATGCTGGCTTCCTGCTCGTTGCTGGCCTGGTCTCCAGGTCCCCTAGGCCTCCAGGTCCCCCAGGCCTCCAGGTCCCCCAGGCGGGCCAGGCAAACCCCTGCTTGACGCTCAGCCTGGCCCCGCCTCTCGCGGAGTCCCCCTTTCCTCCCGCCCCCCCTCCTCTAGCCTGCAGTGGGGAGGCCGAGGAGGGGAGGGAAGTCTTAATTTCTCCCGCCTCTAATCAGCACAGCTGGGAGAACCGCCAGCGAGGGCCGAGGAGGTGGAAGGCCATAGGCCTATCTACAAGCACCCAGTCACCAGAGCCCGGCTTCCCTCCTAACTAGCCATGGAGCAAACAAATTATCTTTGTTGTTCCTGGGAAATCTGCAAGTACTTAGCCGTGTAATTAGCATCGGTGGCTCGCACCAGCGGTTCAGGTGAACAGGCCACTGCTACCCGGTCCCAGGCCCTCCGCCCATAATCAAAACCAAAGCGGCCGCCAGGGTGCTCTTGGGTGAAGACGACCTCAGACTCAGTCGAGCCAACACCTGGGACGGTTTCTCCAGGAGCCCAGAGCGCCAGGGACTGGGGAACTCGGAAATGCAAGATGCAGGGGGTGGGGGGCCCTCCATTGCCTCGTACGGCTGGGCTGCGGCGCTCCGAAGCCAGGGCAGGTGGAGGGCCTGAGGCCTGACCCACCGCTGCCAAAGCTCTGGGCCCAGGGACCTGCGTTTCAGCCAGCTCTCCAGGGGGCTCTGCTGGGACACCAACTCTAGGGAGACACTGATGGTCTCTAAGGTCACTTGAGTCGACGCCATGTTAATAGTGATCGGTATCATTTATTGAATGTTTACTAGGTTCAGGGGCTTTATATATCAATGTTATTTAATTCTCGTAATACCCTGTGAAAAAGGCATGGGTATGCCTATTTTTTTTTTAATATGCCCTTAAAAAATGCACTTTATTTTTTAGACCAGTTTTTAGGTTTACAAAAAAATTATGCAGACATTTCAGAGCTCGCATATCCCCCTCCTGCCCCCTACACAGGGTGTCCTAGTATTAACATCTTGCATTAGTGGGCTAAGGGCTTGAGGGGCCCAAACAGTTTGCTCTCAGCTGCACACCAAGAGATGGACAGTTGAAACCTACCTGCAGTGCTTCAGAAGAAAGGCCTGGCAATCTGCTATAATCTAAGAAAACTCTATGGAGCAGTTTCACTCTGTAACACATGGGGCGGCCATGAGTCAGGATCCACTCCACAGCAAGAGGTTTTTTTGGTATTAATACGGTACATTTGTTACAACTGATGAACCAATATTGATACATTGTATCAATTACCTTCCACGGTTTACACAAGGGCCCAGTCTTTTCGCTGTGCACACTGTGGGTTTTCACAAATGCGTTGTGTCATGTGTCCGCCATCACAGTACGTGCAGAATAGTTTCACTGCCCCCAAAACATCCTGGGCTTCACCTTGAATATGCTTTTTTCATAGATAAGGAAACTCCAGCCCAGACTTACTCAAAGTCACATAGTGACAGGGCTGAGAGTCACTGCTGTCTCCAAACCCTGTTCTTGGCCGTTCCCCAGAGCTACGACCCACTTGAAGCTACTTGTTCTATGAAATGCGGAGGTTAAGTGGAGTCTCCCTGACCCTGCAATGGAATGACAGCTCCCTCTGCCAGAGGGGACCAGGAGGGGTGCAACAGGGAAACTCCAAGGTGTCTTCTACCTGCTCGCTGGGGGAAGCTGTTCTCAGCTTCCTGCTCAAACAGGGAATAACACAACTTCCCTTTATTCCGGAGCCCTGGAGGCATAACAGTTAAGAACTCGATGGTTAATCAAAAGGTCAGCATTTCGAATCCACCAGCCGCTCCTTGGAAACCCTCTGGGGCAGTTCTACGCTGTCCTGTAGGGTTGCTATGAGTTGGAATTGACTTGATGACAACGGGTTGGTTTTTGTTTTTTAACCCTTTATTCTAGGAGTCGCTGGATAGGTAATGAACTCTGCTGCTAACCGAAAGGTTGGAGGTTCAAGCCCACCCAGAGGTGCCTTGAAAGGAAGGCTTGGTGATCTATGGGGTCACCAGGAGTCGGACTCGACTCAGCTGCAACTGGTCCCTCCTCCCCCTTTATCCCACTGGGGCAGAAAGTGGCTCCTGTATTCAGAGTAGAAGGGACAGGCCAGAAGGGGCAGACATAGCCGCTGGGACAGGGAGCAGAGGCTCAGCATGGAGCCCGCTACCTGGTGACACAGGTGGCTGGCACTTCCAGAGAGAATGGCCGGAGGGAGGCAGCTCCCCACCACTGACAGAGATTGTGCGTAAATGAACCCCGAGTGTGTCGCCCTCAGAGGTGGGGGGTTCAGGCAGAGCCCAGAGCAGCCAGCGTGGGCTGGAGTGGGGAGACCCACAGGTGGGGCGTGGCAGAAGATGGCTGGCCAGCTAAGATGTTGATTTCAGCCTGGATAGCACAGAGCTGGGTTTTCGTCAGTTCCACCGTGAAGAGGACATTGGAAATTAGTATCAAAACCCCACTGAGAAGCGTCCATAGTTTCCATATGTAATCATGCTTGGCTTAGCTGGATAGTAAAATGTTTATGATTTTCTTTCCGAGGTTGAATTTAGTCATTCTCAATGAACCATTGTTGGCTTCGTGCACTCCCGAATTAAAGAAGCCCTCTAGGTGATGTTATAGACTGACAGAGACCTGGGCTAGGTGGACCCACCCTGGCTATGGAAGCCGAGCTGGGGGCCCACACTGGGCAAACCCAGGGGTGAAGCTGCTTTAACAGGCCTGGGGGCCGCATGCCACTCGAAGCGCTGGCTCTGGCTCCAGCAAAGACTTCACCCTCTGTCTGCGTTAAGGACCTCTCATGGCACTTGTGATTCACATGCAGATATTCGAATAGTACACCCCTCTGCCCCCCATGACATGTGCGAAATTTCAGTAAACTGAGGCATCACTGCACTCAGCTAAATGATCGGGCAAGCACTGATCCTGGTTCTTCCTGCTTCCCCTGGAAACGGCCGGCAGTGCAGAGGCCTCTTGCCCCCGTCCCTATGCTTAGCTCACCCTAGGCTGGCAATGCCTTGGAGATCAGCCCACACAATCTCCTCACAGTCTGCGGGGAGCCAGAGGCAGGTGCGGCGGGCAGGCTCAGGGCCCGGGATTCCCACCATCTCTCTCCACACACGTGCCCACACTTATACACAGACACGCACAGTCACATATGAGCGTACACGCTCACACAAAGATGTACATGTTCGTATTCATAGACGCACACACATGTTCATATACACAGACACCCATGTGCTCACACAGACGTACATTCACACACATAGACACGCACACTCACACATGCTCACACATGCGTGTACATTCATATTCAGACACACTCACACAGACAAAGTCATATGCAGACACACTAACACACTCACACCCAGACACATTTATTCACAAATTCTCATGAATAGACCACACACACATTCATGGAAACACTCAGAAACTGACATGCACACCTACACACTCAGACAGCGACACACAGAGACGCCTACACACTCAGCGACACACAGAGACACACGCTCAGACAAGATACACACTTTTCACAGCACACACTTACAGACCCCACCTCATGCGAGCAAACACACACACACACACACACACACACACACACACACACACATTCCCCTCTTGGTTGCCCCTCAGACAGGAGCAGAGCAGGCCCTCACTCTCTCTGCCTCTTTGCCTGAACCCCTGGGAGCACATGCTTGGGGGGGCCCCACCTCCGCCACCACGCCCAGATACCCTGATGATGACTGCAGGCTCCGACCCAGCCCTGCCCTCCTCTGGCTTGTCTGAGCGTCTCTCCCACACATCAGCAGCCTCTCACAACAGCTCCCCGCCACGCTCTCCCACGCACACAGCCTCTGACACACACAGACACACACAGACACAGACACAGACACACACAGACACACAGACACACACACACACACACACACACACACACACACACGCACGCACGCCCGCACGCGCACTCCCCTGCTCCGTGCCTCACCATCACACAGGGCTGCTCTGCTCCAGCTCCTCCCCTCACATCCCCACCATTTGCCTGTCAGCTCTCCCCCGCACAGCCCCCGACCTGGGTCTTTGTCTCCTGCACAAACACAAGGCCCCACGCACACACCCTGTATCTTTGTCTCTCGGCACAAGGAACAACTTGAGCCGTGGCAAGTGGGAGAGCGTCAGGCCTGATGGACGCTGTTATTCTTAGCCCTGTCAATGAACACTTCACCCCTCTCCAGCTCAGCCCCGGCTCTGCCCGCCACCCTCCCCGTGACAAGCCCAACCTGAGGCTGGTTTAATCCCCCATCTGTGGAGAAGGGAGGGAGGCAGTAGGGACTGCAGCCCAGCATTGAAAAGGAGCAGAAAATGGGATTTATTTTTGGTACACCCCCCACCCCAGACTCTGCCTCCAGCTGCTGGGAGCAGTTGTGTCAGAGATGGGTGGATGGGGGGGAATTTGCATTTGAAAATGCTTGCTGATTGGCCTACTGCTGGTCCCATTCTGGGGCGGGGCGCGGTGAGAAGACACCCAGGAAGCAAGGCTCTGGAGAGGGGGCACCAGGCGGCGTCTTTCCTTAACCATTTCCTACACCTTTCTGGTCTTGAGGAAACCCTGGTGGCGCAGTGGTTAAGAGCTACGGCTGCTAACCAGAAGGTCAGCAGTTTGAATCCACCAGGTGCTCCAAACTACGGGGCAGTTCTACTCTCAACGGCAATGGGTTTGGGGCAGTTCTACTCTCAACGGCAATGGGTTTGGTTTGGGTGGATTCTTGTCTTGGAGTCCTGGTGGCACAGTAGTTAAGAACTCAAAAGCTAACCAAAATGTCAGCAGTTTGAATCTACCAGCTGCTCCTTGGAAACCCTATGGGGCAGTTCTGCTCTGTCCTATAGGGTCACTACAGAGTTGGAATCAACTTGACAACAGTAATTTTTTTTTTTTTTTTTTTTTTTGTTTCTTGCTTTAAGAGTCCCTGGGTGGTGCAAACCGTTAGCATCTTGGCAGCTAAGCAGAAGCTGGAGTTTTGAGTCTGCCCAGAGGCACCTTGGAAGAAAGGCCTGGCGATCTACTTCTGAAAATCAGCCATTGAAACCCTTTGGAGTACAATTCTACCCTGACACACGTGGGGTCACCGTGAGTTGGAATCGACTTGAAGGCCACTGGTACAGGTCCTTGCCTGGGGGTTGGAGCCGGCCGTAAGTAGATCAGATCCAAACTCAGCTTCCGCTCCACCTCAGGCACTCCCAGACTGCTCTGTGTCCTGCTGCCAGGGGTGGAAGGGACTCCTCCCCTCAGATAGCTCAAACCTAAGATTCTTAGTGTTTTCCCTCCAAATGTCTCCTCCTCCTGTGCTCCCTGAGCTGGAAATGGCAGACATCCCAACTTCTTTCTTTTTCCCACTTTCTCCTTGGGTTTCAAATCTTCTACCTCAGGAAGTTCCCTCCAAGTGTTTTCTTGACTCCATTTCCACACGCTTTTGCCACAACGATTGCAGTAGCCCTCAGCTGTCCTTCTACCTCCCAAACCAAACCAAACCCATTTCTGTGAAGTTGATTCCGACTCACAGCGACCCCACAGGACAGGGTAGAACTGCCCCATAGGGTTTCCAAGGAGCAGCTGGTGGACTCAAACTGCTGACCCTTTGGTTAGCAGCTGAGCTCTTAACCACTGCGCCACCAGGGCTCCTTCCTACCCCCAAAACCAAAAACCTGTTGCTGTTGAGTCAATTCCGAATCATAGCGACCCTATAAGAGGAATTGCTGACCTTTTGGTTAGCAGCCGAGCTCTTAATCACTGTGCCACCAGTCTCCCTTATTGCCAGGCCATCTTCCAGCAGCTCTCAGTGACTTATTAAAAAGCAAAAATCAATAAAGTCTGATGGTGTCATTCCCCTGTTCAAAACCCTCCCCTGGAGGCCAGCAGAGTCTAAATCCCTAGCCCTCCTGCTCCTGGTCGCTTCCATGTCCTGCTTTCTGCCCTGAAGCTGGCTCCCTTCCTGAGCACAGCAGGCCTTTCGGCCCTTGGCCTTTGCACCTGCTGGAACGCCTTTTCCCTCTCCCTCACTTTGGGTGAATTCAGAATCCAACTCCGATGCCATTGGCCCTTGGGAGAACTGCGGCCTCCCCCTGCCACCACATGGAGAGTTTTTAATCTTCCCTTTGCCCTAGCCCTTACACCACTGCCCCTCAAAAACAAGCAAACGAGCAAACGAAACAAAACCAGTTGCCATCTAATCGACTCTGACTCATGGCGACCCTTTGTGTGTCAGGGGACAACCGCGCTCCATAGGGTTATCGGTCACTGATTTTTCCGAAGTAGGTTGCCAGGCCTTGCTTTCAAGGCGCCTCTGGGTGGACTCAAACCTCCAACCTTTTGGTTAGCAAACAGCGTGTTAATTGTTTGCAGCACCAGGGACGCCATGCCCCTCAAAGGTCCATTACGTATTCCCACCTTGGTGCCTTCGCCCGGCCAGGTCCTCTCATCTGAATGGCGTCTCTTGTCTTCTTCATCTGACTGCGCTCTGCCCAGCCCAGACCCAGCCTCTCTGACATAGCCTCTTGTCTCCCCTCCTTTGGGGTTCCCCGTCTGTGGCCCACACTGGGGCCGGGGTTCCTGTTTTCTCTGTACGGGTGCGGTGTCGCCCCACCTGGCCTGTGTGCTCTCAGAGGCGGGGGCCCGGTGGAGTTTGTGCTGAATGCTGGGCTGACATCAGGACTGAAGCCTTCAGGGGTGGGAGGTGGGGGCGCTGCGTATAAGTGGGAAGGGGAGGGAGGAGATGAGAGCCTCAGCAGGTGCTGAGTGAGGACAGACCGTGGTCCCCTGGGACCCCAGCTCATGGAGCAGGCCGAGGGGCAGACCTCTTGGCTGGCAGCTGCTGGGAAGCCCTGCCCTGGGCGAGGCCAGAGGTGGGGCCGCGGGGAACAAGTGGGCAGGCAGTGGGTAGTACTGGCTCCACCTTTGGCTTCCTGAATATCCACGGGAGAGAGAGGCTCAGAGAGGGAGAGAGACGAGGAGGCCGAGAGCTAAAGTCAGAGAGACTGTCAGGGAGTGAGCGCCAGAGACAAGGCTGAGAGACTGAGGCAGAGACAGTGCGTGAGACAAACAGAGACACAGAGGAGAGAGAGGGACAGAGAGAGAGAGGAGAGAGACACAGACTCCAGACAGAGACACACTGTGAGGCAGAGAGACACACAGACAAAGACAGGGTCGGAGAAAGGAAGAGAAAGAGAGAGACAAATGGAAAAGGGGACCAAGAGGGAGGCAGAGCCGTGTGCTGGCTGCTGTCATCCCAGCTACTGGGGAGTCTCAGGCAGGAGGGTCGCCGGAGCCCAGGAGTCCGGGCTGTCGTGCGTGTGCCTATCGGGGGATTGGCACTCAGTACCATATTAATATGGTGGCCTCCCTGGGGCGAGGGACCACCAGCTTGTCTGAGGAGGGGGGAGCCTGCCCAGGTCGGAAATGGAGCAGGGAAAAAAGGAAGGCAGACAGAGAGGCCAGAAAAAGACTGAGAGGGGAGTGAGAGAGATGTCAGGAGAAGGAGGGAGAGAAACACAGACTCAGACAGACATATGGGCAGGTGCGGGAGAGCCCGAGAGAAGGTCCGTAAGCACACGCGTAGGCACAGAGGAAGCCAAGAAGCTGCCTAACAGTATGCGGGGTATAGGGCAGGCATGAAGGGAGGAGAAGACTGGATGCTCAGAGGGGCCAGGGCAGGGCTGGGGTGGGCGGCAGGAGGCCAGGGCCAGTCAGCCAGGCTCCTGTCCTTGGCTGAGAGCTGGAACAGGGGCAGGCTGGCCGGGCAGCTTGAGGGTGGGGCTGGGTGGAGGTGTCTGCAGGACCTGGGGAGCCTCAGCAAGAGTCGCAGAAGAGAGGGCCTGAACCAGAGAATGGTGAGTGTGGGAAGCCGAAGCAAAGCTGAGAGGCAGGAGGCCTCGTGGCTGTGAACACAGAGGTGCTCCCTGACCATGGAGCCTTTCACCTGGGCAGAGGGAGGCACTGCTGGGGAACCACAGGGCTAAGCCTCTTGAGACCCTCCATAGGGACAGTGCCCCTGCCACCTGCATGGACCCACCAGAGCCACGGTTCCTCCACCCACGAGGAGAGCACATTGGAAGTCCTCCCTGCTGTCTAATTCAGATACTTCCTCCTGCAAGTGCAGCCCACTCAAATCCTTAGGAGGTTTGAAAAAACAAAACAAAACAAAAAACACTCTGCCGAAATCTGAAATGCCACATGGTGCTCAGACAAAGACCCCTTTCTGTACGCTTCCACCCCCTCCTACACCTTTCCCCCCGCCTCCCCTTCCTTACTGCAGGCGAAATTGGCAGGGGCGAGGTTTTGAGTCAACAAATGCAGTGGGTTGAGGAAGGGAGCCCTGAAGGGGATTCCTGTCTGGGAGACATTTGCTGACAGCAGTTACTGCGACAACAAAGAAGGCCTGAACAGACCCACCGGTGGTCCCTGCCTGCTGCCCCCTCCCAATTGTAGCTCTCCCTGGACCCCACCCATCAGCCCTCAGTGCCTTTCCCTATTCGTTGATTTCTTCATTCCAGCGCTCATCTAACTCAGCCACCTCTGGACACCAACCACACCTGGCATTTTTATTTTTCCTCCTTTCTTTGGCCCTCACAGCAACCCAGTAAATTATCTATGAATTCTTCCTTACAAAGGTAGAAAGCTGAAACCCAGGCTGCTGAAGTGACTTGCCCAAGGCCACACAGATGAAAGGAGGCAGAGCAGGGATTGGAACCCAGGCCTGTCTGTCTCCCTATATCAGTGTGTTGGCCTCTGGCTAGTGTCAGGAAACCAGGCTTCAGGTCTTCCTTAGCTCCTCAGCTCCAGAACTGTGCCCAGGACCTGTACACAGTAGGTGCTCAGTATGTGCTTGTGGCATGCATATTGGTTGGTTAAAGGAAGGGTAGGGGTCAATGAAGGTGAGAGCATTGAAAAGAGAGAGGCTTTCTGGTTGAAAGTAGCTGTACCTGGATTCGGCACTCGAGGCACTCAAGGGCATTTACAGAGGGCCTACTCTGTGCCAAGGACTGTGGAGGGCCTCTGAATAC
Source organism: Trichechus manatus latirostris (assembly GCF_000243295.1). Lineage (NCBI taxonomy): Eukaryota > Metazoa > Chordata > Mammalia > Sirenia > Trichechidae > Trichechus > Trichechus manatus. The sequence continues at coordinate 6,348,294 of NW_004444028.1, read as the reverse complement.
AAAGGCTGAAGCTATATATTTGTACCTTGCTCTAAAGGAGGACTTTGTTTAGCTGGGGAGACAGACTCATAAATGGATGGAGTTAGTGGTGCTGCAGAAATAAACGGCAAGTACAATGGGATTCCAGGTGGAGCTTGGACCTAAATGTGAAAATCAAAACAATAAAGCTTTTGTAAGGCAACGTGGAAAAATATCCCCATGACCTCAAGGTAGGGAAAGGTTTCTTAAACAACACACTGACCCTAAAGGAAAAGATTGATAAATTGGAGTACATTAAAATCAATAAGTTCTATTCGTCAAATGACACCATTAACAGAGTAGAAAGGCAAGCCTCAGAGTGGGAAAAGATTTTGCAACACACACACACAATCAACAAAGGGCTCATGTCTAGAATGTATAAAAAACCCTACAAATGAGTAAGAAGAGGATTGACAATCCCATGGAAAAATGGACTAAAGAATTGAACACGCAGAAATCCAAATGGCTCATAAATACATAAAATGATGTGCAACCTCATTCATAATCAAGGAAGCGCAAATTAAAATCCCAATGAGATTCCACCTCACACTCACTAAACCCACACCAAACCAATGCAGTTGCCGTCAAGGCAATTCCAACTCATGGAGTAGAACAGGACTCCATAGGGTTTTCAACGTCTGTAACCTTTTGGAAGCAGATCGACAAGGCTTTGTTCCAAGGTACTTCCGGGTGGGTTTGAACCACCAACCTTTGGGCTGGTAGCCTCGTGCTTAACTGTTTGTGCCACCTGGGACTCTTACACACTCACTAGATTAGCAAAAATGTAAAAATGTGATAAAACTAAGATTCGGAACAACAGGAGCTCCCAATACCTCTTTGGAAGCGGCTTGCCAGTTTCTAAGGCATCAAGTCAAAGATATACCTACCCAAAAGGTGGATCTGTGTATGAGACTGCAAGACAGCTCCAAACCAGAACCAGCAGATACTCAACAACTGAGATTGGGTAAACTGAGGGCAGGGGACAGAGAGAAGGTCACAATTCTGCCCGAGGGACTGGGCTATAGGAGAAGGCAACCTCTGAGTTGGTATCATCTCATCATGGGGAAATCCAGCCAAGAATTAGGGAGGGCAAGCATTCCAAGTGAGGGATCAGCAAATGCACAGGCTTGTCCAGGAGCTGGTGGATTTGGGAGTGGCACGGAGAGAGGCAGGAGAGCTGAGACGGGGTTGGACATGCAGAATGTGAAGGCCTTTGTGGGCCATTGTAGGAAGTTTGGAGCCCTGGTGGTGCAGTGATTAAGAGCTACAGCTGCTAACCAAAAGGTCAGCAGTTCGAATCCACCAGCTGCTCCTTGGAAACCCTATGGGGCAGTTCTACTCAGTGCTATATGGTCGCTATGAGTCGGAATCGACTTGATGGCAATGGGTTTGGTAGGAAGTTTGACCTAAATACAAACGTGGGGTCTGTTGTGGAAGATAGTCAGGAGCAAGGAGCAGTTAGAGAGAGGAAGCCCAGTTAGAGACCATTGCGAAAGATGACACCGAAACCATCAAGTGGACTCTGACTCACGGTGACCCCACGTGTGTCGGAGTAGAACCGAACTGTACTCCATAGGGTTTTCAATGGCTAATTTTTTGACCACAGATCACCAGGCCTTTTCTGAGGCACCTCTGGGTGGACTCAACCCTCCAACATTTTGGTTAGCAGCTGAGCACATTAACTGTTTGCACCACCCAGGGACTCCAGAAAGATGACAAGGACTGGCAAAAAGGGAGTAGCAGTGTGACAAAAGGAAGAGGGTGGCTTTCAGAACCATCTCTGAGACAGTACAGATAGGATGTGGTGACTGGGTATGGGAGTGAGGAACAGGAAGGAGCTGAGGTAACACCCAGTTGTCTAGCTTGGAGAGCTGGGTGGATGGTGATGCTACAACTGGACATCCAGAGACTGGGGAGGGAGGAAGGAAGAGGTTTGAGGAAGAAGCTAATGGGCTCAGTTGGGTGCACACTATTTTGGTTGTGCCTACAGGGCAGACAGGTAAACATCTAAGACACCAGGACATATTAACCACACATAGCAGAGTTATTGGAGCAATGGAAGCCATGGGTTTTAGTGAGAATATTTGAGGTGCCGGGGAAGAGAAAGACTGGAGGATGCCGTAGGTGAAGACCTGGGGGAGCTACCACATTAAGGCAGAGGGCAGAGGAGGAGAAGCAGGCAGAAGAGACAGAGAAGCAATGATTGGAAAGTAATAGGAGATCTGGAGGAGAGTGGTGTCGTCACAAGGGCTGGGTGGTCTTCGTAGTGAAAACAGGGCTTAAGAAATAGGTGGGATTGGGTCTGTGATAACCAAGGAGGAGGGGCAAGGGAAGTTGAGGGAGTTTTGACCTGAGGATCTCTATTTTCTCTGTCAATTATTCGTGAGGGAGGAGGTAGGCTGGGAGCCTGGAAGGGTGGGAGAGGTTTAGAACAGGAGCTGACCAGGGGCCCAGAAGCCTGGAGGGCTGAAGTCAGGGCCCATAAATCAGGGTGGCACCAGTTTGCAAGGTTGGGTGATTTTCCTATGATTTCCAGTAGGCTGGGAATCCTGATGGGGAAAGCAGATGCCCAGAATCCTCCAGGGCTGACAAATGCAGGGCGAGGGGGTGCCAGAATGGAATCGAGGGTGCTAGGGAGAATGAGTGATGGGACCATTGACCGGGCAGGGGCAGCAGGGGAAGAAAGAGAGCCAGGGAGGAGCTGAGACGCTGGCGGAGTGCCCCGTCCAAGGCAGGCACTCGAATGAAAGAGACAGAATGGGAGAAGTGGGAGATGCTAAGGTATTGGAGAACTCTTTGAGAATGGAGAGGAGACCAGGTTTTATGGGAGTAAGGGAAAGACGTGTGGCTCAAGAAGGGGATACTGGAGTTTAAGATTTCATAGGAGACATTCTGGGTGATAGTAAGGATGTGGTTAGCTAAGGTGGAGAGAAGGTCATTGGAGATGGGGAGATTGAGGAACCAAGAAGGGAAAGTGTTGGAATGCCCATGAGGACATTTGAGTTACCCAGAATGATGGCTGGAGTTAAGATAGAGAGGAAGACTACGAACCAGGTGCCCGAGTCCTCAAAAGATGTTAGTGACCTCTGGTTTGGTAGCGATGTCAGCCAGGTTGGGCAAAGTGTGTTATATCTGAGTGGTGGGAACCTGGAGGTCTGTCTTATAGTGGGCATGGAAGTGTAATGGATGGAGGTGGCAGAGGGAGGTGAAAGAATACTGACTCTCTAGCCTGGTCACATGCCGCCTCCTGAAGGCTCACTTGATCACTCTCTTCTTGGCCTTTATTGTTCTTTGAGTCACTTAACCCTTAAGGATGCACAGCTATGTTTCAGGGACATTTGATTCTCTCCCTTCGTGGTCACAGGACTTCGTGTGTGGATTGTGGTCCCCATATATTGGGGACACAGTGTACTCTGAGACGTGGGCTATGGGCACAGGACACATAGCCTGGCCTGAAGCTTGGCATAGCCCAAGTACAGGGCCATTCTGGTCCAGGCAACACAGCTGACTGGTCTCCTCTGCCCCTTCTCCATCTCTCTGGGATCTGTGGAACTTTTCTACCCTTCAACCCCAATGTGGAAAATTAAGTCAATGCAAAGAAAGGCTGAGTGTTAGGCATGAGCTGAGGAGTGATGGTATCTAATACCATGGAGGCTCACTCCCGAAATATCTTATTTTCCTTCACCCTTTATCAACATCCTGCTTGGACTTCCAGCCCAGTCAAGTATCACCTCCTTTCTAATGGCCACTTCTCCATATGAATGATTTCGATAACAGGACTTTTGGTCCCTCCATTTGGTACTTTTCCCACCAGTCTTAAAGTTGGTTGCTGAGGATCTGTGTTTTGTACAAGACTTCATTCTTGAAAGCAGAACTTCTGTGGGAACCATGATGAGAAATAAGACATGGTCCTTGTGGTGAGCAGCTCATGGTCTGGTCATAGTGTCAGTGAATCCTGCTTGATTTCAGAATTTCTGCGCTGGGATTCCAGCAGAAGTACCTGAAACCCCTGGAGGGCCTTTGAGTATTACAAGGCCAGGTCCACACTCAGGGATTCTGACATAGCAGGTCGATGGGCTGGGAAGCATCGGTGCATCTAGAATTTTTAGAAACCTCAGGTGATTCCAGAGCCCTGGTGGCATAGTGGTTAAGAGCTCAGCTGCTGACCAAAAGGTCGACAGTTCAAATCTACCAGCCACTCCTTGGAAACCCTATGGGGCAGTTCTGCTCTGGCCTATAAGGTTACTATGAGTCGGAATCAACTCGACGGCAGCAGGTTTGGTTTGGTTTTGGTTTTAGGTGATTCTGAATCTTCTGGTTGAGAACAACTATTTCGGGAAATACAGTGAAGTGTATTGTGGGACTAGCAGAGTAAGAAGAGAAAAACTAAACTCTGGTCGTATAATGACCATACAAATGGCAGTCATTTATGAGCCCTCTTATGACCCACAACTAATCACTGTGAAGCACAATAACAATCAGGGGTATCTTTCAAAGCTGTCAGATTCCTTTTTTGTAGGTTACATTGGATTATAACTCGAAATTTCTCAGGAGTGGCCAGGCTGCTCTTCATGGCACTGGGGCAGTGATTGCAGCAAACAGAGACCTTGGGTGAGCTTTCCTGCCTCTTTCTCTCTCTCTGTCTTGGCATCTTCTAGTTTCTGGAGCTACCAGTACCAGTTGCCATAAAGTCAATTCTGTCTGACTCATGGTGACCCTATGTGTGTCAGAGTAGAACTGCTCCATAGGGTTTTCAATGGCTGAGTTTTTTGGAAGTAGATCATCAGCTCTTTCTTCCAAGGTGCCTTTGGGTGGACTTGAACTTCCAATCTTTCAGTTAGGGGGTAGCTGGGAGCCTGGAAAGGAGGTAGAGGTTTAGAGCAGGAGCTGACCAGGGGCCCAGAAGCCCATTTGCACCTAAAAAAAAAAAAAAACAACTCATAGCGACACTATAGGACAGAGTGGAGCTGCCCTATAGGGTTTCCAAGAAGCAGCTGGTGGACTCGAACTGCCGACCTTTCGGTTAGCAGCTGAGCTCTTAACCACTGCGCCACCAGGATTCCACACCACCCAGAAAGAAGGAAGCAAATATATGGCGAGCACCTATCATACACCAGGCCCTGGAGGTGTTTATCTCATTTAATCTCTATGACTTCCCTGCAATAGCGAGCAGTGTGAAGAAAAAAACAGTTCAGAGCAGTGCTCTCTGCAGACCTGCTCTTGCAGCTTGCTAGTGTGAACTTGGGACAGTCATGTAACCTCAGTGTCCTTATCTGTAAAATGGGGCTAAGACGATTTACCTTACCAGGCATGTGGCTTTTTATCATCATCCCCATTTGATGGGTGAATAAACTGAAGACCAGTCACAAGATCACGTAACTCGCCCCGTTGTAAACAGCTACAGGTACTTGCACTCAGCATGGCGTCATCTCGGGTGCTCTTTCTGCCACCGCTCCACCTCCGGGCAGCCTGGCCTTGGGAGTGGCCACTGGCTGAGGCTTTAACTGTTCCCGGGCATGTGGCTCTCCCCTGGGGCTTGGGGAGGTGGCCATTAGAAATGGCTTTTATGAGCCCCGTTACGCCAACTGGCTCCCTCCCCCAGGTCTGGAGCACATTGAAACGCTTCCTGTTTTCTCCCCAAGCAGATGGTGTTGGAATCTCTCTACACCAACTCCCATTCATAAATCACGGCCAGGCCCTTCCCCTGGTGCTGGAGCCACCATTCTAATTACAGGGGGGGAGGTGTGTGTGTGAGGAGAGCTGCTGGTCAGGAGATGCCACCTTCTCGCCGGCAGGGATGCTGCCTCTCCTGTTCCAGCCCGCCCAGCCCCACCCGGCTTCCACAGGGAGGTCTGGGGGTCCCAGGCCTGAGGAGGGGGCCCGGTGAGGAAGCTTCGTGCTTGGTGTGGCACACAGTACTCACAGAAGGGGCCTTGGGACCTGGCGGCATTCTCAACACCACACTTTATGGAGCCAGGGTTTCTGCACGGTGGTGGAGAGGGAGGTGATATGGACAGAGCCCTTACTGTGGCCCAGGCACTCCTTTGGGTCCACGAGGAGATGTAAGGGAGGGAGTTAGAGATAGGGACCTGCTGGGGACCTGGTTCCTGGACTCTGCCCAGACCGGCCAGTCCCCAGTCCTGGTCAGCTCTTATCTGCCAAAGGTGAGAGACAGTGAAGGGGTTGGCAAAGGACGGCAGGCTTGAGGAACCGTGTCATACTGGGCACCTCAGCTCACCAGTCCAGAGCTCTCGGGGGCCCTTATCTTGGATTGTGCATGTGGACTACGGGTGAGTTTGGATTTGGTGTGGACTGGAGGAGGGGAGTGCTGTGCTTTTGTGTATAAGCAATTTGTGAACTCCAAGTCACTATGTGCACAGTTAACACTCTTGTATGCATGTGAGTGCGTTCATGTGAGGGTGGGGTAGGGATGTGAAGGTGTGTGTTTGGGTGTTTGTAAAAGGGTCTTCCAAGGTGTATGTATGTGTGTGTGTGTTTAGGGTAGGGGTAGGGATTTGAAGGTGTGTGTTTGGGTGTATGTAAGAGGGTCTTCCAGGGTGTATGTATGTATGTGTGTGTGTTTAGGGTGGGGGTAGGGGTTTGATGGTGTGTGTTTGGGTGTATATAAGAGGGTCTT
>NW_004444028.1:6337124-6341272 GCF_000243295.1 Trichechus manatus latirostris | reverse complement strand
TGATGGTGTGTGTTTGGGTGTATATAAGAGGGTCTTTCTGGGTGTGTGTGTGTGTTTAGGGTAGGGATAGGGATTTGATGGTGTGTGTTTGAGTGTATATAAGAGGGTCTTTGTGGGTGTATATGTGTGTGTATGTTTAGGGTGGGGGTGGGGGTTTGATGGTGTGTGTTTGAGAGTATATAAGAGGGTATTTGGGGGTGTACGTGTGTGTGTGTGTGTTTAGGGGTTAGGTGGGCTGTGTGTGTGGGAGTCTAGGTGAGCAGGTGTGAGATGTGTCTGCTGTCTGTATGGGTCTCTGTGTGGGTGGGACAATATGATGCTGCGTGGCTGAGTATCCTTGTGTGTGTGGTCCCTGTTCCCTCCACCCCCACCACGCCGGGCACCCGGCTACAGAGATGTGCGCGTGTGGGGTGGGGGGTACAGATTCTCTCTCTGGTCTCTGGGCTTCATTTATGAACCTGAGGCTTAGACTGGCCCTTGCAGCTGCCCTGAGGGGTGGGGAGGTGGGAGGGAGCAAGAGCACCCCCTACCTGAGGCACTCAGGAGGGGCGGTCAGCCCCCAACACGCTCATCCAGGCACAGGGGCTGCTCTGAGGGCTCATGTCTGACCCTCTGTCTCTTTCCTCCCTGGTCCCTCTTCTCCGCGTCTGTAAATCTCTAAGATCTCTGTCAGTGTGATTCTGCCGAGGGCCCTTCTCTGGGTGAGTCTGCCCTTCAGGGAACCCTCCTTTTCCTTACCCTGCTCCCAGAGAAATCTGAGCCGCACCTGCCTCCAGCCCACACCGCGACCCTAGTATTGGGCAGCCCACTGAGGGAAGTGGGGTGCAGACACCATAACAGATACGGAGGGGGAACACTTATTTTCCCTACCCCTGGTGGTGGGGTGGTTAAGAGCTCAGCTGCTAACCAAAAGGTCGGCAGTTTGAATTCACCAGCTGTTCCTTGGACACCCCATGGGGCACTTCTATTCTGTCCTATAGGGTCACTACGAGTCGGAATTGACTTGACGGCACCGAGTTTTCCCTCCAGGAACCCTGGTGGTACAGCGTGGTTAAAGCAGTCTGGCTGCTAACCAGAAGGCTGGCTGTTCGAACCCGCCAACTGCTACACGAGAGAAAGATGTGACAGTCAGCTTCTGTAAAGACTGACCCCAAAATCCAAACTGGTTGCCTGCCGTCTAGTCGATTCCAACTCATAGTGACCTTATAGGATAGAGTAGAACTGCCCCATAGGGTTTCCAAGGCTATGATCTTGATGGAAGCAGACTGCCACATCTTTCTCCTGCGGAGTGGCTGGGGGGTTAGAACTGCCGACCTTTCGGTTAGCAACTGGGTACTTTAACCACTGCACCACCCGGGCTCCCTGAAACGCTCTGGGGCAGTTCTCCCCTGTGCTATCCGGTCACTATGGGTTCGGGTTTTAGCCCTCCCTTCTCGCTGCTCTCCTCCGTCCCCAGCACTCCCCATGCAGCGCTAAGCTGTCCCAATGGAAAGAGCACGGGCTTTGGAGTGAGAGCCCCTTGTTTGCCACTTTGTAGCTGTGTCTCCTACGACAAGTCACTGTACTTCTCTGAGCCTTAGCTTCTTCATCTGTAAAATGGGGATTCAAACACCACCCTGTCCACCTTACAGGATTCTAGCAAGGACCAGGGAGGTAATGCACATGAAAATAACCAGAAATGATGAAAGACTACATCTGCATGCCAGTTATCATTACTTCTGATTTTTCTTTTAACTACCAGTCACCATACTGACTGATGGCAACCCCGTGTGTGTCAGAGGAGGACTGTGTTCCATAGAGTTTTCAATGGCTGTGATCTTTCAGAAGCAGATCGCCAGGACTTTCTTCCAAGATACTGCTGGGTGGACTCGAACCTCTAACTTTTTGGTTAGCAGCTGAGTGTGTTAACCATTTGTATCACCCAAGGATTATGTTTCTTTTAACTGAGCAACCGAAACCAAACCAAATCCACTGCTGTCGAGTCAATTCCGACACATAGCGATCCTATAGGACAGAGTAGAACTGCCCTGTAGGGTTTCCAAAGAGCTCCTGGTGAATTCTAACTGCCAACCTTTTGGTTAGCAGCCGAGCTCTTAGCCACGGCGCCACCAAGGCTCCAGAGTATATCCAATTCACAGAGAGAAAGAACAAGCCCTGGAGAGACTCTGGGCCTTGTATTGCTGCTGTAACTTTCTGCCAGGGTTCCAGCCCCCTTTTTAAGGCATCCTTCAGGCAGTGCCTCAACAGTGCCTCCTCTGGGAAGCCTTCTCCTGCCCTGAGCAGAGCTGGAGCCACCCCGCACCCCAGCTGTGGAGGCAGCTTTCATCAGGCAGCTTGGTAATCGTTTTCCCAGCACTGTTTCCCACACCGTGCAGTTTACAGACACTGACAACGCAGTGTGGTCCGGCTACTGCAGAAGTGCCGGCCCAGCGCTGGCTCCTGCCGCCCACCCTTCTGCGGTAGAACCTCCTGGTTCTGAGCTGTGACCTCTCCACCCCCAGGGCCTCACCCCAAAGCTGGCTGGAAGCTGGTTCGAGGAGGAGGCCGTGGAGAACGTTCATAGACTGAAGGAACACAAGGAGGGAAGGGATGGGGATTCTGGGAACAAGACAGGAGGGAAGCGATGCCTCTTGTTAACATCTCTTCGTAAAAGCCAGCGAGTTTCTACATCCAGCTGGTGTCTGAGTTGGGGCTGATCGTAAAACAAGGGGGCCTCTGAGGCTGAGGGCAGCTGGCTGGCCAGTGGGCTTTATAAGGCAATTTTATGGACTCAGCTGAGATGTGGTGATGAGAAGCTAGACTTTACACATCCTCTTACAGTTTGCTTTTCCTCCCTCTGCCTCCGCGCTGAGGAGAGCTGAGAAGGGCTGTGGAGGTGCCCATGGCGCGATGATGAGGACTACATCATCTGCGTGGACCAAAAAGAAGGTGACAGGGACTGCCGCAGGAAGGATGTGACATCACGTGAGCTGGGGCGTGGCAGGGAGTGAGGTGGAGAGGGGAGCAGATGGGCTGGCTTGCTCCCCTTAGCTCTGCAGCCTAACGGGGGTTCTCTTCATTAAGGGGGCCCTGCAGCCCTGGTGGTGCAGTGGGTAAGAGCTCAGCTGCTAACCGAAAGGTCGGCAGTTGGAATCCACCAGCCGCACCTTGGAAACCCTATGGGGCAGTTCCACTCTGTCCTGTAGAGTCACTATGAGTTGGAATCGGTGACAACAACAGGTATGGTTTGTTTGTTTTTTTTTTGCAGCTTCCACAGATCTTTGTTCCGGGGCGGGGGCTACCACCTCTGCTCCTCCCAGCTCTCCCTGGGCCCTCCTGACTCCCCGCTATTTCTGGGCCAGGCAGAAGACTCCAGAAGGAGGGAGATGAGAAGGAGGAGGTGAGGTCAGCACCAGGATCTGCTCAGGAATGAGCCCAGCGCCGAGCGCCCAGCCAGGCCTGGGAGGGCAGAGCCTGTGGCCTGAGACGCGAAGGGTTTTCTGGAACCTTTCACCTTTGCCGTTCGTCTGGTGGGAAGGAGGAACGCAACTGGCCTGAGGAACTGCAGAAGAGATTTAGAGCCAAAGAAAGCCAAAGACAGAAGGAAAGAGAAAAACCAGAGAGACAAGGAAAGGAGGAAAAGGAATCAGGGAGGTGTAGGCTCGGGGGAGTGAAGGCAAGGCTTTCGCCTGGCTGGCGCCCTGGGCAGGGACTCCTGCTCGGTCTGTGTGAGCTCAAGTAGACCGCGATGCCCTGGCCTCTGAGCGCCCGGGGTCCTTGCAGCCAGCTGGCTGCCTCCCCTCCAAGTCAGCAGCGGGGCCCTTAGAGCCTGCTGGGCCTGGGCCAGCCTGGGCCTGTTCTCCAAGGCCGGGCTTGTGTCCCGTCTGTCTGCCGGGAGGATTGACAACCACTCTCTCAGGGAATGGAGAAGTAGGAGGACAATTAAAGGCTTTTCAACTCAGTCCAGAGTCTTCAGCCCTGGAGAAGGTACCCTTTGCTTTGGGGACCCTGGCTAATTCTCTGGAAGCCTCTACCCCAAGTGGGATTCGGCCTGCAGATTCATAGCTCTGGCCAGCTGAGCCTGCTCAAGGTCACAGAACGGTCAAGATCACAGAAAGGGGCACTGCTCTGCCATCCACACCTCCCCCTGAGGCCCGTCCCCCCACCCC
>NW_004444028.1:6313746-6336339 GCF_000243295.1 Trichechus manatus latirostris | reverse complement strand
AAAGTGACATCTTTGCTTTTCAACACTTTAAAGGGGTCTTTTGCAGCAGATTTGCCCAGTGCAATGTATCATTTGATTTCTTGACTGCTGCTTCCATAGACGTTAATTGTGGATCCAAGTAAAATGAAATCCTTGACAACTTCAATATTTTCTCCATTTATCATGATGTTGCTTATTGGTCCAGTTATGAGGATTTTTGTTTTCTTTATGTTGAGGTGTAATCCATGGTGAAGGTTGTGGTCTTTGATGACGAAGATGATCAAAGACTACGACCTTCACTATGGATTCAAGTCCTCACGTGCTTCAAGTTCTCTTCACTTTCAGCAAGCAAGGATGTGTCATCTGCATAACGCAGTCATTAATGAATCTTCCTCCAATCCTGATACTATGTTCTTCTTTATATAGCCCAGCTTCTCGGATTATTTGCTCAGCGTACAGATTGAATAAATGTGGTGAAAGGATACAACCCTGATGCATTATCCTTTCCTGACTTTAAACCATGCAGTATAACCTTGTTCTGTTTGAACAGCTGCCTCTTAGTCTATGTACAGCTTCCTCATGAGCACAATTAACTGTTCTGGAATTTCCATTCTTCGCAATGTTATACATAATTTGTTATGATCCACACAGTTGAATGCCTTTGAAAAGCCAATAAAACACAGGGGAGATTACTACCCTCGTTTTACAAGTGAGGAAAATAAAGTTTGGAGAGGGTAAATATCTCACCCAGGTCCACACAGCTAGTAAATGGTGGGGTTGGGATTCAAACTCAGGTCGGCTGAGCTCCCAGCTGTGCTCTTGGATTCTGGGAGCCATGGGCTTGCCTACTCCTCCAGGCGCACTCCATGTGTGCATGTGGCCTCTGAGGGCTGAGGCCTCCCAACTCTAACAAACGCCCTTCAGAAGTTTCCGGACACATCCCACCCCCGCTCCAGGGTCCTTGGGAAAACCAGGTTGCCTTTGAAGGGGCCCCGCAGGCCCATCAGCATCTCTACTATTTCACACTTTCCCTTCAGGATCATCGGATGAGGAACAGCTGGGCCTGCTGATTTATTAGGGTTTTGCAAGTGATTCCATCCACTCTTCCATTTCCCAGCTAGCTTCGCCCCGCTCCCACTAGTAGCCTCTGGAAAGCAAAGGGAGTTCCTTTGTCAATGCCCCCTCAAGCCCACTTAGTGGTGTGATGCTGCCACTCCCATTCCCCACAGCAGTTGGAACCCAGTCTCCCTGCTCCCTGGGTGATGCAAAGGTTAAGTGCTCCGCTACCACCTGAAAGGCTGGCGTTTTGAACTTGCCCAGGAGCACCTCCGAAGAAAAGTCCTAACCACCCGCTTCTGAAAGGCCACAGTCTTGAAAATCTTATGGTTTTCAGCCATGGGGTTGCCATGAGTGGGAATCGACTCCACAGCAAACAACACACATCTCTACAGAAAGCTCACAGACAGACAGAAGGAAGGAAGGAAGGAGGGAGAGTGGAAGAGAAAAGGAGAAGGGAGAGAGGAAGGAAGGAGAGAAAAAGGAAGGAAGAAGGAAGAAGGGAAGGAACGGAGGAAGGGAGGGAGTTTTAGTTCTCCATTTCAGAAAACCAAACAGAAAATCCCTAGCAGGGAGGATGGAAGACCTGGCTTTTCCTCCTGGTTTCATCAGCTGTGTGACTGGGGCAAGTCACATAATCTCTTTAGGTCTCAATTTGCCCATCTGTAAAATGGGGAACAATGCCTACGCTGAGTACTCTCTAAAGGTGTGCATCCCAGTGACAGGCGGCTCCTCTCCCAGCCCCCCCTTCTTGCCCTGTCCTGTACCCAGAGAACTTGAGTGGGCATGCTGATGTGCGAGCCCACCTAGATGACCCCACCCACACACATACTGAAAACACGATGTGACCGTGGAGGTTTCCCACTAACAAGCCTTCAGGAACTTTGAGCGTTTTCCTTTTTTCCCCTTGGTTTTTCTGGGGTCACCTGTTGACCTTTACCTGTGTGACACGCATGTGCAGGAGCTTGTGATGACGACATGGCATCGAGAGAGACATTGGGAGTAGGCACAGGAAGTGGTGGGCACTGGGGGATACTATAAACACTCGGGGCCAGACAAGAAACGAAATGTCCCTGGCCACCCCAGGGGTTAGAGTTCCACTGTGTGAACAATTGTCGCAGGTGCCACCAGCGAGATCCAGGCAAAGCCCTCAGAGAGTTGAGCAGAGGAAGGGACTGATGGTGACAGTTTAATGATCCGTCATCTTAACGACCAAACAAAAGTTATTGTTATTTGGTTAACTATTAAATGACTAATGCCGAGACTCTTGAAGCAGTGGCTTGTGATGATTGCAGCAGCGAAAGCACTAATGCTATTCTGAGTTTTGAGTTTTTTTGGTCCATAGTCTAATCAGAAAGAAATTAAAGTAGATAACGATGATTGTGGGAGTGGTATGTAAAGAGAAACAAAAAGTATGTGTATACATGCGTCCAAATAACTATGCGGGCATCAAAATGCCTACTGTCAGCCTTGGCCATGGAGCTCGGCCCAAGGGCCTGTCCCAAAGACGCTGTGTGTCGCAAACGCCCAGACCTCCGGAGCCCCATGAACAAGGGCAGCCTGCGCCTGAAGGAAGGAAACTGAGTCAGACCAGAGCCTTGAGAGAAGACACTGAGCGAGGCTGGACACGGTAGCTCAGGGGAGTAAGGCCAGCATGTTGTTGACTGCAGAGAGCAGAAGTGCCAACCAGCAGGGGCTGATGTGATGAGAGATGGGGAGACAGCAGCAGAAAAGCTCTCACAAGCTCTGTGCCAATCCTGCAGCCAAGCATAGCAATAGAATCATCAGGTATGGAGAAAATAGAGGGTCTCCCAGCCCCCGGCAACATGGGCAGGTGGAGAAGGCAGTGACTGGCAACATGGAGAGACAAACAGGGGCAAGGGGCAGCCTGCAGGCTCATCTAGCCCTGCCTAGAGGAGCAGGGATGGGCGGCCAGACCAGAAAGACAGCCAGGCTGCACCCCTGTAATTAGGCAAAATGCTTACTTGAGTTGTTTAATAAAGTTGTCGTTGACTCTTTCTGTGATTTGGCAATTTACCAGTAATTCAGTAATTCCTTTGTTTTAAAGTCCCCACTGAAGAACTTCAACTAGGATGGATCTGGTTCATTTCCAGTGTTCACACTGTAGAGTCCAGAAAGGGACATCCTGACCAGTTGACACTGACCAGGGACCTTGCTGCATTCAGAATTCCCCCGTAGGCATGGGCAACCCAATTTATAGTGACTTGGGAATAGCCCTGTGGTCTTCTGTATTGGGCAGATAATTAGGGCCACCTTACAGAATGGACTCAGTTACCTCGGTCAAGAAAGAGCTCAGCTCAGCACTTTTGTCAATAAGCCAAGAGACCATGGTGGGAAAGTTAGGTTTGGGACAGAGGCCTCCACATCCCTCCACTGGAGAAGGCTTCCTGGAGGAGGCTGGCCTTCAGGAGTTGTTTGGATCTGCTTTGAATTCCGTGAAGACCCAGTTAGTCCAGGCCCTGAAACAACCAGAAATGGCAATTATCTTGGATGTGGGCAAGGGAAGCTGCAGCTATAGACTGGGTTGGAAGTAAAAGCGCATTTTCAAATGCTCAGAGATTTCCTTTTGGGGGACAGGGGTGGGGTTCATATTTTTCTTGGCTTGAATCCCCAGAAACCTAATGGAAGGACCAGGACTGTCTTTTTGGCAACCATGCTAACCACACGGTGTCAGAAAGAAGTTTAAGGCATTAAAGAGCCGACTATTCTGTGTGGTAAAATAGGAAAATTCCAGCAACCTACAAATCTTGCAATGCCCAAGTCTCTCAACAAGAGCTAATACCCACAAAGCCTGAGCATGGCCCTCCAGCTGGCCATGGGGACAGGCACACAGTAGGTTTCTTGTAAGCTGTTGCACCTCCCTCCTCATCCTGGTGTGAGCCAAAACCTCTTAAGGTCAAGTCTCACTCACAGATTTGTTTAACCTTCTACCATGTTGGATATACATTCTCTACTCTAAATAACGGTCACTTATTTTCTCCCTGCCGTGAAACAACAGGCACTTCGTTCACCCCATCTGGCAGCAGCCAGCAGACTGGCTAACTGGCTTTTATGGGCTGAAACGTGCTGCGGCTTGTTCCTGCTCCATCTCTCCTTCTGCTCATCTTTTCTACAAGCCACGTGCCAAAAGCTGCCCCAGCACTCAATGGTCACATTTCATGTGAAAGTAGGTATTGCAGGTCTCGTAACATTCAATTTTCTTGGCGCAGGCTGAGAGCGTGACTCAGAGACGCTCCTAGTTTCACCTTCTTCCAGTCATGGCCTCCTCCTTCATCCTGACCCCTGGGAGACCCTGTCTTGCTAGGATAAGGATACCCTTCTTCTTCCTGAGTCTTAGGTTAAACTATGTCCTCAGGCCCCTTCATTCTGGACAAGCGCCTTTTCTGGACAGCCTCAACTCCACCCACCTGAACCCTGACTCCCCCGCGTCTCCTAGAAGTACCCAGGTGCATTACCTCCATCTGCCTCCCTTACAGTGGGGTCCAGAGCTCTGGGGACCGACCCTGTGCTTACCAGGCCCCGGTGGCTTTTTCATTCTTTTCCTTGTCACTACCCTAATGGTTTCTCTAAAAAGCTTCAGCCCTCCAGGCTGCCATGTCAGCAGCTCTGGGTGGCCCAGCACACACTTCCTCCAGGTACACGTGAGCGTGCTAAAAATCCCGGTCCCACCCACACATCCTGGCCGGGTAGCCTCCCCCTGTCCCACTTTGGAGGCTTCACATTCTCAACTCCCACACTGACGTTTCATCAGAGTCTACCCCAGGTTCGCTGTGATCCCCCCATCAATCCTCAGTGATGTTTTTGGCTATCCCCCCATCTCTGGAAATTATTTCCCACCACTCCAGAGGCAGACACGTGTCTACCTCCTCCTCTTCCCAGAACACTTTCCCTTCCAGGGCCCCACAGTCTTCAGAGGGGCCAGGAAATGCATTTGGGGTTCATTTGTTCATTTAGCAAAGTTGACTGAGTACTTACTGTGCAAGAGACCAGATTCTTTACCTTGAGGATTACAACCTAGGAGGAGAGGTGAGAAAAACACACAACTAGTAATAATGTAAGAGAGAAAGAGTCAGAAGGAGACAGGATACTGGTAAGGCTTAATCTGCATGTTCACTTTGGAAATTCTGGGTTATCATGTCTGAATGCCAACCACCTCCATGAAGAGAACTTTAGGTCTGATGATAAAGTTCCAGGAGACTGGATGAAGACTCACACAAACAAACAAAGGCGAGATAAAGGATGAATCAGCTGTGGTCCTGTCTTGTGGATCAGAATTCACCTTCAGCTAGAAGGGAGTAAAGGAACATTGAGAGATTCAGGCTCCCTTTTGTATTTAACAATGAGCTGAATCAGCTTCCTGAGAAAGGCCTCCCCTAATTTTGAGATTCCCTTTGGCAATAAGCCCTGTTAATTTCTTCAAAACTCACATGTAACTGTTTAAAGCAAAAATTATGATGTTGTCTTGTGGGTTTTATAATGTATGTAGATGTAATACATATGATAATTATAACATAAAAGTTGGGGGTAGGAGGTAATGGACCTCTGTGGTTCAAGGCGTTTACATTTTACTTGAAGTGGTACAACAGTAACTCTAAGTGGACTGTGAAGAGTTAAGGATGTATATTGTAATCCCTAGAGCAGCTATTAGAAAATTAATGTAAAGAAGAATAGCTAAAATTCCAATAGATACATTTAAATGGAATTCTAAAAAGTACCCAAATATCCAAAAAAAGATAGGGAAGGAGGAACAGAGAAATAAAAAACAGAGAGGGTAAATTAAACTAAATTCAACCATATCAATAACTACATTAAATGTCAATGGACTAAACATTCTAATTAAAAGACAGAGATTGTCAGGATAGATTAAAAAAAAAAAAAGACCTATTTGCAGTCGACAGAGATGCAATTTAATATAAAGATCCAGAGAAGTTGAAAAGAAATGGATGGAAAATGATATACCACTCTGTGTGAGACAAAGAACTCTATTTGGCCTTTTTCTCTGGTTTTTGAAAATAGCCCTTGGAATTTCCCCAGCAATCCAAGGTGACTTGTTTTTCTAAAACAGCCAGGCAACACTTAAACACGTGCAAATGAGGTGGGAGTCCAAGGACCAGACTTGGTGAACTAACTTCAGGAAAAAACAGAGGCATGATGAAATCAGTCACACATATTCAGTGATTCAGTCAATTGTTGACTCAGCATTAAGGCCCCCGTCATGCATATATGAGATGGATTGACACAGTGGCTGCAACAACAGGCTCAAAGATAGCAATGATTGTGAGGATGGTGCAGGACCGGGCAGTGTTTCATTCTGTCGTGCATAGGGTTGCGTGGTGGTTAAGGTTGTGTATCAACTTGGCCAGGCCATGATTTCAGTGGTTTGGCAGTTATGAAGTAATTTGGCAGTTAAGTAATAATGTAATCAACTCCATGATGAGATCTGCTGTGAGCAGCCAATCAGTCGAAAAGGAGTTTCCTTGGGGGTGTGGCCTGCCTCCAGTATATAAATGGAAGTTCCAGGAAGGCTCTCACTCTGGATCCTGCATCTGGCTCATCATCATCTGATCTCTACTTCTTGGGACTTGAGCTAGCAGTTTTCCTGCTGATCTTGGGATTTGTCAGCCTCTGGCCTCTGCAGCCTATGAACCAGCAGCCCGCTGTCTGACCTGCCTATCTCAGGTTCATCAGCTCCTGCAGCTACATGAGTCAGGAGAAGCCTCCAGCCTGACACCTGGCCCACAGACATGGGACTTGGCCAGCCTCTACAACCATGTAATCCATTTCCTTGAGATAAATCTCTCTGTCTTCATATATACATAATAGGAGCCCTGGTGGTGCAGTGGTTAAGAGCGTGGCTGCTAACCAAAAGGTCATCAGTTTGAATCCACCAGCTGCTCCTTGGAAACTCTGTGGGTCAGTTCTACTCTGTCATATAGGGTTGCTATGAGTTGGAATTGACTCGACGGCAACAGGTTACGTTTGGTTTTATATACATATACATACATATATATACTCTTCACTGGTTTTTGCTTCTTTAGAGAACCCAGCCTAAGACAGTTGCTATGAGATGGCACTTAGCAACAACAATGACAACAACATGCCTATACATTGAGGCCCCAGTAACTATAATAAAGTGTCCTGGACCTTGGAGCTTCCTCCCAGACCTCCTCTGTGCATCTCTTCATCTATACCCTATTGTGGTTATATTAAAAAGGCTATATTGAGTATACCCCCTTCTATGAGTTTTGTAAGTTATTCCAGTGAATTATCGAACCCACCCAAGACAGTGAAGGTCAACAGAGCCCGGCATCTACCTATCTGGCAGTTGATTAGAAGGACAGAATCCTAACTTGTGAAGACCCCAGGCTTGGGTGGCTGATAGACAGAAGAGGGCTGTGTAGGTAGTCATTTGCAAAGACCTAACTCTGGGTGGTAGGGTCAGAGAGAGAAAATGCCACATGGGTGGCTGGTGTCAGAGATGGAGAAGTGGGAAACTGGGGATGTGAGCTGTTATCTTCGCATTTTGGGGATTGGCCTTGTGTCAATTATTATTAACACACATGCAAACAATAGACATTTGAAAGCTGGGGAGGCTATATAAATATCAGATAAAATAGATTTCAAGACAAAGGGTACTACCAGAGATAAAGAGCGAGCTTTTATATTGGTAGAAGAGTCAATTTATCAGGAAAGGAAAACAATCATAACCATGTATGCAACTAATACCAAAAAAAAAAAAAAAAATTGTCATCGAATCAATTTAGACTCATAGCGACCCCACAGGATTTCTGAGGCTATAAATCTCTATGGATGCAGGCAGCCATATCTTTCTCCCTCACAGCTGCTGGCAGTTTCGAACCACTGACCTTTCAGTTAGCAGTCGATCACTTTAACCACTGCACACCAGGGCTCAACCAATAACACAGCTTAAAGTACATGAAGCCGAAATTGACAGAAATAAAGGGAAAAATAGACAATACCATAATCAGAGTTGGAGATTTCAGCCATAACAGTAGAGTGGTCTGATTTCACCTCCAGGACAAATGGGTTTGGGAGGTCATTCCCTGGGCCAGGGCTGGTCTGTGGACTGGCGAGGTGAGTCAGGGAAGGGGCCAGGATGGAGCCAAGCGGGCAGTTCAGCATCAAAGCCTGGAGAGGTTCTGGAAAACCTGCATCTCAGGCACCGTCTGAAGGGGAGGCAGTGGTCAAGTGCACTGAAGCTGGTTCTGAAGGGAGTGATGACAATGCCCACGTGGTAACAGTCACTTTCCTCAGCTGTTCCAGAATAGGACGCCAAGCATCAGGGGCAAAAAAACAGCTAACCTCTTCATCATTCGCCCCTCAGGATCCCTTGATAATTTACCTGATGAGGTGGGCTCAGGTGTCAAGGACCACAACAATAACTAACCTTACCCTTGATTGTCACCAAGACTAATAAGATCCAGAGAAGCAAGATGTAGACAAAAAACAAACCCATACCCATTGCCATCAAGTCCATCCGACTCATGGCGACCCCATGTGTTACAGAGTAGAACTGCTCCATAGGGTTTCTTGGCTGTCTTCTTTATTACAGAAGCAGATCGCCAGGCCTGTCTTCAGAGGAGCCGCTAAAGGGTTCTAACCTTTAGGTTAGTAGTCAAGCGCAAAACTTTTGCACCACCCAGGGATCCAGATTTCGGCCAATGGTTCTCAAATGTAAGTGTGTATCAGAACCTGTTAAAACAGGATTATCAGGCCCTACTCCCAGAGTTTCTGATTCATTAGGTCTAGGGTGGGATCTTGTTCTGACGTTGTTGGTCTGAGGACACAGTTTTCCAACCAGTAAGGTACTCAAAGCACCAAGGGGGCCCAGAAAAAAGAAAAATTTTTTTTGGTACAATGAATCAGTGTAGAACGTCACAGCTGGAGGTGAGGGTGAGGGGCATGCCAAGTAGAGGAGACAGTCTGGGAAGCAGGAAAGTACGGGGTGTAGCTGACCTGCAACATCCATACAAGGAGCAGAGCAGAGAGGGCTGGTAAGGTGGACCAGAACCTGAATCAAGAATGGCCCAGCTTAGAAATTGAAAAGCATGGGCGCAGAAAACAGATACCTGGGTTCAAATCCTGGTTCTGCCACTAACTAGCTGTGTAACTGTCTTAGGCTGGGTTCTCTAGAGAAGCAAAACCAGTAAAGCGTATATGTATATATAGAGAGAGATTTATATCAAGGAAATGGCTCACGCAGTTGTAGAGGTTGGAACGCCCCAAGTCCGTGGGTCAAGATAGAGGCTTCTCCTGATTCATGTAGCCGCAGGGGTTGGCGAACCCAAGATTTGCAGGTCAGACAGCAGGGCTCTTGCTCACAGTCTCTGAAGATCTATGAATCCCAAGATCAGCAGGCAAGACCACAGGTAAACAGCTAGTTCAAGTCCCAAGAACTGGAGGTCAAACGAACAGGAGCCGGCTTCCGTATCCAGAGTGACCAAAAGCCCAAGAGCCCTGCCTGAATGTCTACTTACATTCGATGCATGCCACACCCCTCAAGCAAACTCCCTTTCAACTGACTAGGTACTCACAGCAGATCCCATCATGGGGATGATCACATTATATCAAATCTCATCATGGAAGTGATCACAACATCACAGGACTGCCAAACCACTGAGAATCATGGCCCAGCCAAGTTGACACACACAACCTTAACCATCACAGTAACCTAACAGAGGTTACCAAAACTCTCAGCACCTCAGTTCCACAATCTGTAAAATGGAGCAATCCTAGCACCTCCTCAGGACTGTTGGTGAAGGAATGCAGATAAACACTTGGTGCAGGGGCAGAGCTCAGTCAGTGTCAGGGCTGTTGAAAACTAGGCGAGGGATTTTCGGGCAGAGTGCACGTGGCTGACAAAGCCTCGGGATTGGCAAGCAGTGGGCTGTCGGCTGATGTTGAGTGCATAGGCCTGGGCTGGGACTTTGGAGCAATGAACTAATCAGACAGTATTTTGTGAAATCCTTTCTGAGGATACCCAGGCTTCTGGCTCAGAGAGTTCCAGCAAGACTCCTCAAGACAATCAGTCTCCTCTAAAGCAGGCCGCTCCCCAGGCCCACTCCTGTCTTTTCCGAGTCGCTTGGCAATCACAAGGGGTGGCCATGCCAGCCCCGCCAGGACCCAGGCAGAGGAGCTGCAAGGAACCTACCATCTGGATTGATTCACCCGGCTTTCAGAGTTATCAGCCCCACCGACATCCAGCTGAGCAAATGGCAACAGCTTTAGGATTTCTTTTTTTAAAGCAAGAAGCAAAGAGGATTTAGTCCATCTGCATTAAGGAAAGGGAATTCATTTTTCACCCCTGTGTTCCGAGATAAAACGGTTCATTTCCATGAAAACTGAAACTCAGAGATGAACCCTCGCTGCAGCGCCTTTTGGACTGTGAGCTAAGTGGGAACCGAGTGATTCGTGAAGGATAGAAAACTAAGCCTTTCCTCCGCCGTCCTGTGGTGTCACAGGCTCCCACGGCATGGGGACTGAGTGGCCCTGGATGGTGCCGAGTCTCTGTGCTGGCAGCTCTACACGGAGGGGGCGCTGCCTTAGATTAGACTGAGGTTTCTAGAACCTCTTGGGAATTGGAGTCAGGCTCCTGCCTACCGCCTTCCTCGGGAGCCAGCCTTCACCTGAGCCACCATCCCTCTCTCCAGCGCCATACAATTCGGGTTTACTCCCCTTCTTCTTATCAGCCCCCCACTAAGGCCTCAGCATGCCTTGGGGCCGAGTCCTTGCAGGACCTCACCCTGACGTAAGCTAGAATAGATGGGGACAGGGGTGGGTGGGCACCAGTCCCGGGAACTCGGATCTCCCCGAAGTCTCCTCACCCTGGGCCTGGTCCACTGCCAACTCTGACCCTTCAATAAGGGTGCCTTGCCCCAAGCACCCTCTCAGTTAGTCCCCACCTTCACCCCACCCCCAGCTTTCTGATTCTGTGGTTTGAATGGGGCTCAGGATAAAGCCAAGCCTGGACATCTCTGGGAAGCATTGCTCGTGGTTGGAAATCATGAGTAAATTTTGAAAAATAGTCAAAGAATATCTTGCTTAGGGAAGCAAGTTTCTCAGTGGGGGGAGGGAAAGCCAGCTGGCAAAGCCCTACAGGAATCGTCAGAAATCGTCTCTAGATTATTCACCTTCTGTGTCACCCGCCCCCTCCCAAGCCCCCCCGCAGCATGGGTAACCCAGAGAAACCCACACTGAGGTGATTGTCTAGAAGGATCTACTTGGACAGGAAGCCAAATTCCTGAGCCGTTTCCACTGCAATCCAGATCCCTCCACTGCCTTCTCCAACTCCTTCTTCATCCAAATGCAGTTCACATTATGTATTTGCTCCCTGGGGGCAGTTGGCCCTGGCAGATGTTTGTGGCAGAACCCTGGGACCCATCCAAGGGTTAGACCTTCTGGGCCCTGCGTGGGGAGGCGTGGCTTAAAGGTGTAGGTGGATTTATCTCATCAGCCAAGTATTGCCTGAGTGTCTGCTTGAACAAAAGGACAGTGAAATTTCCCTCACTCGGCCTTGCAAATCAGTCCCCCAGCTTTCCCAGCCCGTGTGCTCTGTTATTTTCCTCCCCCGGGCCTGAGCAGAAGAGACAAGGCAGCAGACCCAGGTAGGAGTCAGGGACCTGCTTCAGATCCAGCTCAGTCATCACCCCTGTTGTTCCACTTCTCTTCTCTCCGTCCCCTTGGCCACACTCTTATCCAGCCGCCATCTCCCTCTGCCTCAAGTCTGCATGGACCTTTCTGCCTCCACCCTTGTCCCTCCAAGCTTCTCTCCAGAACCAAACCAAACCAAATCCACAGCCCTTGAGCCGATTCCAACTCACGGCAACCCCGTGTGTTACAGAGTAGAGCTGCTCCATAGGGGTTTCCTGGCTGTAATCTTTACAGAAGCAGGTTGACAGGCCTTTCTTCCACAGCACTGCTGGGTAGGTTCCAACTGACAACCTTCACTTTTGTTGTCGAGCGTAAACGGTTTGTGCCACCCAGAAACCCTTCTGCCCAGAACAGGCTTCTTACCCAGCACATCTGGGCATGTGGACTGCCTGGGGCTTGTCCGCGGGACCAGGGCTGGGGCTCTGCAGAGGGCTGGATTTAGATTGCAAGTGAAGGCTGGGGCTGGCCACTTTCTCAGCCCAGGGCGGGGGTTGATGAGCATTCTGTCTGCAAGCACGGGTGGTCCCTGCTGGCCCCGGTGGGGAGTCGGGGAGGGCTTCTCTCTTAGGGAATGCTATCACAACGACAACCTGACTGATAAGCTCCCACCTTTTTAAACACCCCTGCAAGGTGGGGGCCTCCGTGGGCATCTGTGGACGACTCTGGGACTCTGGGGGCATCTGGGAATGCAGCAGGGTCAAGTAGCTTTGCAGTGGGAATGAGGATGGATCACGTTTCTCTCCCAAGCCCGCCCCCAACACCTTGGGACCCAGGGGTGGCAGGAGCCGGGCCTCTGAGAGTTGACAGGCTTATTTTTAGTTTGGATTCTAGCTCACAAGCTCGATTGTCTTTTGGCTTTGCCTAATTTGGGCCAGGTCCTGGAAGTGTCTCCTAGGACCCTCACTAGAGGTTTGCAGGACTTGAACCATCGGGGCGGGGAAGTCCCACCAGCTTCCTGTCCCAGGACACGGGCAGAATACGGATCGCAGAGCCAGGCCGCCCTGGGGCCTGGACCAGCGGCCCCAGTTGGAAGAGGAAGGAACCTGGGCCTCCCGTGCTGAGTCTTTGGTGATTTGGGGTGGGAGGGGTGTAGACTTAACATCCTGTTTAAATTTAGCAAGAGTCGCATTTTTTAACAGGGGTTATGACCCTCCCTCCTCCCTCTCCCAGGCCTTCCTTACATTTTCCTTTAATCAATTTTTCTAATTGTGCTCTTCACCTTGGTGCCTTGGGCCTGACCGAGGCAGGAGCAGTGTGATTTCTGTAACGCGGCCTCTGCCCAGAGCCGACCACAGAGCAAGCGGCTGCGGGGAAGCCCAGCAGCCACTGAGGACCGGAGGGTGGGGAACAGGAGAGGTGTGTGCCTGTGTGACTGCGTGTCTGTGGGGGGATGGTGTTGTGTGCATGTCCACGGGGCTCGGGGTGGTGGTGCAGGGGGCCTGAGACAAAAGGCAAGAGGGAAGGAACAATGCCTAATTACACGCAGGCACGGCGGCCGGTAAGCCCTGTGCCCGGCTGGTCATCTGAGCAGAGACTGTGCCGAGCAAACCCCCAGCCCCTCTGTGACTCCCCGGCAGAGGAGCCCGCATTCCTGCCTGGCAAAGGCCGCTTTAATCAAGGCTCCAGATCCTTCCTGCAGCCGCCCGGGGGGGTGGGACTGTAACGCTAAACACATTAGTGTGCGAGATTGCAAGGTAGCACGTTCTCATGGAAGCCTCCGGAACAATGGGCCTGGGGTCTGGGTTTCATTTGGAGGAATTGTGCGGTGGGAATTTCTCTAATCAAATAAAAGGAAAATGAAAAACTCTATCGTTTGCAAACTTTAATGCTCTTAATTGCATTAATTTGAAAAACATACAAGGTCTTCGTGAGTGTAGAGTTGGAAGCTGATAGAAGGGGAAGCTAGGCCTGGCTCCGGAGGCGCAGGGGAGTTAAAGGTGAAGGCAGTTAGGGTGCCTGGGAGAGACAGCCGGTGTGGCCCCGCCTTGAAAGATGACCTGGCTGAGACCCAAGTAAGAGAAGGGTAGGCCTCTGTCCCCCACCGCCTCCATTGTCCCTCCCAGCCCTGGTATTTCCGGGGCCTCCATGGTGTCTGAAGAAGCCTGGCAGCCCCATCGGGCCACTTGGCTTGGACCTGCTCTTGTCACTCACTCTTATCTGCCCAAACCCCAGGGGGAGGGGCCCAGGCCAGCTGCTCATCCTGCCCCACCCTGGATGCTTCCAGAAACCCAATCTCAGCTGGTCCCTTCATCCCCATTCTGCCCTACTGGGCCTGCAAGTGTCCAGCAGCATGGTGCTGCCCAGGCCTCCCTCTCCACGAGTAGGAAGAACAGCCTGCAGGAGAGGGCTGAGTCTCTCCACCCTAAGGCTGACAGAGTTGTTGCTGCAAGGCCTGGGGCTAGTAGGTGCTCAAAGCCCATTGCTGACCTGGAGTTCAAGGGCTTGAGGAGCACTGGACAGGGCCCTGCAGGGGGCTGGGCAGCCTGGCTCCAGAAGTTCCTAACCTTTTCTGGGGCATGAATTTCCATGACAATCTGGTGCGAGCTAGAGGCTACTCCTTGGAAAAGTGCAGATTTGCATACACACATATACACACGTGGGTTTACCCACGTGGCTTTGCACACGATTTCAGAGGCTTCACAAAGACCAGTAATCTGTGTCTGAGGACCCCAGGTTAAGCCCTGCTCCCAAGGCTTGGCAAGGCCCTGGACTTGTGGGAAGTCCCTTCCAGGGTAGTGGGATTCTGGGAGGCCGGATGCAACCGGGGGCGAGGACAGCTCTGTGGAGCTGAGGAGGGTCGGAAAGACTGCCATTCGGGCCAGAACCTGGCATGTTGGGGTTTAACCCCAGCCCCTCCACTCTCAATCCTGAGGCAAATGACGTTCATCAACGGGAATAATATAAACCCCACTAGGGCTGTGGCAAGGGACTCTGGTAGCGCAACGGTTCGGCGCTCGGCTGCTAATTGAGAGGTTGGTGGATTGAACTCACCAGCCCTCCGAGGGAGAAAAGAGCTGGTGATGTGCTCCCGTAAAGATGGCAGCCTAGGAAACCCTATGGGGCAGTTCTACTCTGTCACATGGGGCTGTTATGAGTTGGAATCGACTTGATAGCATCCAGCAACAACAACAGGGCTGTGGCAAGGATTGTTCAAGGCAAGCAGTAGGGCCTCAATAAATGTTGGGTGCCCGTGAGGCTCAGTCCTTAGATGACAGTGGGGGACGGGCAAGGGCTGGCTGGGTGTACGTGGCACAGTGCTGTTAGTGGCCACTGCAAAGTGCCTTTTTCTTTACCCCATAGATTCCTCCCTCAATCACTCTTGTCTTGCGACCCCTCAACCTGGAATGCTTGCCTCCCCCTTGACCTTGTAGTGAGTCCATCTCACCTCTCAAATGTCACTCCCTCTATGAAGGCCCGTGAAGGCTGAGAGAACTGATTTCCCCAGAAGGTGGGTTGGAGGTGTGTTACTATTTTCTATTTTCCAGAGAACGGAGGCTCTGAGGGTCGTTGACTTGCCCAGGGTCACACAGGGGCAGAATCAGGACTGAAAGGAGAAGGTAATGGCCTCTCCAACCTGGCTCCCGCCGTGAGCCTCGCCCGGAGCTGACCACTGTGTGTATGGGAACTCCTTGCGTCTAACCAGAACCCAGGCTCCTTGGCCCAGGTCCACATTCTTCTCCAGCACCACACTGCCTCCCAAAGACAAGGACGGAAATCAGGAGGCTTCCAATGACCTTTTAAAATCTCCTTCCTTTGTGAAGAATCCTGTCAGCCATCAGCCAACACCACTTACTCAGAGTTCTGGGCGTAGACTAAGGAAGGACACAGTTCTTGCCTGGGTGGAATGCAGACTCTCAGGGCGGCCAGACCTGTGGCCCTCCAGGGAGAAATGAGAGGCAGAGTGTCTCTCAAGAGTTCTGCTCTCCTGCTGGTTCTGCCAACAACCAGCTGTAGGACCGGCCTGCCTCAGTTTCCCCACGTGTACCACAGGGAGCCCTAAGATCCAGGATCCCGGGAATTCAGAGAGGGCCGTGGGCTGGCTCCGCCTGGGTGCAGGGACACAGCCATCAGCAGGGGCTCCTGAGGAGGTGGCTGGGTCTGCTCTAATCTTGCAGCTTCATTGTCTGCCAGAGCACGGAACTCTGGATGGGGGCTCATCCGGGGTAAGGGGAGCGCTGGTTGAAGATGATTTACAAAAGCAGGATGTGCTCAGGTTAGCACAGCTTAATGGTGTGCAGGGGAACAGGCAGATGTGTTCCCCAAGCTGGCAGATGTTATTTTTTAAGAACTTCTGAAGGCAGAGTCCTAGGGGAGAGAATCTCACGGACGCGTCTCTCTTATGTCTCAGCAACTGCTCGGTGACTTTATGGACGTGCCCTGTTCTAATCCTCCCACCTGATCTAGTGGGAAGAATCTTGACCCCCCAGCCACCGACTCCCCCACCTCTACTCCCAGCTCAGAGGCAAAAGGAGCCCAGAAAGCAGAGTAGGATCCCCTGGCTGGGAGGTGGTGGAGCAGAGGGCTGGTGCCTCACTTGAAGAAGAGAAATTACAGGCCTCCTGTTTCATTCCAATACAAGGAAACTCAGAGAGGGAAACCTCCCAGGAAAGCGTTGCAGAGCGAATACTGGGGTGTCTCCATCTAAGCAAAATCAGTGTACCCAAGTCTAAAAATAGCGCTCATTATTGGAACTCCTTCCCGTATGAATTCATTCCCATATGAGAAAGAGTCACTGGATCTTTTCTTCAAGAAGCCAGCTCCATTAGCGCATTAAAAATCCAACTCAAGTTGCCAAATGTGATTTCATATGCAATCCCTCTCCCCACCCCGCCCCTCCAACATACTTCTCACTCCTGATCCCAAGGGAATAGAGAGGTTGCATAAAGACAGGTTCGCCTGCAGTGAGGGGGGCTGGGAACCAACATGGCAAACACATGTCCTGGATTTTCTGAGACTGGCTCACTTTCTAATATTAGGTTTCCATTGTCCCATGAGAACACATGGGACTGTCAGGTCTTAGGGACAGATACTTTGGTTGGTACAGTATGGTCACCATGGAGAAGTGGACACTGTCCTGTCAAACCTACTTTCCAGCCTGGCAGGGCTGAAAGGCTGGCCTGGTCAGAGAGGGGGTGACTGTGGGAAGCCCAGAGCCAAGGCTATGAGGTAGGGGGAGCCATGTGTGATGGGGTGAGTCAGCCGAGAGGCAGCCCCCTGAGTTCCTGGGATCTATTAGTGAGCATGCCATGCAAAACAGCAGTCTGCAATGAGCCAGGGCTCCCTCACGGAGCCAGCAAGGCTCCCCCAGCCTGGGCCGGCCCTCCTCTGCCTGGGAAGTGGGCCGGCGGGGCCCTGGAAGGTGGCCAGGGAAGAGCAGCTCCATGATTAAAGGGTTGGAGACCAGGACTTTTGAAGCAAGACTGGGATGGCTGGTTATTTATGCATTCAGCTCTAGGCCCTGCCTCCACCCCTCCCCACCCCATCCCAACACCCAGCAACTAAGACCCACAGCCCAGGGCTGGGCCCCACACTGGGCCCTGGGAGGGTGGGAAGCAGGGCAGGGGTTTCTAAAACATTGACTGAGCATCTTGGATATGCCAGCAGGGGCTTCAACACACCTCCACCATGACTCCTCCCAGCGGTCCTGTGAGGTAGGAGTCACTATGCTCATTTTACAGGGCAAGACACTGAGAGCCCTAGAGAGTTGAAATGCTTCACTCAAGGTCACACGGTCAAGTGGAATAAAGACCCAGATCTTCTGATTCCACCTCATCACAGCAGAAATGTGGGAGTGACAGAGCATGGATGGGGCCAGAAGGTAAGGGTGAGGGTTGGTAGGGACATATGACTGAGCCCCTCCAATGACTGTGCTGATTCCCTGGGGCTGTTTATGTGTGAAATGGTAGCTCTTGAAATATCCTTACAATGGTTTCCCGAGATAAGTATTATCATCCCCTTTTTACAGGTGAGGAACCTGAGGCTCAAGGACATTACCTGACTTGTCTAAGGTCACAGAACTAGTAAAGGGCAGAGTTAGGATTTCAGACTGGGTTTGTTCTGTCTTCAAAGCCCATAGTCCTCCCTTCCATCACCCCAGCCCCATGCAGTGCCCACACCATGGCGGCTACAGCTGCTTTATCCATGTGGAGGAATTTTGAGGGCATAACTCAGGAGCCATTCATTCTGAGAGCATCCTTACAGCATGGGAGGAGCTACCCAGGAGGATGCCGGCTGATTAGCTGCTTTCTAGCACCGCACACTAACTCACCTCCAAGACTTTGCTGCTTATTTCCTTTCTGCATTTTATTTATTTATTTTTACTGTGTCAAATCTTACTCATCACTTAGGACTGGCTGAGATGTCTCTTCTTCGGTAACTTTCCTGACCTCCCAATCACAGTCCAGCACTCCTTCTCTGGACTCTCTCCTGGCCTCTTGTATAGCACACAGGACCTGGCCTTCTCTGTTTATCTAGGCTCTAATGGCTGGTAGAGAGAGATTGAGTTACGTTTAAGGAAGTTTTCCTGGATAAAATTTCAGAGCGGGAATTGTGGAGTCCCAATCTGGTGGTGCAGTGGTTAAGAGCTTGGTTGCTAACCAAAAGGTCGGCAGTTTGAATCCACCAGCTGTTCCTTGGAAACTCTATGGGGCAGTTCTACTCTGTCCTACAGGGTCACTATGAGTCTGAATCGACTGATGGCAACAAGTAATCTGGGAAGCTTAAATGAGCTGTAGAGAACATTGGTGAATTGAGTAGAGGACAATGAAGTTTACACCCTCACAGCCTCAGGCACAGATGAGGCTCTGGAAGCCCTCCAGGGCCTGAGGCCATGCCTCTGCTTTCCCTCTCCTTCCTTACCAGTCCCACATTGCTCCTGTGAGTTGGAGGTTCCTGGGCAGACACACCATAACCTTTCCTCTTAGTGCTGCACAATCGTGGATCCACCATGGTACCTTAGAAAGAGCTTGAGACTAGGAGTCCCACAGACCTGGGGTTTGGTGTCTCAGTCTGTGTGTGGTTGTGTGACCTTGGGCATGTCAGTTCTTCTCTCAGCCTCAGAACTGGCTAGTGGACTTTCTACAGGATTCAGGAACTATAAGGATCAAGAACAGAGGGTCTCTGCCTTCAAGGAAATCAGCCTTAGAAGAAATACAATGAGAATGCTCCATAGAAGCGAGAATGGTGAGACTTTGGCTTGCTTACTTTAGACACATCATCAGGAAACACCGGTCCCTAGAAAAGGACATCAGGGTTGGTAAAGTAGAGGGTCAGTGAAAACGAGGGAAACCCTCCATGAGATGGATTGACACAGTGGCTGCAAAAATGGACTCAAACGTACCAACGATCATGAAGATGGCACAGGACCGAGCAACATTTCATTCCATTATACATAAGGATGCCATGTGTTAGAGCAGACTCAGTGGCCACTGACAACAACAGCTCTCAAAGAGCTCACATCTAGAGAGGAGTCCAGCCAGGTAAATCGATCACTATAACTCAAGGCAGTTACTTCTGCAACAGAATGGTGAACAGCCCCTGGAGGGGACACAGGGAGGAACAGAGGAGACTGTGACCAACCCCGCCTGGTCGAGTCAGGGAAGAGCTTATAGAAGAGATGACATCTGAATAAGAATTTGAAGGATAATGGGAGTTTGTTGGGCAGAGGAGGGGATGGGGTACCCCACTGCTGCTTACTTTGGGGTTTGGTAGATTGGACACGTTACCTGCTCTCTTCCTACCTTGTGATAATGGAGTGCCCTGGGTCACTTCTTAGCTTTCAGGGAGGGTCCTGGCACCCTGTGGAAGCTTCAACTCAGCCACCATCTAAATTCCAGCAAAACCCAGTGTCATGGATTGAATTGTGTCCCCCCAAAATGTGTGTTAACTTGACTAGGCCATGATTCCCAGTATTGTGTAATTGTCCACCATTTTGTGATCTGATGTGATTTTCCTGGGTGTTGTAAATCCTCTCTCTATGATGTTAATGAGGAGGGATTATCAGCAGTTATGTTAACGAGGCAGGACTCAATCTACATGATTAGGTTGTGTCTTAAGCCAATCTCTTTTGAGATATAAAAGAGAGACGTGAGCAGAGAGACATGGCGACCTCATACTACTAAGAAACAAGAGTCAGGAGAATAGCGTGTCCTTTGGACCCAGGGTCCCTGTGCTGAGAAGCTCCTAGACCAGGGGAAGATTGATGACAAGGACCTTCCCCCCAGAGCCCACAGACAGAGAAAGCCTTCTCCTGGAGCTGGCACCCTGAATTCGGACTTCTAGCCTCCTAGACTGTGAGAGAATACATTTCTGTTTGTTAAAGCCATCCACTTGTGGTATTTCTGTTATAGCAGCGCTAGATGACTAAGACACTCAGTTAGAGACACCTGAAGGACATGGGTGTCAGGGTTAGAGCAGAAACCAGAGAAGTAGGCAGCAGGAGGGAGTTTCCAGAAGTAAATATTCAACAGCATTAAGTGCTACTGGGATCAGGAATTTGAGGATGGTGAGAAGTAAGAAAATTTTGGAAGGAAGAAAAAAGACTAGAGGGAAATATGTCAAATGCTATTTGTGGTTGCCTCTGGGTAGTGTGATTATAGGTAATCTTTTTTGTACTTCTATGCACTACATTGTACCTGCCAACTTTTCTGCAATGAGCATTTATTTGATAATCAGGAAAGAGGACAATTGAAACTTGTTTTAAAAAGAAGTCATTGGTGACCTTGGCAAGAGCCAGCTCAGTGGAGTTGGACAGAAGAGCCAGACTGCAGGGCATTAAGAAGATGGCAGGGGGTGAGGAAACGGAAGACGTGCGTGTAGAACACTCAGAGAGAAGTTTGGCAGTAAATGGAACGACAGAGATGATACCTGGAGGCAGCGGGGCCAAGCAAAGATGTTTGTTCTTTATTTAATGTGGGAGGTATTTTTTAAAGTGATGAAATTTCCTGAATCACATAAAGGACTTTTGTGTCTCTTCTGGATGCAGAGAAGGAAAAAACCTATTGGAATTTCTGGGATTTTTCTGTGGCTTGCGGGGACAGCAGGACAAATTATAGGAAACTGGGATTGTCCTGGAAAATCCAGGCTTTGTGGTTGCTGAATATTGTGTGCGTTTCCAGTCAGAAGGGGAAGGAGCAAGTAAAGGGGAAGATAAAGAGGATGCTAAGAAGTAGGAGAAAGAGGCAGCGGTGGTTCAGTGGTAGAATTCTTGCCCTCCTTGCAGAGACCTGGGTTCGATTCCCGGCCAATGAACCTCATGTACAGCTACGACTCGTTTGTTCATGGAGGCTTGTGTGTTGCTGTGATACTGAACAGGTTTCAGCAGAGCATCCAGTCTAAGATAGACTAGGGAAGAAAGGCCTGGAGATCTACTTCTGAAAAATCAGCCAATGAAAACCCTGTGGATCAAAAAGCTCAGATCTGCAACCAATAATGGGGATGGAGCACGACCAGGTAGCGTTTTGTTCCATTTGCACAGGGTCACCATGATTCGGGGGCCAACATGACGGCAGCTGACAACCACAAAGAAGTAGAGGAGAAGGGGGAGAACAAGGATCCTGGGAGGCTGAACTGGCTGGGTGTCTCAAAGGGAAAGGTTTTGGAAAAGTGGAATGAACGCTTTCTCTTCAAAGCTTAGACAGAAGGTGGGAAGGGTAGTTGCAGAAACAGAAGCTGATGGAGTAGTGGATGTGGGCCAGGTCAGGCTCCCGGAAGGAGAGTCTGACCCATGTGCTGTGGCTGAGATTTAGAGAGTAAGGTGGAATTGCTCATTCATTCGTTTATTCAATGAGGTATGACTTTTGGACCAGCAGGGCCATCAACCCATCACAGCACCTTTGTGTGAGTTAGAGGAAAAGTACCCCCCCCCTTCCTGGACAGACACAGCCTCAAGGGTGCAGGGTTTGGCAATGGGATTGTACCTCTGGGTGAGTGGGGATATTAGCCCGAACTCAGCCAAGTGCCTCTATATTGTGAACAATTTGCACAGATGTGCCCATGTACTAGGCCCCGTGTTAGATCCTGTAGGTTTTCTGGGTTCTAGAAGACCCAGTTCCTGCCCTGAAATATCCAATGTTGGGAGTATTTGAGGGAGCAGAGGGAAGAGAGGAGGGGGGTGAATGGACAGCATGACTCTGAACCCTGTGCGCCTTGCTCCTGCAGGGCTCTAAGGCCAGGATCAGGGGTGAAAAAGGTGGCAGAGTGATTGGGGTTAGGTCTTGGCTTTGCAGAGCCAGTGGCAGATCAAGGGGGCAGGGGCATAGGGAGGAAAATGCATGCAGAAGTGGCTGACCTAGCGTCCAGATGTGGAGGGAGCCTGGCTTGGCTGGGGAGGAAGGACACTGAGGACAGCACATATGTGTGATGTGCTCAGGATGCCTGCATATAGCCTCGAGTAATACTGGCTGGTAATACTGGCTACCTTAGGCAAGTGACTGAGGCCTCTCTGTACTAACCTTGGTACACAGAGGTATATGGTCAGCTTTGACTACTCCTGGATTACTCCTTGAGCAGGATGTCTACAACCAATTTTAATCAGAGGCTGTCTGACCTGCCCACTGCGTATGGCATATGCTGCCTTCCCCACTGTCAGCACAAGATAATGATCTATAGGCTTTCTGTGGTCTAGTGTAACACATTTTGGGGACAGGGAGACCAGAGTTCAAATCTCAGCTCTGAGCTCTTCAATCTGTAAGTTGTGTGACCCTGGATAAGCCTCCAGTTTCTTAATCTGTAAAATGAGTTCAATTACACCATTTCCTAGGAGTTTATAAAGATTTAATGTGTCGATATGTGTAAAGCACCTAGCACAACTCCTGGTGCAAACTAATGAAAGTTCAGTAGATGTCACTTCACACACACACACACACA
>NW_004444028.1:6307329-6312594 GCF_000243295.1 Trichechus manatus latirostris | reverse complement strand
GTGAAGTGAGGTACACTGTGGTGAGGTGGGGTACCCTGTGGTTAAGTGAGGTACACTGTGGTGAGGTGGGGTACACCGTGGTGAGGTGAGGTACACTGAGATGAAGTGGAGTACACTGTGGTGAGGTGAGGTACACTGTGGTGAGCTGGAGTATACTGTAGTGAGGTGGGGTACACTGTAGTGAGGTGAAGTACATTGTGGAGAGGTGAGATACACCATGGTGAGGTGGTATACACTGTGGTGAGGTGGGGTACACTGTGGTGAGGTGAGGTACACTGTGGTGAGGTAAGTTACACTGTGGTGAGGTGAGAGACACTGTGATGAGGTAGAGTTTACTGTGGTGAGATGAAATACACTGTACTGAGAGAACCTGTTAGCCCTGGGACGCAGGGGCAGTCCACTAACAAGTAGCAAGTATCCGAAGCTGGTCCTGACAGGTTTACTGTGAGGTGGAGTTTACAGCAGTGAGGTGAGGTACTCTGTGGTGAGGTGAGCTACACTGTAGAGAAATGTATACACTGTGGTGAATTGAGGCTCCTTTTAGTGAGGGGAAACATCCTGGTGAGGAGCAGTGCTGCCCTATTGCCTTCCATTTCATAGCTGAGTCTTGCCTTCTCACCCAACTCCTCTACTCTCAAATTGGGCTTTTCCTGGACAGGATCCCTTCCCTACTAATGGTCCTGAAACTCTTCTAAAATTGTTGGACCTCGCCAGTAGTCATACCCTGAGAACAGCCCTGTGTCTTCCTTCCTGGACTCCTCCTTCCCAGCACCCCTTGCCACAGGGCATACTTTACTTCACTTTGGGGAGAGCCCACTTACCACACATGTTGCCTTAGGTACCGAATTAGACCTTGATGGATGGACGGATGAGTGAGTCCATTAATGAAGGGAGGAATGGAGTGTAGGAGTCAATTCTGCCCACATTGACTGAAGCCTCCCAGGTGTCACACATGTGCTAACCTCTGGGGATTCAGAAACTGGTCCCTGTTCTCAAAGAGCTCAGTGTAGTTCGAGACATAAACTCCAAGTTTCACCTGGGCTAAGAGCTCCCCCAGAGGATGAACCACACATTCAAAAGCCCAGAGAAGAAAGCAGGCAACTGGTCCTACCTAGGGAAGTCCAGTCAGGCTTCACGGAGGTGGTGACCTTTGGGGAGGATTTTGAAGGAAGAGTAGGAGTAGAGAAGCAGAGGTAGGGCACTACAGTCTGGCTCTCAGTGGTTTCGTGAGGTTCTGACTTGAGGATGAAGGGCCCTATATAGGTTCTCCAGAGACCCACAGTGCCATCTCATTTTCTGAAGCCCACAGGGACCCAGGCAGGGTGACAGGGGCTATAATAGGGCTATAGCTGCTTCCACTTAGAGGGAGGTGATGGGGTGTGTGGTCAGAGGGCCTGGCTGCACCCATCTCTCTTAGTTATAATCTGTTCACTTCCAGTCAGGGAAGGAGGGAGGCTTGGAGGGAGAGGGTTGTGAGGGAGGGGAGGAGCTGGGTGGGCTGGGCTGGACTGGTTTGGCCCTGGAGGGACCGGCCGTTGGGTGGAGGATGCCGTTCATTTGACTACGATGTGTACTTAGAGGTCTCAGTTACAACAGGCCCCAGGCGCTCTGTAACAAGCTGCAGCTGTCTGGTTGCTAGTTAGCTTTCCTGACATCTTCTGCAGACTGGTCCTTGGGGAGCAGCCCCCAAGCTCCTCCCGGTCGGCTGCGGCCCTGGAAGGCTGCTTGTTGCCCCCAGCCTCAGAGCCACCATGATGAATGGCACTGCTGCCCCATGCAGACAAACCTCTTCCTGGAACAAGCCCTGTTTGTTCAAAGCAAACAATCGCAATTGACTCTGGTGAAAGCTCTAGGCTGTAACCCTGGTCTCACCTGCCACCCGCCTGTCCCTCTGTCTCTGGACACTGGGAAGGGACACATCAGGGGACCGGGCAGCTCTAGGCACCGTCCTTAGAATGGGGACAGAGCGGGGCCTTCAGGGACAGCAGGGCCTGGATCTTTGGGAAAGTGGGACTTCCCTGCTTGGTATCCGTTCTCTGCTGCTGCCTACGTGTGTCCCTGCTCAAGGTACACCTCTCTTGGCCTCAGTTCCCTCAAACGTAGAGAGGCTGGTTTGTTAGGTCAATGGCTCTCAACCCTGGCTGCACACTGGGAGTCACCTGAGATTCACTTTTAAGAAATACTGATGCCCAGACCCCAACCCCAGAGATCTGATTCAACGGAGTTCCAGACACTGTCACGTTTTTATAAAGCTCACAAGTGATTCCAATACACACCAGGGTTGAGAACCATCGGTTTGGGTAGTTCCCAAGGTCTCTGACTCTATGGCTCGTTAGGTCTTACTTGAAAATTCCTGGTTTCTTAGCAAACACCTCCAGGAAGCCGTCAAGTTGCAGAATGTGGGCCCCCAGAATTTTCTCTACTACAAGTTTTCTCCTAAAGAAGCTCTCATGGGTGGAGCAGAAAGAGCCCTCAAGAGCTCAAGTCCACCTACAGATGGTCAAACTGAGGACACTCTTCTCCTTGGGATGAACTCCACCTTGTATGTGAAGCGCTTTGTAAATGCGAAGCATAGACAGTGTGGGACATTATTCTTATTACAGATGGATTAGTTGAGGACAGAGAGCAAGGGCAGGGTGCCAGCATTTTTAACTACGTGCTGTCTGCCTCTCCAACTAGATTGTAAGTCCTTTAAGGGCCAGTACCAGGTCTCCCTTCATATTTGTATCTTCTTCCCAGCTTAGCAATAAATGGCTATGTGGATGGATGGGTGGATGGATGGATGGATGGATGGATGGATGGATGGATGGATGGAAGGAGGGAGGATGGATGGATGGATGGATGGATGGGGTTTTCCACCAGGTAAGTTTTCCTTCCTTGTTTTGGGTATCAGTCACGAGATTTGGCTGTGGGTCACCTGGGCTGTCATCACCACTGTCCTGGCTGTGAATAAAGGAGGGGCCGAGGCTGAGGGTGGCAGGTGGGTACTGAGAGAACCTGTTAGCCCTGGGACGCAGGGGAGGTCCACTAACAAGTAGCAAGTATCTGAAGCTGGTCCTGACAGGTTTGCTGTGAACGGTCAGGCCAGATTACATGTCCCTCATACTCCACTGTGAATTCATATCTCCCTAAGCCCCATCACGCAGCATAGCCAGGAATTTCACATTCTCAAAAGTCTTTCTGCCAAAAAAGCCATTTTGGTCATCCTGCAGGCACCAGATGGGAAAGAGAGGGGCTTAGTACTGGGTGAGGATAGGAGTTGGGGCCCCGGACTCAGTCTGTATAAAACCAAACTGCCATTGAGTCGATTCCAACTCATAGTGACCCTATAGAACAGAGTAGAATGGCCCCATAGGGTTTCCAAGGAGTGGCTGGTGGATTCAAACTGCCGACCTTTTGGTTAGCAGCCAAGCTCTTAACCACTGCACCACCAGGGCTCCAACAAACTCTTAGTTTCTCAAAATACTGCCCAACACTCAACCTGCCACCCTTTATTGAGCCCCTACTCTGGATGTACACTGCTCTGCTCGGCTGAGGGTACAGAGATAAAAGATAACGAGGCTGCCCTCAGGGAACTTACACTCAAGGAGTGGAAACTGTTAGGAAAACGGCAAAGGGCTGGTGAGCCACAGAGGAGGAATACCTGGGATGCTGCCCGGAGCAACATTTAAGCTCAATGGGAGTTCTCTAAGGTGGGGCCCGGGAATGTGAATTATTTTTATCTCTCAGGGGGTTCTGTTAGCCAGACGGATGTAGGAATCATTTGGCTGTTGGATGGTGGGAAAGGCAACAGAGGCAGAGGCAATCAAAGGGCACGTGTTGTTACCGTCAGCTGCCTTCAAGTCAGCCCCCGACTCACAGAGACCCCATGTGTGATGGAGAACTGCTCCATAGGGTTTTCTTGGCTGTAATCTTCATGGAAGCAGAATGCCAGGCCTTTTCTTCCTTAGGGTTGCTGGGTAGATTCGAACCATCGCAGGCTGCTTGTGTTCCCCA
Source organism: Trichechus manatus latirostris (assembly GCF_000243295.1). Lineage (NCBI taxonomy): Eukaryota > Metazoa > Chordata > Mammalia > Sirenia > Trichechidae > Trichechus > Trichechus manatus. The sequence goes on along the minus strand of NW_004444028.1, from coordinate 6,308,598 downwards.
GGCTTCTAACCAGCACACGGGAAATGGCAAGCAGTTAACTGTGTCTGGAAATCAGCTTTCTCGGGGCAGAAAGAGATGTGGCTAAAAAAGGAGGATGGAATCGAAATGGCTTTTTGTTAGAATCATTTAGAATAACTCCTCCAGGAAGCAGTAATCCGTTTCAGTCCTCCTCCTTTGGTGCTGTTTTGCCTAAGTCATGGGGAGATCTGGTGCCGATTACCAGGCTTCGATGCATTAGGTAATGCAACAATAAAATCTGGGTCACTGCAGCACAAAGTCCCCTTTATTTTGACAAGTGTAGTTTTTACTCTGAAGTGTTATCATAAATAATTAAATTAAACCAGTAAATGGCTTGTAGTATTGCTTTGCTGAAGTAACAAGGTCTCCATAACCCCAGACACTGAACCGCTCCTTTGGGGGATTCTTGGCTCAGAGACATTTGGGACTATTTCAGAACTCAGAAGAGTACTTGGACTAGCCAAGGAAGAAGGGAAAAACGGAGACTCGTTCCACTTCCTCTTGGCGCCTCCTTCCCCATTCTGCTGCGTCCCATCCCGCCATCTGACGGGCTGCAGTCTGAATCAGTGAAAGGGATGGCTCCCCAGCCCTGGGCTGGCCTGGGACAAAGGCTTCTGGGTACAGCAAACATACTGAGCAGCCTTCCTTTGCATAACCCCTGCCAAAACACCAGGCGTTGATAAGTAGACACTTTAAGTTCTGAGGATAGAAGGGCCTGCAGGAACCCCCAAGGTCTTCAGGCCCACTGTCTTAGTGCTGCTGTGACAGAAACACCACAAGGGGGTGGCTTTAAAGAACAGAAATTTATTTTCTCACAGTTTAGGAGACTAGAAGCCCAAATTCAGGATACCTGCTATAGGAGAAGACTGTCTCTCTATCAGCTCTGGGGAAAGATCCTTATCTCCTTCCACTTCCACGGCCCCCTCCGTTCCTTGGTGATCTTGGGGTGGTGTCTACTTCCTTGCTTTGTCTACTCACTTGTCTCTGTCTACACTGCTCCTGATAACTGAGCAGTGATTAGGTTTAGGACACACCCTACACTGATGTGGCCTCATTAACGTAACGAACGAAACCTACTCCCGAATGGGATTACATCCACAGGTAGAGGGGTCAGGACTCCAACACATATTTTCGGGAGACACAATTCAATCCATAACACCCACCACCCCCACCTGCTGCTTCTGCCATTTTATAAACAAGGAAACTGAGGCCTGGGAAAGTGAGGTGACGTGGCTTCTTGCTTGTTGGCTG
>NW_004444028.1:6246085-6305701 GCF_000243295.1 Trichechus manatus latirostris | reverse complement strand
GGGAGAGGCAGAAGTGAGCCCAGTTGCCCTGGAGACCCTGATGGTGGCCTGTGCTAGCTGGGACACCGGCTTGCGCTGACCCAGCTTACTGGTCCTCTCCACTCCCACCGACTGTGGGGTCCTACGCCATCTCTTGGGTGGTGATGGCAGGATGGGGTGGAGAGGGGGAGGTGATTTGCACATGAAGTGGGGTCTGAAACTGCCCCCAGAAATCCACGGCTAAGCTGGAGCCACAGGGACCTCCTTCTGAATTGATCCCACCTCCCTACTGGCGTCTCCCTCCTCCATTGTGCCGTCTCCCCCAGGAAGCCACCTCTGAGCCCCAGAGCTGAGCTGGTCCCTCCTCTGTGCCTGCGGCGCCTGGTCACACTGAAACCTCATCTTCTCAAGTCCGTCTCCTCAAAGCAGGTGTGTGTCCGACTTACCTCCATGCCCAGGTCCACCCACAGCGAACCAACAACAGCGAAAACCCGAGCCAGTCACTGTCAAGTCCGTTCTGACTCATGGCGACCCCATGTGTTACAGAGTAGAACTGTGCTCCATAGGGTTTTCTCGGCTGCAGTCTTTCTGGAGGGGGCCCCGGTGGCGCAGTGGTTAAGTGCTCGGCTGCTAACCAAAAGGTGGGCAGTTCGAACCCACCAACTGCTCTGAGGGAGGAAGGTGGGGCAGTCTGCTCCCGTAAAGATCACAGCCTCGGAAACCCTTCGGAGCGGTTCTACTCTGTCCTGTAGGGTCACTGTGAGTCGGCACCGACTGGACGGCAATGAATTATCTTTATGGAAGCAGAACCGACAGCCTTTAGGTTAGTAGCCAATTGCAAACCCCTTATACCACCCAGAGACTTCATATACAGTCCAAGCCTGTTGTCATCTGGTCTATGCCGACTCATAGTGACCCTATAGGACAGAGTAGAACTGCCCCATAGGGTTTCCAAGAAGCAGCTGGTGGATTCGAACTGCTGACAATTTGGCTAGCAACCAAATTCTTAACTACTGCGCCACCAGGGCTCCCATAGACAGTAGGTGCTCAGTAAATGCTGTTGAACAGAACAGGGCACTTCTAGACCAGAGCTGACATTTGGGGGCCACCAGCCCTGGTCAGATAGCTTCGGTGGGAGGCCCAGCCCGGGATGAACTTGGCCTAGAGGGACTCGCCAGGGGAGAGGCCGGGGAGGTCAGAGCTGAGTGAACTGCCCTTGAGTCCAGCCACCCGCTTTTTTTGTCCTTGTCACAGCCCCAGCCTCGCCTGTCTTCTCTTCACCAGGCAGCTCTGTGGCTACCGCATTCCCCCCCCACCCCCGGCGGGAACTGCGGGGATGTGTGTGGCCAGGTTGGGGGGAGGTGACTCTAAACAAACAGCTCAGGGCCCCAGTTGGTGCCAAGGCTCACTGCACGCCCTCTCCTCCTGCCCCCCTCCCCAGAAGGAGGCAGCTCGCTGGACCGTGTGACAAGGAGCCAGCAGAATTCATTTAGCCAAAAAGGATTTGATGCTCTGCCTCCCGCTCTCCCAGCCAGGCCAGATAGCTCCTGGGCGCCCCTCCTGCTCTCCCTCCCTCCTGGGCCTTTCACCCCCTAATCCACCGAGTGGGGAGCGGTCACGAGGGCCCCCCAGGCTCTCGACAGAAAGCTGTCGGCACCGCTGGCTCTGGCTCTCAGGGCCGACTCCCTCCCCGGGAAGGCGGCTGCCTTCCCTCAGCCGGCTCGCTGAAATTCAACCCCTCTCTCCAGCTGCAGCCCGAAAGAGCCCCAGGCCCGGCTTTCCCCCGGGACCCTGCAGCCTGCAGATCTCACGGTCAGGGAATTTTCCCTGCGCAGTGTTCCAAGCCGGCAGAGCCTCCAGAACAAAGGGCGGTGAGAGACAGGACTGTCTTCCCCCTGGCCACCGCCAGGTCAGGGCGCACGGGAAACCAGAGAAGAAGGGCTGCTCCCCAGATCTAGGGGCCAGGGGAGACCAGAGGACAGGGGCTGCTCCCCAGATCTAAGGGCCAGGGGGGACCAGAGGATAAAGGCTGTCCTTTGTGGGGAGGCCCACGCCTTGGGAAGCAGTGGCAGGAGACACCAGGCCCTGATCCCTTCAGAAGCGTTCCCTTTGCTCCCCGCCCTTCCCCCAGGGGGGAGCTCACCTCCGCTGACCCTGACATCCCAGGACCACGCATGGAGGAGGGGGCCCTATGTCAGAGTGAGGACTGCTTACAGAAGCCTCCAGTGGGCCTGCAGCGGAGGGGGCTTGTGGCGGGGCAGGGAGAGGCATAAATTCCAGAATTCACTAATCCCTTTCCTGGGGACAAGGCTATTTACAAAAGAAAAATGGGGCTTTTTTTGTTCCTAAGAACAAACTATTCCTCGTTCTCAGCTAAGAAGCTGTTGTCAAGCAATACAGTAGAATGACAGACACCATCAGCCAAGCATAGGCTCAAAGCCCGCTTTCACCACAGCCGTGTAGCTGCTCCAGCTCTGAGGACACCCCGAAGCTCTGTGGCACCGGGGCTCTTGTTGTTATGTGCCGTCCAGTAGGTTCGACTCACAGCGACCCGATGTACAACAGAATGGAGCGCTGCCCGGTGCTGCGCCATCCTCACAATCGATATGCTTGAGCCCATTGTTGCAGCCACTGTGTCAATGGGATAAGTTGTAAATAAAGCCAAAACCCAACCCATTGCTGACAAGTTGATTCTGACTCACAGCGACCCTACAGGACAGAGTGGAACTGCCCCACAGGGTTTCCAAGGAGCGGCTGGTGGATTTGAACTGCTGACCTTTTTGTTAGCAGCCGAACGCTTAACCACTGTGCCACCAGGGCTCCAAGTTATAAATAACTTCTCCCTTCCTCACTTTTCTTACCTATAAAATGGGACTGATACACTTTGCTCTGCCTACCTCCATTCATTACGTACCTCATATGTGGCAGGCACGGGTCTGATTGCTGGAGGCTGAAAAATGACAGGATTCCCAGCCAAGGGCCCCATCATATGAAGATACTTGGAAAACCGAAGTGTTCGAATGAATAGATAAGGAGCAGCCGGAATGATCTCATTAACTTTCTGGGAATAAGGCTGCTAAAGCGATCTGTAAAGTTCTTGAAAAGAGTTTTAAGTAAGCCAGACCTGTCTTTGGGATCTGGCCTGCACTATTTATTTGCTTAGCAAACCATTTCTTCATAGATAGTGCAAAGGGAAAGACTTCAGACCAGCCCGAGGCAGAATTTATCCCAAACTCAGAGTGAGCGGGGTCGGAATTAATTAGGTCTTTCTGTGGCTTAATGTAGAAACCTGGGCTCAGGAAATTTGGCCTTTAAAGCAAGTGCCCTTTCAGATGAGGTGGGTTTCATGTGACTGTTTTAACTTCAGCTCCGTTACCCTTTTTGGGCTGCGGGAGTGGCGGGGGGAGCGGCAGGAGCGGGATCTGGTGCAAATCTGCTTCCGTGAGTGGGGTGCCAAAGGAACCGTAAAATGACCTGTGTCCCCGACGGGCTTCTCCCAACCTGGGCCTGGCCTCCCTAAGGAGATAAATTCACACTTGCAGTCATTCGGGGTGACAGCAGGGGCCGAGGCTTCCACTTCTGCTTGGAGGGCTGGTCCCCTGCTGGGGTTTCCCTCTCTGACCTCTCATTGTCCCCAGACTTCTTGTCCCTGACTTCTGGAGTGCAGCCTCAGGCACCAGGTCACAGCATGCTCTCACTCAAGAACTGTGGCTGCTCCCTATTACCTCCTGGTTAAACCTGAAACTCCTCAGCCCCCACCAGCTGCCCCTACCCACTTATCCCTCCCACCTCCTCTCACTGTCTGAGCAGCAAGATTCCAGATCGACGGGCTAGCCTTTGGACTGCACTGCTTAATATGGTAGCCAATAGCCACATGTGGGAGCCCTGGTGGCACCGTGGTCAAGAACTCAGCCGCCAACCAAAAGGTCGGCAGTTTGAATCCACCAGCCACTCCTTGGAAACCCTGTGGGGCAGTTCTACTTCGTCCTACAGGGTCTCTATGAGGTGGAATCGACTTGACGGCAGTGGCTTTGGTTTCGGGTTAGCCACATGTGGCTCCTGAGCGCTTGGAATGTGGCCAGTCTGGACTGGGATGTGCTGTAAATGTACAACACATAGTGGATTTTTTGAAGGCTTGATACGGAAAAAAGTAACAAAATATCTCATTAATCATTTTAAAATTGATTACATGTTGAAATGATATTTTGGATATATTGGATGAAGGAAATTATGTCATTAAAATCAAAGTAACTTGTTTCTTTCTTAATGCGGCTACTAGAAAATTTAGAATTAGTCACGTGGCTCCCGTGTACAGGCTGGCATGTATTTCCATCGGCACTGCCGCGCTAGAGCACCACACAACAAAAAGTGCCTGGGCTGGGACCTGGGCCAAGGTTCCTTCCAGTCCTATTGTTCTTTACATTTTTTTTTTGGTGGCAAATATACATATGTAACAAAATGTTTGACATTTCGACAACCTTTCCATGGACAGTTCAGTGACATTGATTATGTTCGTGTTGTTCAGCCACCACCCTTGCCTGTTCCCAGATTATACCATCACCCTTAACAGAGGCTCCCCGAAGCACTGAGTCCCTCTTTCCCACTCCCTCCTGCCCGCCCCTGGCAACCACTAATATTAACAGTATTTTCAGTTGCCTCGTATGCATGCGAACGCTGAACAACGAATAAGGAAGACCGAAGAAGAATCGATGACTTTGAATTACGGTGTTGGCGAAGAATATTGAATATACATACCATGGACTGCCAGAAGAGTGAACAAATCTGTCGTGGAGAAGTTGTTGTAGGGGAAAAACATCACAAAGTTTAGTAAAGTAAAAAGAAAGTTTTATTCGGCATATATTCATAAGGACAAAAGCAGGAAGCGGACAGGCATGCTGCCACAGCCATGTCTACCCGATTCCAAAGAGTATTACAGAATAGGTGAGAGTGGGAAAACGGACAAGCGTGCTGCCACAGCCATGTCTGCCCGAGTCCGAGGAAGGTTACAGAATCATCAGTATATATCAACATCACAAAGTGGGTAGAATCATTGAAAGCGTCCCTTTTTTGCTGATTGGCTAGAAACTGTAATCTTATATTTTGAATGATCTTTCTCAACAATCATTGGTATGGGTTTCAGTTACGAAAGTCAGGAGGGTCTTCATTGGTCCAACAAATTTCTGTTCACTAAATGCTAACGGAAAAAAATAAGAGTGGAAAGACTTTTGTGTTGTGTTTGATCGGCTTTATGTGAAAGTTTCCCTAAAAGATATTTTCCAAGATTATCTTAGCTATTGTCTTTATACCTCAGGGCCCAGTTGATGTGTCCTCGTGAATCTTTGTGAGCCTAGCTCCTGCTGGGTCGCATTCTGTATGCTCAAGGAGAGGGCATAATAACCCCAATATTATTTCCTAAATCAAAGTACAGCCAGAATGCTCCTTAGAAGCAAGGATGGCGAGACTTGGTCTCATGTACTTTGGACATGTTCTCAGGAGGGACGAGTCCCTGGAGAAGGACATCGTGCTTGGTAAAGTAGACGGTCGGCAAAAGACAGGAAGACCCTCAGTGAGATGGACTCGCACAGTGACTGCAACAATGGGGTCCAACATGATTGTGAGGCTGGCACAGGACCAGGCAGTGTTCTGTTCTGTTGTGCGTGAGGTCGCTATGAGTCGGAACCGACTCGATGGCACCTAACCACAACAATAAACTCTATACGCTTGCACCAGGGCTACTTTCTCTGTGGCCTTTCTAAACCTCTGCTTCCCTTTGAATCAAACTGGATTAAAAGTACCTGCTTCAGATGGTCACTGGGGACACTAGATGAGATAATACTTGTGAAAACAACCAGCATATACCAGCTAACTCAATACACGTTGCTTTCCTTCTCTTCCTTTTTTCCAAATCTCTTTTCAAAACACCTCCGAGAACAGTGCTTCTCAATTCTGGATGCACCCAGAATCTCCTGGGGGTGCTTTTAAAATATAGATATCCATGCCTGGGCCCCATTCTGATTTAATTGGTTTAGAGTGGGGCCTGGGCATGAGCATAATTTCCAAGAACCCCCCCAAGTGGTTTTAATGCATAGCCAGGGTTGGGAACCCCCGCCCTCAAGGAACTGCTCACCCTTTCACCCCTCAGCGCTCTGGCTGCTTTATAAGGCGTCCCTTTAGCATTTTTGCATGTGTTGCGTGCTACTTTGGAGCCCTGGTGGTGCAGTGCTTAACAACCCGGCTGCTAACCAAAAAGGTCGGCAGTTCGAATCCACCAGCTGCTCCTTGGAAACTCTGTGCAGTTCTACTCTGTCCTATAGGGTTGCTATGAGTTGGAATCCACTTGATGGCAAGAGGTTTGGATGGAATCCCATTTGGGAATAGGGTTTTCTTTGTTATGTTAGTGAGGCCGTTATCAATGGAGGGTGTGTCTTAAACCTAATCACGTTTGAGATATAAAAAGAGCAGATTAGGCACAGATACAAGTGAGCACAAAATGCAGGAAAGATGGGTGCCAAGGTCACCGAGGAACCTAAGAACACTGGGGCTGGAGGAGCCGAGACAAGGACCTTCCCCGAGAGTGGACAGGTGGAGAGCTTTTCCCGATAGCCAGCGCCCTGATTTTGGACTTCTAGCTTCCTAAACTGTGAGAAAATAAATTTGTTTGTTAAAGCCACCTACTTATGGTATTTCTGTTATAGCAGCACTAGAGAACTAAGAAGCTCACGTAGTCACAGCTAGTAAGTGGAGGGATGGCGGGGGAAGCACCAAATCCCAGGTCCAGCTGACTCCAGACTGAGAGCTGCTGGCCGCCATACCACACTCCCTTCGCTTTAAGTTCTTCAGGAGCTAGAACATAAGCTTCCTGGGGGCAATGGTGTTTCCTTCAGGTTTGCAACAGGTCTCAAATTCTGCATTCAGTAGCCTCTCAGTAAATACTGAAATACCTTGAGAGCATCTGTTTGAGAGCCTTCCGGGGCAGGCTGATGACTGGAGAGCTGTCTGGGGTGTGGGTGGTTTGGGGTCTGTGCCACCCTCCAAGCAGCAGGCCAGGGCTTTCAGGCCGGCCTTCTGGATGGCTCTGGAAAGGACAGCAGGCAGATGACAGACACATCCAGGTTTCCAAGCTAACCTTCCACAGACTCTCTGTCCCGGCAACTCCCTGGCCTGGGAGCAATGTTGAAAACCCAGGTTCTGCAAGACAAAAAGGCAAGGGCCTGGGGTTTGTGGCTCCTGGGAGGGTGTCAAAGTCCCTGGGCGGTGCAAAGGGTTTGCACTGAACTACTAACCTAAAGAAGCCATGGTGGCTCAGTAGTTGAGTGCTCGGCTGCTAACTAAGAGGTCGGCAGTTCAAATCCACCAGTCACTCCTTGGAAACCCTATGGGGCAGTTCTCCTCTGTCCTATTGGTTCGCTAGGAGTCGGAAGCAACTCATCGGCAACAGGTTTGGTTTTTTTTTTAAACTAACCTAAAGGTTGGTGGTTCAAACCCGCCCAGCAGTGCCACGGAAAAGTGATCTGCTTCCCTAAAGATGACAGCTAAGAAAACCCTATGGAGCAGTTCAACTCAGCAACTTATGGGGTCGCCGTGAGTCAGAATCGACTTGATGGCCACAGGTTTGGTTTCTGGTTATTGGGTGGGTGGCAGTTCCTTCCCTCCCTCCCCAGCTTGCTTTCCCTACCTGCAGGGCCCCTCCCCGGTCTGCAGAAACCAAAGGTTGCCTGGATTTTCCATGTAACTATTCTTTTCAAAATAGGTGGTTTGTCCAAGGTTCAACCAAACATGATTCAGTTCTCCTACTTTTGCAAGACTTCAGATACAAACGTTCTTCAGCCGGCGGGTGCAAGCATTTGCCTCCACCCACGGGATGAGCTAACCCGCAGCCATTCAGACGCAGGACACGCAGACAGCACAGTGACGTGGAAACACGGTTATGACGTCACGTCAAGTGGTGGGAAAAGCTGGATCTGTGTCCTGGAAATGGCGTAATTACAATTCTATTTTTAAAAATAAAAATGAAAAGGAGGTGGAGGAGCAGGGGAGAAGTACATAAACATGTTACCAGGGGCGGTGCTATGGTGGTGGAATTACGGATAATTCTTTTTCATCTCTTTGCCAGATTGCTGTAACGTGTCTATTGGACTCTCACGATAAAGCACTAAATGGAAAGAAAAGTTCCTTTGGGATCCACTGATCCCTACAAGACCGTCCAATCTGATCCACCCTCCTCACCTCTGCCTCAGTCTGGGCCACCTCTCCCCCACCCCTTCCCTAGGAGATGACAAGAGCTGGGGCCTCAGCAGTGTACCCTGGAGAGCCTGCCAGCCCCTGCCCAGGGTGACGACTCGGCCATTCTGTCCCCTAGCCCATGTGGAAGTGGGAAACTACAGGGCTTTGTACCCCTCACCCCACAGGGTCCTTTGGCCTCCAGAATCAGGCCCCTGTCATTCTGCAGGGAGCCATAGCAGATGCAGTCTCCCCCTTCTGGGCACCCTGTGCTTCCCGCGGGGTTCAGAGCCAGGTGCTGGAGCAGGCCAACCTTGACACCGCTCCCAGCCTGGTGAAGGGCAGCGCAGCCCTGTGCCTGCAGTCTGTGCCTGCGGGCTGGCGGGGGCCGGAATCGGTCACTGGGAACAAACAGCCTTCCTTTCCCTCCCGGGCTCACTCCTCTCCCCTGCGCGGTGGGAGACCTCACCCCGATGCTAGCCCATCCCACCCTGGCATTTTGGGCCAACGCACAGAGGAAGCTGGCAGTGGAGTCAAGTGGTCACAGGCTTTGGACCCAAGCCGACCCGGGTTCAAATCTTGTCTGGTTTTGCCACTTACTAAATGAGCGATCTTGGGAAAATGACATCTAGCCAGAGGCTAATGTGAAAAATGGCATAATAACCCCTGTCTCGCCGTGATTAAATGAAAGAAACGGATGGGAAGCCCCAGCGCAGGCTCATCAAACCACAGCTGCTTGAGTGTTTCTGTATTCACCGCCCCTCCGAGCCGGCTCTTGGGGCTGGGGTAGGGCCCCGGATTGGACTTGAGGGATGGGGCCGCTTTCAGTGGTTTACGATTATGACGGTGCGTGTGGGGAAGTCACGTGGCTTAGCCTGGCTACTTACCTGTCCCTACGTCTCCATTCTTCGTGTCTTCTGATCTCTGGGAGGAGTGAGGTAATCTCTGAGAACCGTATTCCTGGGGAGAGACTCTCGCTTTTTCTTAAACAGCGACAACAACCAGTTGCGGCGAGTCATTTCCTACGCACGGCGACCCCGCGACCCCACGTGTGCAGAGTAGAACTGCTCCACAGGGTTTTCAAGGCGTGACCGTTCAGGAGCAGATCGCCAGGCCTGTCTTCTGAGGTTGCCTCTGGGTGGGCTCAAACAACCAACTTTACGGTTAGTGGTTGAGTGTTTAATCTTTTACACCACCCAGGGACTCCCCACTCCTAGGGGTGTTATACTCATTGTCCCGGCTGTGCAGGGTCATAGAGTCAGGAGACAGAGATGCCAGTCTAGAAGGTTCTGGTGACTACGTTTCCCTGAGAAATGTATGCAGGCTTGGGGGGTATTTCAGAGAGACAGCGGCTGTTTTTATAGCACTCACAGCAAAATGGAAACCCTGGTTAAGTGCCACGGCTGTGGCACTTCGAATCCACCAGGCGCTCCTTGGAAGCTCTATGGGGCAGTTCTACTCTGTCTTAGAGGGTCACTATGAGTCGGAATCGACTCGACAGCAACAGGTTTTTTCAAGGGTACAACAACAATAATAATAATAACTACAATTATTATTACTGTGTAGCACTTCATAGTTTGCAAAGCACTTTCTCATACCTCATCTTATTCATTCCTCTCAACAACCAACCAACCTTGCAGGGTGGTATTGTTATTGTCTCCATTTCACAGAGGAAGACTCTGAGGCTCAAAGGGTAAAAGGATGATCACAGGTAAGTGCCAAAGTGCTGGCTCCTCAGCCCAAATCCCAAAGTGTAACTGGTAAACATCAACTTGGTCGCCGGCCCCCTGGGAGCCTCTCTCTTGGTTTTGAGCCCCTGGACACACCAGGGAGCCCGGGTGGTGGAGTGGTTAAGAGCTCAGCTGCTAAGCAAAAGGTCGGCCGTTCGAATCCACCAGCTGCTCCTTGGAAACCCTATGGGGCAGTTCCACTCTGTCCTATAGTGTCACTATGAGTCGGAATTGATAGCAACCGGTTTGGTTTTTTTTTTTTTTTAATAATGTTAATGAGGTAGAATTAGAGGCAGTTATGTTAATAAAGCAGAACTCAATCTACAGGATTAGATTGTATCTTGAGTCAATCATTTTGAGATATAAATGAGAGAATCCAGCAGAGAGACGGGGACCTCATACCACCAAGAAAGCACCGGGAGCAGAGCACCGCCTTTGGACCTGGAGTCCCTGGACTGAGAAGCTCCTAGACCAGGGGAAGATTGATGACAAAGATCTTCCCTCAGAACCGACAGAGAGAGAAAGCCTTTCTCTGGAGCTGGTGCCCTGAATTCTGAATTTTAGCCTCCTAGACTGTGAGAGGAAACCCTGTGGTGTAATGGTTAAGAGCTACAGCTGCTAACCAAGAGGTCAACAGTTCAAATCCACCAGGCGCTCCTTGGAAATCCTATGAGGCAGCTCTACTCTGTCTTTTAGGGTCGCTATGGGTCGGAATCGAATCAAGGGCAACGGGTTTTTTTAGACTGTGAGAGAATAAGTTTCTGTTTGTTGAAGCCATCCACTTGTGGTATTTCTGTTATAGCAACACTAGATGACTAAGAAAGGCAGGAAAGAAAGCACCTCTCCAATCTTGTCCTGAGTCTGGGTCAAGCCTGTGGTCCACCTGCTAGAACAGGCGTGATGGGGGCCGGCTTGCTAGGGTCGGGAGAGCGCTGCTGGCAGCCAGCCCATCCTCCATCTCCTTGCCTCTGGAGAGAGTGTGGTGACCCAGCCTGGGTGGCCCAAACCCTGCTTCAAGAGCCTTTAACTTCAAAGTTGCTGCGGGGAGTGTGTGCGTGTTGAGGAAGGTAAGCGAAGTCCTAGACTAAGCGCCCTGAAGCTGGACACCAGTTGGGTTTCTCTGCCACCTCTCCCTCTGCCCTCCGTGGGCCGCTGTGCGGTAGTACTATTTTCAGCGGGACGAGCTGCCAGTGCACAAATGTGGTTCTGCACAGTCAGCTGTTTCCTGATGTGAAACCCCAGCCCCGAGGTCTCCCCGGGTCCCTCCCCGGGCAGGCAGGCAGGCTGGTCCTCAGACTAGTTCCTGGAAACTTTAGAGCCCCTTTCCCGGCTCTGCTCAGTTCCTCTCTCAGGGATCGCTCAAATAATAAAAGGAAACGTTATAATAACAGCGACCGTTTATTGATGGCCTCTGTAAGCCAGGCACCGTGTAAGGCGTTTCGTTTACATTATCTCGTTAGTTGCTGCCTTGCCCGGCTTGTGCTGAGTCCTGCTTTAGAAAGAGGTGGACTGTGCTGAGATCAGGCATATTGGTTCCGGTTCATTAGATTTGCTGCTGATAGATTGATCTACAAAAAAACACCGTTTTCATGGAAAAATTAGCTTTCATTTATATTGTTTTACTTTGCAGGAAGGCTTCCAGAAACCTCAGTCTGAGCAAGACCCGCAGCTGCCTGTGTCCACGGTGAGAACGACCTCTGTAGCTGTGTCACTGACGATTTACAAGAGTCTTTCTGGTCCCAGCTCTTCTTCTTCCCATCAAGAAGGCTGTATTTTATTTTATTTAGTTTTTATTTTACTTTAGATGAAGGTTTACAGAGCAAATTAGTTTCTCATTAAACAATTAATACACATATTGTTTTGTGAGATTGGTTGCCAAGCCCCTGACTCGTCAACACTCTCCCCTTCTTGACCTTGGGTTCCTTGTTACCAGCTTCCCTGTCCCCTTCTGCCTTCTTGTCCTTGTCCCAGACTGGTGTGCCCATTGAGTCTCATTTTGTTTTACGGGCCTGTCTAATCTTTGGCTGAAGGGTGAACCTTGGGAGTGACTTCATTACTGAGCTAAAAGGGTGTCTGGGGGCCATCCTCTCGGGGTTTCTCCAGTCTCTGTCAGGCCAGTAAATCCGGTCTTTTTTTGTGAGTTAGAATTTTGTTCTGCATTTTTCTCCAGCTCTGTCCGGGACCCTCTGGTGTGATCCCTGTCAGAGCAGTCGGTGGTGGGCACCGGGCACCATCTAGTTGTACTGGACTCAGCCTGGTGGAGGCCGTGGGAGTTGTGGCCCATTAGTTAGAAGGCTGTATTTTAGATGTCTGTTTCTCTGGTTTTCTTCCCCCGGCTCACCAACTGAGGCCCTTCTTGACAGAACCGGAGTGGCAGAGGGTTCTGGGCCCAGCTAAGGATTGGTGGGCCATGGAGGGCCTTGGCAAGCCCTCTCCCAGCCCCTGGGGTCTTGCCCTGACAAGAGCTGTCAGGAGAGTGGAGGGCTTGGGGAGAGTGGAGGGCTTGGGGGAAGGGCTGTTGGAGCAGGGTGGGGAAGGGAAGTATTCCTCCAGCTGGTGGCAGGAGCTGGCTAGCCAGGGGCCTTTTTCATGACCCAGCGCAGTACGGCTCTTGCGTTTATGAGCTTTGTGAGATTTAGATCACTCTGTATTAGTCACAGGTTTTTTGGGATCACATCAAAAGTTAGAAAGCTATGGAAAGAGTTTTTTTTTTTTTTTTCCCATGAATCACACTTCCCAAAAACGTATGTCTTTTGAGAGGAGCTGGTTTGCTTTATAGAGCTAGCAAGAAAAACGGGGCACAAAGCCCTCCCACAGAGTTTTCCTGGAGAAACCTTCTTCCAAGGCTGGACAAAGGAATTCTCCTCAGAGAGGAGAGGGGCCTGGCCTCAAGGAGGAGAAAGACCCACCGGAACCAGGTAGATGGACTGGGTGGGGGTTGGGGTGAGGCTGCAGATGCTGCTGAACTGGAAGGACTGGGCCCCTACCTCACACAACTCCAGAAGACACCCTGGCTTGTGCGGTGCACAGCCTGCACTGCACACATGGCAACCCTGTCCTTCCTTACTCCCTTCTGGATGGACTAGATGCTTCTTTCCTGGGCTCCCACAAAAAAGCAAAATCAAACCCATTGCCGTTGAGTTGGTTCCAACTCATAGGGGCTCCTATAGAGTCCTCTATATAGATGGTCACTGTTATGGATTGAATCGTGTCCCCCCAAAATGTGTGTCAATTTGGCAAGGCCATGATTCCCAATATTGTGTGATTGTCCACCATTTTGTCATCTGATGTGATTTTCCTATGTGCTGTAAATCCTACCTCTATGATGCCAATGAGGTGAGATTAACAGAAGTTATGTTAATGAGGCAGGACTCAATCTACAAGATTAGGTTGTGTTTTAAGTCAATCTCTTTTGAGATATGAAAGAGAGAAGTGAGCAGAGAGACAGGGGGAGCTCCTACCACCAAGAAACAAGAGCCAGGAGAATAGCGTGTCCTTTGGACCCAGGGTTCCTGTGCTGAGAAACTCCTCTACCGGGCGAAGATTGATGACAAGGACCTTCCCCCAAGAGCTGACAGAGAGAGAAAGACTTTCCCTGGAACTGGCACCCTGAATTTGGACTTCTAGCCTACGAGACGGTGAGAGAATAAACTTCTCTTTGTTGAATCCATCCACTTGTGGTATTTCTGTTATAGCAGCACTAGATGACTAAGACAGTCATAGTTTGTAATTATCCATGTGCTTATCTGCACTCCATTCCTGACTACTTCATAGTTACTCTTCTGAGGATAGGGATCATGTCTTCTTAGCTTTTGCTTCCCAGCTCCATCACAGTGCCAGGCACAGAGTATGTGCTCAATAAATGTGGAATGAATGAATGAAGGTCATTCAGACAGTTCTTCTAACATTTGGGGAACAGTATCCTCCAAGCATGAGGAACCAACAAGAGCTTTGATTTCTTCGAAGAAAAAGTACTATCCAAATACATCAACTCCTTTAAGACCTAGATCCACCACTACCTGCTTCAGAAAGGCTCCCCAGATGCATTTTTGTTCATTTTAGTCCCTTCTTCATTTCTCAAACATTTGTGCGCTCCTCTCTCTGGCACCATGATGGGACCTGCTCTCGAGGAGCCCACAGTCCTGATGGAGTGACAGGCATGCAACATAGTTATTAGAATGAAGACATCAAAACTGTCAGGAAGGCAAGTGGGAGGAGTGTCAGGAGCTACAGAAGTGCTCACTTGCTCTGCCAGAGGTGTGGGCTTCACGGAGGAGGTGATGGGGCAGAGGCATCGAGGAAGCGGCGAGCAGGCACAGAGGGAGACTGTCCTTCGCTGTGCTCATGTCTGGACCTGGGCTCTCATGAGCAGAGAGAGGTTAACTGTCTGGTCCAAGGCCGTATACTGGTAAGTAGGTCTCCAACCCCGAGTCTTTAACTCCACGTCTCGTAACATATCGCCGTCTCACTCTCTGTATCCAAGACTGGGCATGACTGCCTGTCCCTGGAAAAGCCCCCCAGGCTCACTGAGCTTCGGGGCCATGTAAGAGAGGCCTTGGCGATGTCTACGGATTTTGTCCCTGAATCATCCAGGTGACCTGTCCGGGCCTCTTTTTATCTCTGGCTGCGTGTTAAGGGAGCCCTGGTGGTGCAGTGGTTAAGAGCTCGGCTGCTAACCAAAGAGGTCAGCAGTTCGAATCCACCAGCCACTCCTTGGAAACCCTCTGAGGCAGTTCTACTCTGTCCTATAGGGTCGCTATAGTCAGAATCAACTTGACGGCAATGGGTTTGGTTTTTTTTGGCCCTGTTAACAACTGAGCTTGTTCCCAGCTCCTCACCTATCTCACTCAACAGTTTGCTGCTCTGCTGACAGCCTGTGTCACAGCCCTGATGCCGCCTGCTTTCTTTCTCAGGCTGATCGCCCTCCTGGTGGATTATGGCCCCTCTGCACCCTCCCTCAGGCACCAGGAAGCTGCGTTTGTTTGCTGGTCCCTCCAACTGGTACACCCGCCTCCAGGCTGCTATGCCCCTGGGGTTTCCCTCTGGCACCATGATGGGGCCTGCCCTTGAGGAGTCCACTGTCCAGATGGGGTGGCAGGTCTGGGCACACCTCCCTCCACCAAGCCTCCCTGACCTAGCGCTCTGGCCCGAGCCCAAACAGAGGCCCTGCCACCTACTGCCAGACATCCCTGGCCAGTCTCCTTGCCAGGACTTCCTTTGCCTCTTCCTTCAGCTCGCCAACTGTGACACTGCCCATCCCTGCCAAGTGGGGTGCAATATAAGAATTTTTTACTTTGCCCGGTAGCAATGTGGCTTCCACCATGGGTCTGTCAGTGTGTCATATGGTGGCCATCTGTCAGTGTGTCCTCCTGTGGTAGCTCGTGTGTTGCTGTGATGCTGGAAGCTGTGCCACCAGTATTTCAAATACCAGCAGGATCACCCACAGTGGACAGGCTTCACTGGAGCTTCCAGACTAAGACAGACTAGGAAGAAGGACCTGGTGATCTACTTCTAAAAAAAATTGGGCAGTGGAAACCTTATGAATAGCAGCAGAACATTGCCTGATATAGTGCTGGAAGATGAGCCCCTCAAGCTGGAAGGCACTCAAAATACAACTGGGAAAGAGGGGCCTCCTCAAAGTAGAGTTGACCTTAACTACATGAGTGGGATAAAGCTTTCAGGATCTTCATTTGCTGATGTGACACGACTCAAAATGAGAAGAAACAGCTGCAAACATCCATCTATTAATAATCCGAATGTGGAACGTAAAAAGTATGAATCTAGGAAAATTGGAAGTTGTCAAAAATGAAATGGAATGCTTGAAGACAAATATCCCAGGCATTAGTGAGCTGAAATGGGCTGGTATTTGCCATTTTGAAGACAATCATATGGCCTACTAATCTAGGAATGACAAATTGAAGAGGAACGGTATCACATTCATCGTCCAAAAGAACATTTCAAGATGTTTCCTGAAGTACAGTGCCGTCAGGGATAGGATTATATCCACACACCTACAAGGAAGACGAGTTAACACGACTATTAGTCACATTTATGCACCAATTGCTAATGGTGAGGATGAAGACATTGAAGATCTTGACGAACGTCTGCGGTCTGAAATGGATCAAACATGCAATCAAGATGCACTGCTAATTACTGGGGATTGGAATGGGAAAACTGGAAACAAAGAAGAAGGATCGGTAGTTGGAAAATACGGCCTTGGTGATAGAAATGACGCCGGCGATCACATGATAGAATTTTGCAAGATCAACAACTTCTTCATGGCAAACATCTTTTTCAACAACATAAATGGTGACTATACACGTGGACCTCACCAGACGGAATACACGGAAATCAAATCAACTACATCTGTGGAAAGAGATGATGGAGAAGCTCAATATTATCAGTCAGAACAAGGCCAGGGGCCGACTGCAGAACAGACTATCAATTGCTCATATACAAGTTCACGTGGAAGCTGAAGAAAATGAAAAGTCCATGAGAGACAAAATACAACCTTGAGTATATCCCACCTGAATTTAGAGACCATCTCAAGAATAGATTTGACACGTTGAACACTAATAACCGAAGACCAGACAAGTTGTGGGATGACATTAAGGACATCATCCAAGAAGAAAGCAAAAGGTTATTAAAAAGACAGGAAAAAAAGAAAATATCAAAGTGGATGTCATGGTTTGAATTATGTCCCCCAAAAAATGTGTGTATCAATTTGGCTAGGCCATGATTCCTGGTACTGCGTGATTTTCTTGCATGTTGTAAACCTGCCTCTATGATGTTAATGAGGGAGGATGGGTGGCAGTTGTGTTAGTAAGGCAGGACCTGATCTACAAGCCTGGATTGTATCCTGAGGCAATGTCTTGAGATATAAAAGACAGAAGTGAGCAGTGAGACGGGGTACCTCATACCATCAAGAAAGCAGTGCCGGGAGCAGAGCATGTCCTTTGGCCCGGGGTCCCTGAGCAAAGAAGCTCCTAGTCCAGGGGAACATTGATGAGAAGGCCAACAGAGAAAGCCTTCCCCTGGAGCTGATGCTCTGAATTTGGGCTTCTAGACTACTTTACTGTGAAGACATAAACTTCTCTTTGTTAAAACCATCCACTTGTGGTATTTCTGTTATAGCAGCCCTAGATGACTAAGACAGTGGATGTCAGAAGAGACTCTGAAATTTGCTCTTGAATGTAGAGTAGCTAAAGCGAAGGGAAGAAACGATGAACTAAAAGAGCTGAACAGAAGATTTCAAAGGGCTGCTCGAGAAGACAAAGTAAAGTATTATAATGAAATGTGCAGACATGGGTCTTTGCACATTTCATTATAATAGAAAACTGAAAGGGAAGAACACTCTCTGCAATTCTCAAGCTGAAAGGACTGAAGAAAAAATTCAAGCCTCAAGTTGCAATATTGAAGGATTCAGTGGGCAAAATAATGAATGACGCAGGAAAAGATGGAAAGTATTCACTGAGTCACTGTACCGAAAAGAATTGGTTGATGTCCAACCATTTCAGGAGGTAGCATGTGATCAAGAACTTAACGTTATTGAAGGAAGAAGTCCGTACTGCACTGAAGGCACTGGTGGAAAACAAGGCTCTGGGAGTTGAAGGAATACCCGTTAAGATGTTTCAATAAACAGATGCAATGCTGGAAGCACTCCCTCTTTGACGTGGTGAAAAACAGGTAAAACTGTGCACTACAGATCAGGAAGTAAGCACAAGTAAGCCCAAGTGTATACCTTGCTTGTTGGGTAATCCGTCTCCGGTTTAGGAGAGAGGGCATGAGGTCCACCGTCAGATAGACCTGGTTCGACTCCTGCATCTGCCAATTTTTAGAAGTTTCTTAGCTTTCCTGAGCCTTATTTTCCTCATCTGTAGAATAGGAATAATAATACTAGATAGACAGCTGCCATTGAGTTGACTCTGGCTCATTTCGACCCCAAGTACAACTGAATGAAATGTGCCCGATCCTATGTCATCCTCATAGTCACCAGTGGTCATTGTGGCAATCCATCTCACCAAGGGGCCTCCCTCGCCCTTGCTGGCCCTCTAGTTCATCAAACATTACACCCTCCTCCAGCACCTGATCCATCATGATGACATGATAAGGAAGTTGGACAATGTCCTGTTTCGATCTATAAGGTTTTCACTGGCTAATTTTCAGAAGTAGAACACCAGGTCCTTCTTCCTCGTCTGCCTTAGTCTGGAAGCTCCCCTGAAACCTGTCTACCATGGGTGATCCTACTGGTATTTGAAATACAGGTGGGATAGCTTCTAGCGTCACAGCAACACGCAAGCCACCACAGTGCGACACCCTGACAGACAGGTGGTGGGTAATAATACTAACCTCACAGAAATACATGCATCAATATGCAGAAATTCTCAGCTCTGCCCCTGGTTCCTGGTGTGAGCTTGGGATGAGGGAGCTGGTATCAGTGACTGCTGACTGAAGGTTCTCACATCCATTATCAGTTTTGTCTGACCTGAGGTGCGTGGGGAAATCTTGATTTTGCCCATTTTATAGTGAGGAGATTTGTGCTCATCGAGAAAAAGTGACTTGTTCTATATCACACAGCTTGTCAGCAGGGGCCCGGCCTCACACCTGAGCATTTTGACTTTGTACTCTGTTGCCCAGAATAAATCTTTCCCATCTCTTGACCACCACCGTCAGGGCTTCCCAGCCCCATGCTGAGATTCTCCTCTCTCCCCATGCCCAGAAGGCATAATCCTGGCTCTCTCCACAGTCTCAGACAGACCCTTCAGGTGCAGAACCGTGAGAAAGACCCTCTAGATAGGGTCTCGGGTGGTTGAGGCTCTTCATGAGCTCCCTTTCAGACCCCCCACCTCCTCTCTGGAGCCTGGGAAGGGGATGCTGCTGGTTAGGGTCGTTCTTCAGGCCCCTGCGTCAGCCCAGGTTCTGCTCCCCACCACACCCCGGCCCCTGGCCAGAGCTCCCGGCAGCCCTGTGGCCAGTTGGCCGCTGCCATCCAACCCCCAGTCCAGGCTGCCAAGGTTGGCAGCCTCGTCGCCATGCTGCAGACCTCTTCGCCTCTCTCCTCAGTTTATTCTTTCCAGATACACAGTCGCTGCTTTTTATTTGGATCACTTTTCTGTTTTATGGTATTTCAGTTGTTTTTCCAATCCCTCATACTCCCCCAACACACACACACACACACGCGCGTGTGCACACACACACATGCATACACACATACACACGCACGCACACACATGCGCGCGCGCGCACACACACACACACACACACACACACACAGCCTTTGGCTCATGGCAGCAATCCTAAGAAGACTAGTTTTTGGAGAAAGCTGCCAGCACATCTGCTCTCTGGCTCAGCATTCCAGGAGGGCCCTGTCAGGGGGCTCAGGTCTCAGGGAACCAGGACCTGCTGGGCCATGGAGTCTGGCAGGCAGAGTTCGAGGCCCCTGGAGGTCGAGGCCTGTAGCAGGCCCCCTCCTGCAGCAGGCAGGGCTGAGCTCAGGGCCTGGGGGTGCTTCCAGGGTCCTGGCGCTGCGGCTCGCTAATTCCCTGCCTGCCCCACCAGTACCTGTGGCTGTTGGCGCTCTCGGCTCTGGTCTGCGGATGCCAGACTTGGGGTGAGGGAGAAACCAGAAGCCGTCGCCAACGCCCTGGCCTTCTTTCTGCTTTTATGCGACTGGGTCTGAGCGGGTGAGGTCCTGTGCGTGGGGGTGTCAGAGTCAGTGTGGGTGTACACTCGTGAGTGCTGGAGAGAGCGTGGTGGTTGGATGTGGGCTGAGAAGTCAGGTGGCCTGGGTTCCACTTTCACTGTAGGAACTTGGGCAAAAACCAAAAAAACCAAACCCATTGCCGTCGAGGCGATTCCGACTCACAGCGACCCTACAGGACAGAGCAGAAGTGCTCCATAGAGTTTCCACGGAGCGGCGGGTGGATTCGAACTGCCGACCTGTTACTGTGAAATGGGGACAATCACAGTGTCTCTGCTGTAGAGTTGTTGTGAGGGTTGAATGACTTAATGCTGAAAGCACTTCCTGGCCTGGAGTAAGTGCTCAATAAATGTTTTCGCTATTATTACATATGTCTGGGCTCGTGTGTGTGTGTGTGTGTGTGTGTGTGTGTGTGTGTAATTTTGTATATTTGGGATGGTGGGTCTTGAGTGTAACAGTCCCTGGGAAGCTTGTTAAAAATGCTGGTTTCTGGGTCTGGCCTGCAGAGACTCTGATTCAGCACGCTCAGGAATTTGCACTTAATCCCGAGGCCCTGGTGGTCCTGGTGCACAGGGCCAGAGTCTGACTGGGGGTTGTCTGAGGTCTCGGATGGAGCAGAATCTTGGGACAGGCTGATGCACACATGGCGGGGAGTGGCAAGCAGGGCCGGGAAGGACTGGATTATGTCCTGGGCTCACGATGCGTCAATCAGAACTGCTTTGCAAAAGTAGCTGAGGGCCGGATTGGGGTGGGGCGGATGGGCTGAGAGGTGGGCAGGAGCCACTCCCGGCGGAGCCTTGGGGCTCTGGGAAGGAATGAAGGATGTTGGGGTTTTCAGCAGGGATTGGCACTGTCCCGTCACGTGGTTTGGGTTGTACTAGGCTGGTTTACAAGCCTAGGGCACAGCAGATGGCACGGAAGGCGTAAACTGCAGTTCGCTCAAGGCCAGAGTGGCAGGAGGCTCTGAGCCCTGAGAGCATAGGAAGAAGCAGCATCTGGAGGAAGAGAGAAGCCCCTGATTGGGCAGCTGTGCTGACCCCCTGCTCCCTCAGGCTTGGCGTCCGAGCCAGGGCCTGGGCTCCGCGTGCGTGCATATCACCTCACCTACTGCGTGAGCCCACGGAGCAGGATCCGGCTCTGTAAACTCCGCCGGCCCAGTGTTTGTAGTCTCTTGATTTGTTTTTCTCTGCTTTCCCACTTAGTGATGATATTTTAGAAAAATTCTAACTTTGTTTTGACTCAGCTGAGAAATGGAGGCAGGAGTCCTGGTGGCACAGTGGTTAAGCGCTCGGCTGCTAACCAAAAAGTCGGCAGTTCAAACCCACCAGCCACTCTGAGGGAGAAAGACGCGGCAGTCCGCTTCCATGAAGAGTACAGGCTTGGAAACCCTACGTGGCAGTTCCTCTCTGTCCTCTAGGGTCACTATGGGTAGGAATTGACGCCACAGCACCTAACTAAGCAAGAAAGGAAGGCGGTGGTTCCTGCTAAGGCTGGGAGAAGGGCTGGTGCTCTGCTCCTGGAAGGAGGCTGGGGAGGCGTGCAGTAGGCTGATGAGGAGGAGGTAATCCTTCCAGGAGCTGGTCCTCCCCACCTGGGATCTCCTTCCGGGCAGTGAATTTGATGTGTATGTGTCTTAGTCATCTAGTGCTGCTATAACAGAAATACCACAAGTGGATGGCTTCAACAAAGAGAAATTTATTTTCTCACAGTCTAGGAGGCTAGAAGTCCAAACTCAGGGCATCCGCTCCAGGGGAAGGCTTTCTCTCTCTGTCAGCTATGGAGGAAGCTCCTTCTCGTCAATCTTCCCCTGGACTAGGAGCTTCTCCACGCAGGAACCCCGGGTCCAAAGGACATGCTTTGCTCCTGGCGCTGCTTTCTTGGTGGTGTGAGGTCCCTCATATCTCTCTGCTCGCTTCTCTCTTTTATATCTCAGAAGAGATTGGCTTAAGGCACAATCCAATCTTATAAGTCTCATCAACATAGCTGCCACCAATCCATCTCATTAACATCAGAGTGATATGATTTACAATATAGGAAAATAACATCAGATGACAAAATGGTGGACCATCACAGTATACTAGGAATCATGGCCTAGCCAAATTGATCTACATATTTTTTGGGGGAACAATTCAATCCATGACAGTATGTGAGGGGAGAGTGTGTGTATGTGTGTGTGTGTATCTGAAGATGTGTAACACAAGTAAGCATTGTACGTATGTGTGTTGATTCAGTTCACTTAATTAAAAAATTTCCTGAGCGTGTATGATATGCCATATGCTGTGTTAGGAGTTGGGATACATCTATGAACAAAATGAAGGTCCTTGCCCTTGGGGAGGTTTTGTGTGTCTGCAGGGGATGGATCTGCCTTTGTGTGCATGAGTCTGTTGTGCACACGTATGTGAAGCACGGAGAATACTAACACGCGAGTGTGCAGACAGTTCCTAGACTAGGAACCATTGGTCATTTTCTAGACACGTGACCTTGGGCAAATCAGCGTTTTTGAGCCTCAGCTACCTTTAAAATGGGAAAATAATCTCTTTTCTTTACAACTGTTGTAAGACTAAATGGTATATAACAGCTGCCAAATGGTATTTTTTCTTCATGTCTGCCATGGAGTTGGAGGAGATAGTTTTACGTGTATACACCAAAGGTGTGTTTGTGCCTGAGCAAGATGTCCGCGTGTGTCTGAACATGGGGATTCCTCTCGAGTGAGACCTCCTCCCACGTGCCTGTGGGGTCGCCTGTACAGTGACCCTTCTAAGCAGCAAAGCCCACACTAATAAAGAGGGGAGAGACGAGCCAACGCTAAACCCGGAACCCTGTCTGTTGGCCGTTTAAGCCTCGGCTAGGTCTGTTGGGGGTTACCTCTGCAGCACGTGACTATTTTTGCAGGGCTGTTTTCAGGGTACATAAGGAATATTTGGCCACCTCCTTGTTGACATCCACTTACAACAACTTGCAGCTTCTTTTCCCAGCTCCAGGGCTCCCTGGCTACTGACTATCTTCTGAGACCCCTTCCCCACTTCTTCCCCAGACCCTTTGTAGAATATTCCCTTGCCCGCAACAGGCAGCTATGGGAGCAGGACTGCATTACTGGGTAATGGGCTTGGGATTCCCAAGACAGAGGAAGGAGAGCCCCTTGATTCCCATGGCTTTGGCTGCCTCCTCCACCTCCAACCTCGGAGTCCCTTCTCGGCTCCATCCCTAAGTGTCCACTGGATGTCCACAGGAACTGAGACTCAGCGTATCTGAAGCCACAGCCATCTTCTTGCTCCCAGATCAGCACCCCCTGGAGACTTCCCTATTCTGATTAATGATCCTAATATTCTAGTCACTCCAGCTCGCGACTGCAGAGTCACGCCTCACACCTCCCTCTGTTTCATTTCCCGCAGCTCTTCAGTTATCAAACCATTTCCTCCCTCAGTCCTTTCCTATCCCCATTCCTCCTGGTCAGGCTGTCATCCACTCCCACGTGGACTATTGCCAAAGTCTCCCGCTTGGCCTCCAGGCCTCTAGCCTCCCCCTTCCCAACCATCAAGTCCATCTTCCCAAAGAACCGCCATGTGTTCCTTGCTCTCCCACCACCACTGTCCCCAGCGCCCTCTCCTCTCCTTCGCAGGTTCTCCGCGCCAGCCTAGCTGGCCCCTTCATGGTTCCCAGGACTGCGGTGCACATGCCTGCTACCTTGGCTGGAGCCGTTCACCTTGCCAGGAATACATTCCCCCATTCCAGGCTTTTACCTAAATTCTTGCCATCTTTAGCACTAACGAAAGGTTTGGAAACCATGATGAAGAGAAGGCGGGAAACACGGGAGGAAGGAAGCTGGCAGTTTGCTAGAGGTAGAGAACTTAATTCACCCTAAGGGCAGACTTTGGATTGTTTGTGGGGAAGAAACCAAAAATCTGGACCTGTGTGGGCCCTGTCAGAGTAAATGCAGGTGTTACCTGTTCTGGCTCAGCAATGTAAACAGCCATGCCTTGGGAGACAGGGACTCTTTTCTTTTCTTTCTTTCTTTTTCTTCCCTAAGGTTGGGGAGAGGAATTGTGGTGGCATGGAACCTGGACTAGTCCCCGTGGAGGTGGGTATTTTCAGCTGAAGTTTGCAGAGTTGCTTGCAGGAGATAGCAAGCAGAGACTAGCAGCCTTCTTGAAGAGCAGTGGACCCACGTGGGATAACTTGGCATGGAGCTGGGAGAAGGCCACTGTGCCCACCTCTGCAAAGAACCCAGCATCCCTCTAGAACCGTGGGGTAGCCATGGATATGGGGGACCCCCAAGGAGCATCCCCACAAGAGCCTCCATCTGTGGACCTCCATGAGCCCATCATGGTATCTGCAGTGGACAGACAGGTTTGTGACATCTCATTTGGAGCCCCCAGAAATATTTGAGGGAAATATTATATGGGGTGGAGCCCCGGTAGCTTGGTTAAGAGCTACGGCTGCTAACCAAAACGTCGGCAGTTCAAATCCACCAGCCGCTCCTTAGAAACCCTATAGGGCAGTTTTACTCGGTCTATAGGGTCGCTCTGAGTTGGAGTTGACTCGACGGCAACGGGTATTATATGGGGTGGGGCTCAGTGCCATTACTGTAACTCATTGTTGATGCATCAACGAGTCACTTGTACGTACCCTGTTGCTGTAGTTGTTAGTAGCTGTTGAGTCAGCTCTGACTCCTGACATCCTTACGTATATAACAGAACAAAATGGTGCTCGGTCCTGCACCATCTTCACGGTGGTTGGCATATTTGAGTCCATTGTTATGGCTATTGTGTCAGTTCAGATCGCTGAGGATTTCTTTTGTTTTCACTGATCCTCTACTTTACCAAACACGGTGTCCTTTTCTAGTGCTTGGTCTTTCCTGACGATGTGTCCAAAGGAAGCAAGATGAAGTCTCCCCATCCTCACGTCTGAGGAGAATTCTGGTTGTATTTCTAGCAAGTGAAAACTATATATTAGTGATAGATGTGAAAATATACTACGCAATTAACCACGGCTGCCTCTGGGTGCCGGGATTATAGAGAATTCATTTTCTTCTTTACATTTTATGGAACTTTGCAAATTTTCTACTGTAACCATCTATAACTAGGAAAAATAAATAAATAAATAAAGACTATTTTATCTTTCCTTCCTTTTCCAGGCCCAGCGGAAGCTTGCACAATGCCCAAGATTTCTTCCTCAGCTCAACCTCTATAGCAACTCTCAGGTGTAGTGAGTGCTTGATTGACAGTCGGTGCAAGACGGTGTTTATTCATTGAGGTACAAGCGCCAGCTCCTCAAGCTCCTTCAGGAGCAGGAGCACATGTCCTTCCACTCGGCCCCCTCCTCCTCCACTCACTTTGCTTGCTGAAAGTCTTTCTCAGAACAACCCTGGCCTGTTCCACCCTGGGTCTTCCCACTTGCTGTTTCCTGTCCCTTCCCCTGCCCCCATCCTCCACGGCTTCTTGGCTCACTCCTTATCACCTTCACCTTTTTTAAAAAAGTTTTTTTTTTACTGTTTGTCTATATACTATTTTTTTTTTAATCATTTTTTTTCCTTTTTTTTTAAAATTACTGTTGTAAAAATACAGGTAATGCAACATTTGTGGTCACCTTCACTTATGACTCAAATGTCACTTCTCAGCAAAGCTTTCCCTGACCAAGCTTTTTAAAATGGCAACCCCCTCCCCAGAACACTGTCCTTTACTGCTTCATTTTCCCCTGTGACATATGTCACACCGCTCACCATGGTATATATTCTACTTCTTTATTTTGCTTGTTGTCTAAGCTCTGTGAGGGTAAGGATTCTTGTCTCTTTTGTTCTCTGCTGTACCCTCACCACCTACTATGTGCCTGGCAGAGAGAAGATGCACAAGGAATATTTGTTGAATGTGTGAATACATTTTATAATAACAATAGTAACCTTGTACCAGATACTGTGGGAGGTACTTCTAGTAATTCCTTCATTCAGTTTTCACAGTGCTGTGAGTAGTGACAGTATTATCTCTATTTTAAAGGTAGTAGTACTGGTGGTTCAAACCCACTCAGAGGTGCCTCAGAAGACAGGCCTGGTGATCTGCTTCCAAAAGGTCACAGCCTTGGCACAGTGGTTAAGACCTAGGCTGCTAACCAAAAGCTTGGCAGTTTGAACCCACCAGGTGCGCTTTGGAAACCCTATGGGGCAGTTCTACTCTGTCTTCTGTCTTATAGGGTCGCTATGAGTTGGAATCAACTCAATGGCAATGGGTTTGTTTTTTGTTTTTTGTTTTTTTTTAAGTATTGGCGGTTCAAACCTACCCAGAGGCACTGCAGAAGACAGGCCTGATGATCTGCTTCCAAAGGTCACAGCCTTGATATCCTTATGGAGCAGTTCTACCCTGCACATGGAGTCACCATGAGTCAGATTCAATTCAACAACACCTAACAACAACAGTATTGTTTATCTTACAGATGAGGAAACCAAAGCTCAGAGAGGTTAGGTAAGTCAGCCGAAGCCACATTACTAGTAAGTGGCAGCCTAGGATTGGAATGCAGATCTGTCTGACTTCAGGGGCAGGAGCTTTCCACTTCAGTAGGCCTCTTCTCTCTGCTGAAAGGAGCCCTGTGGCGCAATAGTTAATGCTGGCTGCTAACCGAAAGGATGATGGTTTGAGCCTGCCCAGCAGCTCCTTGGGAGAAAGACCCTGCCATCTGCTTCCATAAAGATTACAGCCTAGAAAACCGCATGGGGCAGTTCTACTCTGTCACACGGGGTCGCTATGAGTCAGAATCGACTCGACATAACCAACAACCACCTCTCTCTATAGTTCGGGCATGTGTCTATCACTCACAGGCTGTTTGTCTAGCTGCCCTCCAGAGTTTCTTAGGCTGAGGCTGCTGTCTGCCCTCACTGACTCTCCCCCACGTGGACCACAGACCTGCAGCAGCAGGACTGGGAGATAGCCAAGGGGTGTCATCCCTCAAAAATGAGCTCCTCTCCCAATCTGGGTCCTTCTGCAAAAAGGCTCCGCTGCCCACACAACTTGTCCCTGCCCCTCAACACTGCCTCTACCCTCCAGCCTGGATGCTCTAGGTTGTGATATAAATGAGGAAGGTGAGAAGTTTCCTTTCCTTTCCTCCTTGCCCCAAGAAAGGTTGGTTGCTTCCTAAGAACATCTGAAGGCCAGCAGGGTAGAATGCCAGCAAGAACCCAGAAGATTAAGTTCAAGTTCTGGATCTTTCACTCACTAGCTATGGCATGCTGTTAGTTGTTAGGTGCTGTCAAGTGTGTTCCAATTCATAGTGACCCCATGTGACAGAGTAGAACTGCCCCATAAGGTTTTCTAGGCTATAATCTTTATGGAAGCAGATCGCCAGGTCTTTCTCAACAGAACGAAACACTGCTTGGTCCTGAGCTATCTTCACAACCATTGCTATGCTTGAGCCCATTGTTGCAGCCGCTGTGTCAATCCATCTCGTTGAGGGTCTTCCTCTCTTTTGCTGACCCTCTACTTTATCAGGCATGATGTCCCTCCTGATCACATATTCAAAGTATGTGAGACGAAGTCTTGTCGTCTATGTCATGAGCTTGGGCAAGTCATTTAACTTGTGCATTGAAAGAACAGAAGAAATTATTCTTTCCTTGTGGTTTCCTTATACTATCTTAACATTGGCAAACAGAGAACCTGCCACATAAGGCTGCTGTGTGGATGCGTGAGAGAATGCGGTTATCATCCTTAGCACCATGCCTGGCACACAAGGTTTAATAAATGCTAGCAGCTGTGGTTATTGGCCATGGCTGGCTGGGAAACTGAGCAGGGTCTGAAATCAGCTGGTAGGATGTGGGGTGAGGTGTGGATTGTAGCTCGCCCCTGCTCCCATCACCCACTAAATGCTTTCCTAGTTCTGCAGTTCTCGGGGTTTGGAATTCCTTGGTCAAGGTCATGCAGTCATAACTTTTAGAAAGCCTTGATTAGGATGCTTTTCAGCACACCTCCTTCGTCTGCACACCAGGTCTCCGCTGGAAGGTAATTGTTGCCTTCTCTGCTGGGCTGTACAGTTTGAGGAATAATTTACACAAGCATCCATTGCCGCCATGACCAAGGCATGGAGCCTGATGAGCTCAAGCGGAAACTGTGATTGAGCCTGTGAATCGAGGTCTGATTTGCAGGGGCTGCAAATGAGTTGCCCCCTCCAGCTGATGGGAGTGTAATCAACATGGGCCTGTTTCCAAACACCCCTTCTCCAAGTCCCAGTGGGCCACATGGCCCAGATCCCTGCAGAGTCTGTGGCTGGTTCAGGCTCTTCAGGGGAGTTTCCTTCAGTGGCTTTGCTTTCTGGTTGCACTATGATAACTCTCCGATTGCAGTTGAGGTGTGACTTGGAGGACTCCATCCACCACCACTCCACCCCCTTCACCTGTGCACACACAGTGTTTCACCCAGGAAGAATTAGTCCTGTGTTTGGGCCTGAAGGAGAGGAGGGGAGGGCGATCCAGGCCTTCCTGCCCCCTCATGTGAATGACCTTAAGCCCGGGAGCATTCATCTCTTGCCCTCACCATGGCCAAAGCCTGCTTTGCACGCGGGCCCAGAGGCCACACTCTTAGTACTTCTGAGAAGCTGATGATGGCATCTCAGACATGGGAGGTAGTTTTCCTTGCTGGTCTCGCATCCCATGGCCCCCCCAAGGCAGGGGACGGATGAGTTCTGCCAGCCCTTTTCGCCATCTGGATTGAAAACAACTCTGGGAATCATATTTGCAGGTCCACGAATGCTATTTGATTGTTCCATGGATAAAAGACTTATTGGGGAGGGTAGAGTAAGTAAGACTGAGGAGAGATGCCCCGTAGGGGAAAATACATGCTGAGTTTGGACAACAGTCCACATTCTACACGTAGTCAGCACTCTGAGAACTTCGGGGAGAGAGTAGGCAGAGTGGGGCCAATGGAGTTCCCAGATAATCCCCCAACTTTATTTTAGACTCATTTTTACCCTTCTGCAGGCCAGTGTCTTGCTGTCATTAACTTGGCGACACAGCCCTTGTTTGTATCTCCAGAGAGATGGGGGCGTGCTGGAGAAAGAGCGTAAGTGGGGAGGCAGATGGCCCAAGACTGGAAGAAGTCCTGAGACGCAGGAAATGTATAATAGTGAACAGTGTGGGCTTCCGGCTCAGTCAGACTTCAGTTCCAATCCTTGTTCTATCATAGAGTATCTGTGAGACGTTGTGCAAATTTTATAGGTTTTCTGAGTCTCGGTTTGCTTATTATAAAATGGGACAGATACTGTCTATCTTGTAAGGCACTCAAAAATCACTACAACATACGTAAAGCATACAAAAGCCAGTTCATCTTAAGTGTTCAATAAAAGGCACGTTTTACTATTACTCCACCACCTGTCTATTTGTCGTACTGTGGGGACTTGTGTGTTGCTGGGATGCTGGAAGCTATGCCACTGGTATTTCAAATACCAGCAGGGTCACCCATAGTGGACAGGTTTCAGCAGAGCTTCCAGACTAAGACAGACTAGGCAGAAGGGCCTGGTGATCTACTTCTGAAAATTAGCCAATGAAACTCCTGCAGATCACAACAGAATATTGTCCGATATAGTGCTGGAAGATGAGCCCCCTAGGTCGGGAGGCACTCAAAATACACAGTGGCCACGACAATGGACTCAAGCGTACCAACGATGGTGAAGATGGCACAGGACCCGGCAATGTTTCATCCTGTCGTACATGGGGTCTCCAGGAGTCGGAGATGACTCAATGGCAACCAAAAATGTTACTATCATTAATACCTGTACAAGGAGGTTATTTAGTAATGTTTACTTCAAGGTGGTTGTGAAAAGTAAGAAAAAAATATGCCTTTGGCCTATAACTGTTGTTTAATAAATGCTACTGTTGTTAGTCCTGTCTTTGCCTACTATGTGTCTGACCTTGCACAAAGTCACCTCTGTCATCTGCAAATGGGGACTGCAGTGGCAATTGGAGATAATTACACATGCCTCATTTGATCCTTGATGTTCTTGGGTAAAATCACGTGCAACTTATTGAAACAGACACTGGATTGGGGAGCAGGGGGCAAGGGAGTTGGGTTCTAGTCTTGGTGCGTCTTTTACCAGCTAAGTGACTTTAGGTGACTCACCAAGTAATTTGACCCTCAGGTGTCCACTCTGCTGACCTCTCAGCAGCTGTGAGAAAACATATGTGAGAAATTATCATCATTATTGCACCTTGAGGGAAAAGTCTCTTATAACTTTGGCACACACCAGTCCTTGGCGTATAGTGGGCACTCATTATTTTTAATGAATTAACTATAAACTACCCGGAAGTCATATTTTTAATTGTTAGTAAACTTTCTCCCCTTAACTGATAGCTTTTGGTCACAATCTGATCTGCTGGGTCCCTGGGCCTGTGCCTCAAAGGAATTTGTATTCCATGCCAACCTTAATTTGTACTCCATGCTTTTTTTTTGCTCAGGTGTTATATGGACACAACTGGAAGCAGGAACTGGCAGCAGAGAGAGAAGCAAGCAGCTCTTTTGCATATGGCGGATGTAGGGAGAGAGTTTCACAATCCCCCCACACCCATTGCTGGCTTGTCACCTCTTCTCTGGGTTCCGTGTTAGTCTGTGTATCTATTCTACAGGAGTTAGCCCAAGGGAAGGTGGTAGGCAGTGCATATGCCAGAGCTGCTTAAGGAGATGGCCCTTCATGGCTAGTAGGAACTAAGGACGCCTTCCTTGTCTCCTCCAGACGGGAGATGGCAGGTAGAAAGCAGCAGGTAGAAGCACAGAGGAGGGCCCTGGGCTTCTTGGTGCCAGCGGGGAGAGATCTTGAGAGGGAGCTTCTTGGTCGTGGTGGACTTACGTACCCTCCATCCTTACTATATAATATTCCAGTGTTGTTACACTCTCTGCTCTCTGGGGGCTTCAGTAGTAGAGGGAATCTTGTAGAGGCTGAGAGAAGGGAGACGGAGCGGGTCAAGGCGCTAAGTCACCATCATAGTTTGTGCACTGTAATACATCACCCTGCACCAAAAGCTGTGACAAGGGTGGAGTATTTTCCAGCTTTGCCACATATCAAGTCTTCTTCTCATGTTGTCAAGGTATATTTGTGATCATAATCATTTTTAATAATCTAATCACCCCCACCCTCAGCTTTCCCTCCTCTTTCCCTTCCCCTCCCCTCCCCTCCACCTGCCCCATCTTTTTCCCCTCCCCCAGGGTCTAATGGTAACCTCAGCTGGGTGAGGGGTCCCTCTTCTGCATCCCTTTGTAGCCCTCAGCTCACCACAGTGTAATTTCTGGTGTATTCACTGATTCTGAAAGGCAGGCACTTTACCTTGTTCAACGCTTCATCCCCAATGCCCAAAACAGTGCATCACACAAAAGAAGATGCTCAATGACTATTTATTAAGTGTACCAGCATTTGCTTCTAATTAATGGATTTTTATTTTCCTCTAGATACTACAATAGCTAAGCAAACAGAGGTACATGTCAGTTTTTTTTTAAGATACAACAGACAAAAATCTTGGGATGCTAGACACTAATTGTTTTTTTACTGAAACCAGGTCATCGGACTGCCGAATTCTTTCAAGAATAAAATTACAGCATTACAGAATAAGAGTTTTTTAATCCATTTTACAAAACCAACAAGATCCTACAAAAAACGTCGGCCGATCTAATTTATAAACAGCAATTTAACAGTATATTAAATGTAACAAAATGTAGCGATACCGAACCCAAAGTTACACAAATACAACTTCTACAGAAATAACGACTCCCTCCCCCTTTTCTGCTCGGACTCAGGCGGCCGGTCCCACACCCACGGGCCCCGCTGGCCACTTTTCCACCGTCCCTCACCAGAGCAGAGGCCGGCCAGGGCCTCCCGATCCTGCACTGGCCAGTGCTGGGGTTCTTTTCTTACGGAGCTTGGCCACGAACCCCATAACTTTCATCTTGCTGGTTTCCAGGTTGCTTCGGGGACCCCAAGAGAATTCATATTCCCGCGGATGGTGTGAGCCACCCGCCTGGAACTGAGGAATCGATCGCTGCTGCACGAAATCTTCCATGATAAGCCTCTTCGGGTAACCAAAGAGGAACTTTGAGGGACGCACCCCCAACCGACGCAGCATCTTCCACAGCTGGCCTCCCTGGCTCGATTACCTTTCCTGTCGATAAGGCCCAGGACCATCATTAAACGACCAGACCTGGGGCCCCCTCCTCCCAGGTCTTCCTCATCAAGAGGTTTTGGTTTGTTGATCAGGATGGAAGCAGGGTGCTCGCAGTCAAGCTGTTTCCGCTCAAACCCGAAGACACACCGCAGCTGCTCTGCGGCCCTCGCGACGATCTCGGGGAACAGAGCCTTCGAGTCTCCGATCGCTCATTTCACCGTCTCGGAGCGGGCCACGCGGCTCTTCTTGTCCTTCACCAGCTGGAGCTGCACCAGCTCGGCCCTCGCCTCTCGGCGTCGCGGCGCGCTCCGCGGCCCCCTCCTCCCCCTGGCGCCGCGGGGCTCCACGGGGCTCTCCTGCAGGAGGGGACTCGGGGTCTCCCCCTGCGAGGCGGCCTCGCCGTCACGGCTGCCATCCTTCCCCCCTCGGCCTGAGGAGACCCCCGCTCTCGGGCGTCCGCACCACGGCTGCGGGCACGCAGGGGCAGAGCGCGTCCACCGGCCGAGAGGTGTGCGTGCCGCCGGGTGATGGGGCGGGGCGAGGAGCATTGGGACAGATGGCAGAGGGGGCCGGGGGGGCTGCTAGGCTGCACCACAGCAGGGTCGGAACCGCCGCCGCCATACAACCTGCACCCAGGGCTGCGGAGCGGCCGCCGCGCAGCCTCAGTCCGCGCCCCTTTACCTCTCACTTCCGGCCACTGCAGCCAAGATGGCGCCCGGGTGCGCGCGAAGCCCCTCCCCTTCCGGTTCCCTCTAGGGTGGGGTCTGCGCCCGCGTCTGTAAATGGAAGGGGCGGCTGGGAGGAGAGTGCGCGAGGGGTTACGAGTGGGAGAACTTGGTTCCCGCGCTGCGTGTTAGCCTCGGAAAGCAGGAGGGGGGAACGGGGGCGTTTCCATCCAAGGCGTGCGGAATATTTCAGTGGACAAGGGATAAAATAGGGCTGAGTCCTAGCCACGTTCTTTCAGCAAGTGCTTATCTGTTAAGGGTGTGTACCTAGGATTTCGAGGGCTTTGCCGTGGCTGAAGTGCAGAGTGCGTGGAGGCGAAGGCAGAGAGATAAGACCGCACGGCGGCCAGTTAGTGAAGGGCCTCGAACAGGATGCTGAGGAGGCTGAAATTTATTCTGAACACGATGGGAAAACACGACAGGGGGATTTAAACAAAGGAGTGTCAGGACCAGATTTGTATCTCTACAGTCTCTGGCACTGTGGAGCACGAATTGGAGTGGGGCCGACCAGAAGTTTGGAATCCAGCTCGGAGGATTGTTTTAGGGTAGAAATAGGAATGGGACGTGGCCTTTCTTCGTCACTAGTGTATCCTCAGCACCTAGAACGGTACCTGGCACATGGAATTGTTGTGCACCCTTGGGTCGATTCTGACTCTTAGCGGCCCTATATGACAGAGTGGAACTGCCCCCATGGGTTTCCTAGGCTGTAACCTTCACAGGAGCAGATGGCCAGGTCTTTTCTCCCTCATAGCCGCTGGGTGGGTTCCAACTGCCAAATTTTCAGTTAGCAACCAAGCGCTTTACCATTGGGCCACCAGGGCTCCTTGGCAAATAGAAGCACTCCGTAAATATCGTTAAATGGACGATTATGATAAGGAGGTGGAGACAGCAGATTCCACAGGGACCGAGGAAGCTGATAAGAGATATATGTAGGAAGTAACAGCTGGCAGGAATAGTGACTGGAGGGGAGATTTTTTTCCCTAGTCGAACTTAACTACTCCCCGTTATTTTTTCTTTTTACATATCCTAAGCTTTCTCCCACTCCTTACCCCCTTTATTTTTTTAACCCCCTTGTCTGAAATGTTCTCTCCCATTACCTCCATCTCTCCAAATGCTATCCACCACTCAGGGCCCAGCTCAAATGCCACCTTTCCAAAGCCTTCCTTGGTCACCATGAATGGAAGTATTGCCGTCTCTGAATCTCCATAGCAATTTATATTTGTTTAACCACTTACATAGACCTTATTATGTGCCAGGCTCTGTTCTAAGCACTTTTCAAATATTAATTCATTTAACTCGAGTTAAGGTAAGTACTATTATCATCACCCCCATTTTATAGATGATTGTGTGTTAACTATGGCATTGAGTATTCACTAGCTCTGTTATCTTGGGCAAGTTGCCTTATCAGTAAAGTGAGTATAATAGACAAAGCAGGATTGTGGAGATTATGTAAAGTAATGCACAAAAAGCATTTAACATGGTATTGAATGAATGTTAGCTATTATTTATTGCATAGTTTTGCTGTGCTAATACCGTGCGAGAAATTTTATATCTTTTTAAACATTTTATTTATTTTTGTTATTGAGAATATTCACAGCAAAACATACACCAATTTGACAGTTTCTCCGTGTACCATTTAGTGATATTGATTACGTTGTTTGAGTTGTGCAACCATTCTCACCTTCCTTTTCTGAGTTGTTCCTCCCCCATTAACATAAATTCACTGCTCCCTAAGGTTCCTATCTAATCTTTCAAGTTACTATTGTCAATTTGATCCCATATAGATAGTTCTTAAAAGAGCATAATGCTCAAGGCAGACATTTTTCACTACTTAAGCTAAACTATTGTTTGGTTCTAAGATTTCAGGGGATATTTTTGGTTTAAGGTTTAAAGATTATCTCAGGGCAATAGTTTCAGGGGTTCATTCAACCTTCATGGCTCCAGTAAGTCTGGAGCCCATAAGAATGTGAAATTGTGTTCTGTATTTCCCCCATTTTGATCAGGATTCTTCTATAGAATCTTTGATCAAAATGTTCAGTAATTGTGTCCAGGCACCATCCAGGTCTTCTGGTCTCCTGGCAAAGGAGGCAGTTAGCCACGCATTCCATGTCCTCCTATTCCTGACTCTCCTTCTTCCTCTGTTGCTCCAATTGTTGTGCCTCGGTTGGCCACTTGCAAGCTC
The DNA here is from genome assembly GCF_000243295.1 of Trichechus manatus latirostris. Lineage (NCBI taxonomy): Eukaryota > Metazoa > Chordata > Mammalia > Sirenia > Trichechidae > Trichechus > Trichechus manatus. Next base: position 6,271,044 of record NW_004444028.1, on the reverse strand, counting down.
TTAAGACTTCAGGCACTACGCAGTGAACTAGAAGATAGAACAGAAACACTAAGCAAGTTACTAGGCGAATTAACTGGGATGTCCCATGAAACCACAATTCTAAACCCCTAAACCAAGCAACCAAATCCCTTGAAGATTTAGGTTGTACATAAGGAGGCTCAGCAGCTACTTTTTTTCTGCTGTTCTTGTAAATATGTCTATCACACAACTTCTGCCAATTCAACTTTTTATAGGTGTACAACTTGACTGCAATTCCAGTAATCAGCTATGCAACCCTACCCTTAATCAATGCAAGACTTCCATCACTATTAACCCCCACTTTTTCCCCTCCCTCCTGCCCCTGGTACGACTAAAAAACTTTGTTCTCTATACATTTGCCTTTTCTTGTCTTTTTATATAACTGAGGTCATACAATATTTGTCCCTTAGTGATTGACTTATTTCACTCATCATAATGTCTTCCAGCTCCATCCATACTGTAGCATGTATCAAGACCTCATTTCTCCTGCTGGCTGAGTAGTATTCCATTGTATGTATGTACTGCGTTTTGTTTATCCATTCCTCTGTTGATGGACATTTAGGTTGTTTCCACCTTTTGGCTATTGTGAATAGTGCTGCAGTGAACGTTGGTGTACATGTCTCTGTTTGAGTCTCCGCTTTCAAGTCTCTTGGGTAGATATCTAGGAGTGGAATTGCTGGGTCTTATGGCAATGGGTTTGGTTTTTTGGTTTTGGTATTGTTGGAGGGGAAAAACATCACAAAGTTTAGTAACGTAAAAAGAAAGTTTTATTTGGCATATATTCAAAAGGACAAAAGTGGGAAAATGGACAAGCATGCTCCCAGAGCTAGAATGTCTTCCCGAATCCAAGGAAATATCACAGAACAGACAAAAGCGGGAAAACGGACAAGCATGTTGCTAGAGCCAGGTCTGTCTGAGTCCAAAGAATATCACAGAATAGGCAAGAAGGGGAAAACGGACAAGCGTGCTGCCACAGCCATGTCTGCCCGAGTCCAAAGGATATCACAGAATAGGCAAGAAGGGGAAAACGGACAAGCGTGCTGCCACAGCCAGGTCTGCCCGAGTTCCAAGAATAGTTACAGAGCCATCAGTATATATTAACATTACAAAACGAGCAAAACCATTGAAAGCTTAGCCTTTTCACAGATTGGCTAGAAACTGTGATCCTACATTTTGAATCGTCTTTCTTAACAGTCATTGGTACAGGTTTCAGTTACGAAAGTCTTCATTGGTCCAACGAATTCCTATTCACTAAATGTTAATAGAAAAAGACAAAAGGTGAGAAGTCCTTTGGGTTAGGTTTTATTGCCCTTTTGTGAAAACTTCCTTAAAATAATTTCTGAGATTGTCCCATCTGTTGTCTTATCTCAGGGCCCAGTTGATGTGTCTGTGAGTCTGTGAGGGCCCAGCCCCAGCTGGGTCACATTTCTCCATGCTCACGGTCAGGGAATAATGATTCCAAATATTATTTTCTAAATCAGTATGGTACTTTTACTTCTAGTTTTTTGAGGAACCGCCCCAGTGTTTTCCAGTATTGTATATGTCTTAACTAAGGTACTCCTCATAACAGCCCTGCTTAATAAGTGCTATTCTTATCCCCACTTTACAGGTGAGGTTACACGAGAGAGGTTAACCAAGTCGCTCAATGTCACACAGCTGGGATTTTGCACCCATGCACTATGACTCCAGAGACCATGCCCTTAACCACTACATTAATAGATGTTAACTATATTATTGTTTACCCTACTCTGCTTTGTATTGTAATTATTTTTGTGCTTAGCTTCTTCCCGTCCATCCAAAATCAAACATCCTAAATGCTAGGGCGGTGCCTTTAACACTCTTGAAGGGCCCCTCATAGTCCGTACTCAATACAAGATTGTCAATAAGTAAAAGATGAAAGACTTTCCTTTCTTCCACAGCAAATAACAGTTATTCATTTTAAGTAAGAATCTGGTAATGTTAGACTTCTCTAGGAGTTTGCGGGTGAAAGGACCTAAACGTGAAATCTTCGTTTAAAAAACTTCTGAAAAAACGTACCACTTATATTATCATATGACTTGCAAAAACTGAAAGTGTGTGAACGAAGCAGGAGGATGTTTATTATGGTCTAGCTGGAGGCTATTATTAGTTCCCATTGTGCCAAACATTTTATGTACAATATAATTTAGTCCTCAGAAATCCCTGTTAGGAAGGTATTATTATCCGTGTTTTATAAATGAGAAAACAGCCACAGAGAGGTGAAATCACCGGCCCCAAACCACCCATCTGTTAAGTGCTAGACAGGAAACGAGAACCCAGATCTGCCTACCCTGAAAGCTGTGCTCCTGACCGCTGTGCTGGGCTGCCTGGTTATCTGTTTCTCCTGCAGGTGGAGACTGCCATCCCACCTAAAAGGACAGTGCAGGAGATCAAATAGTTTCTGTTCATGTTTTTCTCACTTGAGGCGTTACTGATGAGTATTCGAGATATATACTGAATGCAAGAATTTTGAGGAACAAGTTAGCAGGCCTATGGCTGGCCCAGTGGTTAAAGCATTAAACCGCTAACCCGAAAGATGGGCGGTTCGAAACCACCCGCTGCTCCGTGGGAGAAAGATGTAGACATTTACAGCCTTGGAAACCCTACAGGGTTGCTAGTTGGAATCGACTCGACGGCAGTGGATTTGGGTATGGATGGGTTTTAAAAAGCGAATGAATAATATTAGAATATTATTATTATACCACCCATCAAAAAAAGGAACAGAACTACTGATAGGACAAAATGGGTGACTATTGTAGACATCATGCTGAGTGAATGAAGAAAGATACAAAGGAGTACATACAATGTGAGTCTACATACCTGACGTTCAAGACAGGTTAAATTAATCTGTGGTGATAGAAATTAGAATAGTGGAGGCCTAGGGGTGGCGGGAGGGAGAGTTTCATTGGAAAGGGGCATACGGAAAATTCTAGGGTGATGGAAATGTTCTGTATCTTGATTTCGGCTTAGGTATCCATTTGTCAACACTTATCAAACTGTACACTTAATATATCTGCAGTTCAGCATAGATAAATTATACCTTAAAATTATAAAAATATTTTTTAAAATTAAATGAACGGATCTTTAGATATGGGATATCGTGGGGAGTTTGAAATGTGAATGAACTTTGCTTCACCACTTGCCAGTCATTAAATGCTATAATGTTGGTCCAAAACCAAATCCACTGCTGTTGAGTTGATCCCGACTCATAGGGACCCAGTAAGACGGAGTAGAACTGCCCCCATAGGGTTTCCAGGCTGTTGTCTGTATGGAAGCAGACGGCCATATCTTTCTTCCTCAGAGTGGCTAGTGGGTTCAACTGCCAACCTTTTGGTTAGCAGCCAAGCTCTTAACCACTGCGGCTGGGAGTGGCAAAACAAACACTTTGATGACTTTTGAAACTGAGTCGAAATTAACTCAATGGCAGCAGGGTTAGGGTGAACCTTTTGCAGCCTAGACCAGAGATTTTGAAAGGCCATAATGCTTAGCACAGTTTCGTATGTGGAAGGGGATAAGGGAGTACACTGGGAACGCAGAATTACAGGATGAATTACCCTGGAAATGCCCACAGCTCTGTGGAGGTGCGGAAAAGGCATCTCCTAGGACCAGCTGAGCTGCCTCAGCAGACCCGGGTTCCAGCGACACTCCCTACTCGCTCGTCTGTGAACCTGTGAACCTCTCAAGCGGCTGTTTTCTCATCCTCAGGCCTGACAACCTTGCTCTGCTGTCTCCACAGGGTTATTATTGTGAGGTTCGAGAAAGATTATAAACATAAACATAGAGCTTTGAAAGTGCTCTACCGCTGAGAAACAAATATAAAACATTACAGACCTTCTCTAAAGAGAAGTGGCAGAAAAATGTCAGTAATGAACACAACTGGGCTCTCATGCAGACATTTCGGAATGAGTTTACACATTCCTCCTTGAAGAAACTGTCTGGCCAAAAATAAAGAAAGAAACTTCAAGTCCGGACACTCCATCTGAGGCCAGCGAGTGTTTTGGTGAGGAGCCAGGGTTATCTTGTTGGATTCCTTCTAAACTTGGCAACAGAGTCCTCCAGACTCCTGAGTGCCTCTTCAGGCAGGTGCTAAGCAACATCTCACTTCAGATCTGCACGGACCCCAGACTGCATGGGTGCTGCGTCTCCTCTGTTCCTCCTGACAGTCTCGACAGGCGTGCAGCTGATCCGGCTCAAAGGAGGGATCCGGGGAAGGCTTTGTCTTGTGTCCCTGGGCTGGGGGACAAAACGGAGCCCCGCTTTGTCCCAGCAGAATGGGCAGAGCCTGAGGCCTCAGGTCCTGTTTATGTGGCAGGGATTGAGGCAGGATGGCCAGGCGGATGATTGGATCTGACTTGGGTAATGAACATTGTTCGTTACTGTTTGCAGAGTAATTGTGTAAGCAACAGTGCTTCTGGGTTTGGCTGCCTGTGACTCAGCAGTGTCTGTAAAGTAACACCCAGAGCAGAGAAGGAGCAGACGCTGGCCAACACGGGAGGGGAGGGACGCGGGTGGGGGGAAGAGTCCCCCCCAGTCGTTCGTCCCCTTCTCGCTCCTCACTGTCCCACCCCCTCTCCAAACCTCGACGGAGAGTTGGCGAGAGGGCATTTGCCACCTGGACACAGTGGGGCCCAGTGCGAGGGGCAGGCGCGAGGCTGGCCGGGAGCCAGCGCCCTGGACTGAATGCCTGTCACCAAAGGGGCTCCCACAGCCCATGGCGGTCCCCGGAGGCCGGGCACCATGGCTGGCCGTGATCAGAATGTGCAGACACTGGGGCTTTGAGCAGCTCCCGGAGCCGGCTCCTCCGCTGGCCCCCAGTTCCCTCGGATTAGAGCGGGCTCTCCGGAGCCCCTTTTGTCAGCTGCTTGTTATTTGGCACGCATGGACCGCTGCGCATTCATCTTTATTAGTTCTAATTGCTTCCCCATTCTAATGGGATCTTGATATTCCCATACAATTGAAAGGAAATGTATTCATTAAAATAATTCTTCTCCTAACTGCCGCTTGAAGCGGCTCCTCCAAGTGACATTGTCTCCCTATCCACAGCCTGCTGAGGCCCCTTATTAAGACTCTAGTCAAAAGCTAACTTTGGGCAGCAAACTTCCTTTACAGGAGTTTCCAGACACGAAGAGAGGGCGCTTTTTAATCGGCTCACACACACACAAGTTGGAGGCCAGCTGGTGTAATTGGGGGTGCTGCTCTGGTGGGTGGGTCGGGGGAGAAGGGCTGGCCTCCAGCTCTGCCTGGGTAACAATGACCCCTTTCTGCACACAGACAGGCTAATTTGGGGAGTGCGTCCGCCCCGCCGTCATCTGCGTAAAACTTTTTGTTTACACCACAAGCAGTTAGTAGGTGTGTTGCGAGGGCCAGGCACTGAGGAAGGTGCTGTGGGAGGTGTGAAGACCGACTTCTAGTCTGAGCTGTTTATGGTCTTGGTGGGTGGCTCCCATTGCCAAGTCCCTAAAGTTAGACACGGCAGGAAAGGCTGGGAGCCCTCTCAGTATTTCAGAAAAGCTTAATAGGATAGAGAACTTGGAAAAGCAGGCTATTATTTCCAACCTGTGTTAGATTTAATAACCAAAATCTTTCAAGACAAGGGATCAGGGGAGGCAAGGGGGGCCATAATACAAGACGCTTCTTTGGGACATTGAGAACCACCGATCTTTTTTGAGGAAAGAAGCCATTATAAAAAGAATGACTATGTAATGTGTGCTATTCACATGATTGGATAAATAAATTGATAAATTGCTATAGGAGTTTGGAGGAGACCCTGGGTGGCTTAGTAATACTCGACTACTAGCTGCAAGGTTGGCAGTTCAAACCCACCCAGAGGCTCCTCAAAGACAAGCCTGGCAATCTGCTTCCAAAAGGTCACAGCCTTGAAAACCCTATGGAGCAGTTCTACTCCGACACACACGGGGTCGCCATGAGTCGGAATGGACTTCCTGGCAACTAACAACAGCAAAAGCGTAGGCATTCAGAGGAGAGGAAGGGAGCAAAGTCGTATTTGTGTGCTGGGCATCACACTATTGCTTGCGCTTTATTTAGTCCTTACGGCAGCCCTGTGAGGGAGACACTTTACAAACGAGAGCCAAGAGAAGCTAGGTCACTTGGCCAATGGCAAAATTTGGAGTCAGGATTTGAACAACGACCTTCTGATTCCAAAGCACAGGCTGTTTTCACTGCATCGTGCTATACCCCTCACATCGTATCTGTCAGGGACTGTCAGAGAAGGTTTAATGTGGAAGGTGGTGTTTGATCCCCCTTGAAGCCTTTAGGGATGGTGGGATGTCAACAAGTAGAGAGCGGGGTCCTGCAGGAGGGAAGAATATGGGCAAAGGCACAGGGTCTGGGAAAATCCAGCAAATCAGGAAACGAGCTTGAGTGGCCGGAGACTGCAGTGGATGCAGACGGGCAGTGAGAGACAAGCAGAAGGGTTTGTGAGGACCTAATTGTAAAGAGCTTTGTATATCAGGAGTTTGGAATTTATCCTGTCCGTTCTCCTCCAAGGAGGATACTTGAAGCCTCCGGATAAACACAACTTTTCCTTCAGGAGCATCAATTTTCCTTGAGGTGAATAATTTTAAACATCTTCATATTAAAGGAAATTCAGATATATCATGGAGCAGAATGCAAAATTCTCATGAATTTTTAAGAGAAAACAAAAGACTTCAATGAGCGTTCGGGCTTGCTGGCAGGAGCTTCAGGGGAGGCAGTCCCCTGGGGAAATGTAAGACATTCCTTTTGTCTGTTTTTGAGGCACTTCACCAGGAAGATTTGAGAAGTACTGATTTTGGATAAAACATTTTGATCCCAGGAATGAAATAATTAGCTGTATTTCCAGAAGGGTGGCAAGGGCTTGGAAGGTGGGCTGGGCAGAGCAGAGATTGAGGGCAATGAACTCCCAGGAGATATTAAGGGGGCTGCTTGGGGAAGGAGGAGTCCCTGGGTGGTGCAAACAGTTAACGCACTTGGCTGCTAACAGAAAGGTTAGAGGTTCGAGTTCATCCAGAGGTGCCTTGGAAGAAAGGACTGGCGATCTACTTCCAAAAAATCAGCCATTGAAAACCCTTTGGAGCACAGTTCTACTCTGACACACATGGCGTTGCCATGAGTCAGAGTCAAGTCCACGGCAACTGGGTTGGGTTTTTTTGGAGGGGAGGCAGGGACTTTTTGGAGAATCTGCTTTATAACCTCCAGGTATGTTTTGTACCTCTTTGCCCTGGCCCGTTTACAGGGGGCCGTCTGAGACACGCTCCACCCCTTGCAGCCCCTCCTTCCCTTTAAGGGGCTCAGCGACAAGACTAGCATGGCCTGGGAAGCTATAGCAAAAGCCAAAGGAAGACCTGGGCCAGGAATGGAGACTTTACAGAGGACCTTCATGCCCTGGCCACTTCGCCAGCCACACTCCCTGTTAACAACCTTCTGGCCGGAAGGCAAGTGGCTGGACCATTGATTCTCCGGGAGACTTTGCTTGTGGCAGTGTCCTGCCTTCATATGCTGGTGGGTAGTTATATTGTACCAGCCTGGTGGCCAATACCCTGTAGTGGAGAGAGACTTGGGGGAGGAAGGAGGGAACAAGGCATCTCAGTTGAGGAACAAGGCTATGCTTTACTTCTCCTTATCATCAGTAGATGGAAATAGCCCCCCTCAGTTCTCCAGAATCCTTTATTCGTGTAACCAGTTGCCACGGAGTCAATTCTGACTCTTGGTGGCCCCATGTGTGTCAGAGTAGAACTGTGCTCCGTAGGGTTTTCAATGGCTGATTTTTTGGAAGTAGATTACCAGGTCTTTCGAGGCGTCTCTGGGTGAACTCAAACCTCCAACCCTTTGGTTAGCAGCCGAATATGTTAACTTTTTGCACCACCTAGGGGCTTTATAGCTCCTTTGGAATGGGAGGCTTTTTTTTTTTTTTTTTGTTTAAGATAGTTTAGACTCTGTCTCTTCAAGTTTCGTTTTCTGGAAAGCATTAAAAAAAAAAAGCCTTAGTGCTTTATTTGTCTCATTTTCAAGGGATCGCTTATTGTAGAGAATTTAGAAAATTCGGACCATCAAAAAGAAAAAAACAAAACAAAAATTGCCTTTAGTTCCACCACCCAGGGGTAACCACAGCTAACACCTTGATGTAGTTCCTCCCAGGATTTTTCTAAGCATATATACTTTTATTTTAAAAATGGAGCCATCTTGTATATACTACGTTGTATACACATAATATATTTTTTTCACACACCATGAATCTAGTTTCACACTAACAAACATTTTTCTGTAAGGTAATTAATTATTTGTGATCGAAAATAGCCTGCAGATCACACGTTACCTTTAATGCCCTGTTGCTATAAATTTAGGTTATTTTCAGTTTTTCACTATTAGATACAATGCAATGAACCTACCAAAAAAAAAAAAAAAAAACACAACCGGTTGCCATCAAGTCAATTCCAACTCATAGCAACCCTATAGCACAGAGTAGAGCTACTCCATACGGTTTCCAAGGAGCAGCTGGTAGATTCGAACTGTTGACCTTTTGTTTAGCAGCTGAGCTCTTAACCACTGTGGCTCCAGGGCTCCGTGCTGAACCTACGTGTGGCTAAATCTTTCACAAGGCAGTATTATTTTATATTATACAAATAACCATTTTACTGCTGAAAATAGAAGACAAGACAAGAAAAAAAATAAACACCTGTAATCCTACCATCTGCAGCTAAACTTGAAGAGATTTCTAACTTAAAGATTGGCAGTTCGAATCCACCAACTGCTCCTTGGAAACCCGATGGGGTAGTTCTACTCTGTCCTCTAGGGTCACTATGAGTCAGAATTGACTTGACAGCAATGGCTTTGGTCATCCTACCATCCAGAAATCATATCCAATGATTTTTCAGTACCTACGCTGACGGATGGCATTCTGCGCATGTATCAATGTATTAAAAAAAGCCTAAGTCTGATACAGATCTATTTTTAATACAACAACACTGTTTGTTGACCTGCTTTTCCTTCTTAATGTATCATGACTATTTTGTCTTGTCATTACACAGCATGCGGTATTATCCTTTTATTGCTTTCCAGTAATACATTGTCTAAGGGTACAAACATGATTTCTCCTTTTGCTGTTCATGTGGGTTTTCCTGGAGCGTGTTTGTTTTTCTCGCTTTTTTGTATGAGTCCTTTAAATATCAAGGATAGTAAATTCCTTTTCATGTTGCAAATATCTTTCCCAGGTTATTATTTTACCTTGAGGCTTATTTGAGGTAAGTTTCCTTCTCTTTATTTTGTAATTATCCAATATCGTGTAATTATTTTGTATAATACTATAATGTTGCACAAAAATCAGAAAATACAGAGAAAAGAAGAAACATAATTAAAATTTAACCCTATCCCAGCAACCAGAGATAACCACTATTAAAATTTTAGAGCATATCTTTCTAGACTTTTCTATTTCTCAATCTATATGAGAGTATGGTTGTATAGATATGATGTTTTTATAAACAAAAATGAGATTATTTTATATTTTTTTTTCTGTGACCGACTTATGTACTAAACCCATTTTGAAAATGGTTCTGTAGCAACACAAATGGATCTACAGCATTTTATATTCTTAAATTACTTTTATTTTTTTGAAACCAGATAGTCCTTTCGCCTACCTCAAAAATCAAAACAATACAAATCTGCATACGTTGAGAAGTCTTCCTCTTATCCCTGTCTCCATTCACCCAGTTCTTTGCTTTCCTGTCCCCATAGGTCACTACATTTAGTTACAGTGCTCCTTTTTGAAACTACAAGAAATGCCAATTTATATTTTTATCACCCTCTCTCCCTGTTCTTGCACGGAGGTAGCACACTGCGTATATACAGTATAATGCACCTTGCTTCTTTTTTTTTAAACTTAACAGTCTACGCTGGAGATCTTTCCATATCAGTTCATAGAGAGCATCTTGGTATTCCACAGTGTGGCTGGACCATAATATGTAATCAATCCCGTATAACTGGACATTTGGGTTATTTCCAGTCTTTTGCTATTACAAACAATGCTGCAGTATATAATAGGTCATTTCTGTGTGTACAAATACATGTGCAGGAAAAATTCCGAGAATGGAATCGATGAGTCAAGGGGTAAATATATTAGTAACATTGATAGAAGATGCTAAACTCCCGTTCACAGGAGTGCACCATTTTGCACTCCCAACAGCAATGCGTGAGGGTGTCTCATTTCCCTACCGTTTTCCCAATCGAGTGTATTCTGGACATGTGCAAATCTGGCAGGTGAAAAATGGGTATCTCATTGCAGCTATAAATTGCGCTTCGTTTGTTATAAATGGGGTTGAGCATTCTTTCATATGCTTAAAAGCCATTTGTATTTCTATTTCAGAAAACATGTAGTACTTTTTCTGTGGGCTCTTGGTCTCCTAGATTTCCGGAACAAGCGATGTCTTAAGGTGATTGACCCTTTGTGAAATGAGTTGCCAGATTTTTTTCTAGTTAGTCATTTGTATTTTTACTTTGCATATAGTGTTTTCGTCCTGCAGAAATTTTAAAATTGTTATGTGATGCATTTATCAGCCTTTTTTTCCCTGACTTCAGGGTTTTGAATCAGAAAGAGCTTCATCACTCCAAGTTTCCAAAGTTCTGTTATTCTTCTGGTAATTTCATGGTTGTGTTTTCTGCGTTCAAGTCTTTGACCCAGTTGAAGTTTATCCTGGTGTACTGTGTGAGACACAGGCCCAGCTTCCATCTTTCTCCGCTGGAAAAAAAAAAAAAAAAAAAGCCTGCCTTTGCCTCTCTGCTTTGCTGTTTATCGCATACTAGATTCTGACATGTATTTGGGTCTATTTCTGGGCTTCCGATTCTTTGCCATTGGTCTGTCTATTTATACAGCATCAGTTCTGATAGCTACACAGAGCTGCTCTTTATGCACATAGCATAATTTATTTGACTAATTCATTTCTGTTAAGCATTTAGGTTGCTTCCAATTTTTCAGTATTGCAAGCAGCTCCTCATTAAAGAAAATCCTTTCACACATTATACGTGTGGGGGTAGACGAATTGTGTCCTTTGGATGCATTTTTATATGTGGAATTTCTGGGTCAAAAGGTATGTGCCTTCTTCGGTCTTTTGCATACACATTGCCAAAATGCCTTCCAGAAAGATTCTACCCATTCACACTCCCCCCAACAGTGTATGAGTGCTGATTTCCCCTCACCCATGCCAGCTCTCACTATTATCATTCTTTTTAATCATAGCCAATCTGATCTGCAAAAAAGAAAAAGAAAAAAGTTCTCTCATTGCTGTTTTAATTTGCCTTTCTTTGAATGCTAGTGAAGTTGAATATTTTTTCAATTTATGGTGGTTTTTGAAGTACAGAAGTTTTTAATTTTTTATGTAGTCCAATCTATCAATCTTTCCCTCTATGGTTTCTGCTTTTGTTGACATGTTTAGAAAGTCCTTCCCCGTCCTAAGATTATAAAATATTCAATTGTATTTTCTTCTAGTACCTTTACGGTTTCATTTCCATTTTTGTCCATCTGGTATGCATTAGGATGAATGGTGTGAGCTGGGAAAGAACTTGTCTTATTTATTTATTTATTTCCCAAATGGATACCTAGTTCTTTCATCACCATTAAAAAGCATATGTTCGTGTGTATAACTCTTTATAAAATGGACGTCGCAAACAGAGGGGAGGGAGGTGATCTAGCTCTAGATATTGAGTCATTTTTAGTGTCTTAGTCATCTAGTGCTGCTATAACAGAAATACCACAAGCGGACGGCTTTAACAAACAGAAGTTTATTCTCTGGTAGTTTAGGAGGCTAGAAGTCCAAATTCAGGGCGCCAGCTCCACGGGAAGGCTTTCTCTCTCTGTCGGTTTTGGAGGAAGTTCCTTGTCATCAGTCTTTCCCTGGTCTAAGAGCTTCTCAGCGCAGGGACTCCAGGTCCTGAGGACATGCTCTGCTCCTGGCACTACTTTCTTGGTGGTATGAGGTCCCCATGTCTCTCTGCTTGCTTCTCTCTTTTATATCTCAAAAGAGATTGGCTTAAGACACAACCTAATCTCGTAGATTGAATCCTGCCTCATTAACATAACTGCGTCTAATCCTGCCTCATTAACATCATAGAGATAGGATTTACAACACATAGGAAAATCATATCAGATGACAAAATGGTGGAGAATCACACAGTACTGGGAATCATGGCCTAATCAAGTTGACACACGTTTCTGGGGGACACAATTCAATCCACGACAATTAGAAATATCAGTCTTTGTGCTAAATGGGCAGATAACGGCGCTTTGAAACAAATGTGAGCTTTTGAGTCAAACCAGCCAATATTGGACGTTCAAATCCCAGCTTTGCAGCTCACTGCGTGTGCAACTTTGAGCAATAGTGATGCTCCCTGAGTCTTGGTTTCTTCATCTGTAAAATGGGGTAATAGTACTTACCTCATAGGGCTGTGATAAGCATTAAATGAGGTAATGTTTGTAGCAACTGTCCACATATGCCTTACCTAGCGTGGACAACCAAGTGACGCTCTTGTCCTTCACACTGTGACTTCCACCGCCCCTCTGGTGATCCTCTCAGGCCCTTACTATAAATAGAATGTTCTGGAACAGGGAGGGTGGAGTGCTTGTGTTTGCTTTTCATAGGTTTTCTATCTGTACGCTTGTGATCAGACCCTCGTTTGTCACGTCTTTCTGCTTTTAGCATCTTTTCATGAGCAACCTTTCTCTTCCCTTCTAAATGCGCTGCTTTTAGTCTTGTACCAGCTAGGAAACCAGATGACTGGGTTGTTAGAAGTATGTATACATTAAGCGTAGCTGGGATCTGGGTGAGGGCCTGAGGGCCTCTCCTATTGTGTAATGTAGGGTTCTCAACCCAGGCTGCACATTAGAATCACCTGGGAGGTGTTAAAAAATATCCATGCCTGGTCGTACTCCAAAAAGCAAAAACCCAACCCAACCCATTGCCTTCAAGTTGATTCTGACTCATAGACACCCTGTAGGACAGAGTAGAACTGCCCCATAGGGTTTCCAAGCAGCGGCTGGTAGACTCCAACTGCTGACCTTTTGGTTAGTAGCTGTAGCTCTTAACCACTGCACCTCCAGGGCTCCAGTCTTACGCCAGACCCATTGAATCAGAATCTCTGATGGTGGGGTCTAGGCATCGGCGTGGTTAAAAACTCCCCAGGTGATTCTAATGTACGTACGTGCAGGGTTGCCACCCACTGGTTGTGTGCGCTGGCTTTGTGAAGGTCTGTATTGACTGCTCAGCGGTCTTCCTCTCTGCATTTCTCCCAAAGTGTGCTCTATGCCCAAGTTAGGGAAGACACTCTGTTGGACAGAAGGCCAGATGGTGGAGGTGTCAGGCATGTTCAGGATGCTGTTCCGCTTGCTGAAGACAGCAGCTCCACCACTCAGGTCTACCTTGCTTGGAGGGCACGTTCCTCTGGGCATTTGGAAACGATGATGTCAGTTTCTCCTCAAAAGACAAAACCACCCCCATTCCCTCCCCTGATGAAGTTCTTCCTGCCCCTAGGGGCTTCCTGGCACCATCTTGGCTCTGATCCTGAGAACGGTGGTGATGGCCAACAAACCTTGAGAGGATACCTTTAGTTTTTATTTCTGTTTTGTCTACTTGTGTATTTGTTCTCTTCACCTCTCGGCCCTTTTCCTGTCCCCAAATGCTCATATAGGAGACACACGTCAAGCAGCTTGGTTCCCAGCTTCCATGGATTTATTCTTCCACAGAGGACAGGCTCACCTGCTGTAAGTACTTGTGGGATCACCTTATCTGCAGGCAAAAGAGATACAAGACGTGCTCCATGCAGCCCACAGGATGGGCCCAATGTCAAGTCTCCTTGCTACAAGATCAGCCTTCATCAAATTCTCACATTGTGATAACTGGGCTGTGTGTGTGTGTGTGTGTGTATGCGCGCACGCGCGTGTGTGTTTAATTAACCAATTAATATTTTTTATTGTTGTGAGAAACACAACATAAAATTTGCTATTTTAACCATTGTAAGTGTACAATTCAGTGACATTAATTACATTCACAATGCTGTGCAACCAACACCACCATTTATTTCCAAAACTTTCCCATCACCTCAAACAGGAATTCTGTACCCATTGAACAAGAACTCCCCATTCCCCATTTGTCCCAGCCCATGTTATTGTTGTTAGGTGATGTTGAGTCATCTTTGAGTCGTAGCGACCCCATGTATATCAGAACAAAACGTTGCCCAGTCATGTGCCATCCTCACAATCGTTGTTATGTTTGAGCCCACTGTTGTAGCCACTATGTCAGTCCATCTCATTGAGGGTCTTCCTCTTTTTTGCTGACCCTCTACTTTACCAGGCATCATGTCCTTCTCCAGGGACTGGTCCCTCCTAGTAACACGCCCAAAATAAGAGAGATGAAGTCTTGCCATCCTCTCTTCCAAGGAGCATTCTGGCTGTGTTTCTTCCAAGACAGATTTGTTTGTTCTTTTGGCAGTCCATGGTATAGTCAATATTCTTTGCCAACACCATGATTCAAATGTGTCAGTTCTTCTTTGGTCTTCCTTTTTCATTGTCCAGCTTTTGCATGAAAATACTGTGGCTTGGGTCAGGCGCACCTTAGTCATCACAGTGATACCTTCGCTTTTTAAGATTTTAAAGAGGTCTTTTGCAGATTTGCCCAATACAATACATTGTTTGATTTCTTGAATGCTGCCTCCACGGGTGTTGATTATGGATCCAAGTAACAGGAAATCCTTGACAACTTCACTGTTTTCTCCGTTTATCATGATGTTGCTTCTTGGTCCAGTTGTGAGGATTTTTGTTTTCTTTATGTTGAGATATAATCCATATTGAAGGCTGCAGCCTTCGATCCAGTCCATTATAACTACTCATCTACTTTCTGTCTCCATGCATTTGCCTATTCTAGATATTTCATGTAAGTGGGATCATACAATATTTGTCCTTTTGTGGGCTGTGGTCAAGCCCTGGGCTTGAATCCTTTTCTAGGTGCTTTGTTTGGTTCATCTAAGACTAGTGCCTCCTTAGTTCTGCCAGACCCTATAGGGGAAAGTTATCACCTTTCCTAATGAATTGAACCCAACCCCTCCAAGCTTAGCAATGAAGGGAGAATCTCTGTGTGGAGAAAAGTGACTGAAGTTTTCCTTTGAGATTTCTTACTCATCATTGTAGCTCTATTACACTAGCCAGCTGTGGTGCTTCTCACCCTCCAACATACACACACACACCCCACAGCTGAGACCAGGCTGGATCTTCCAGACAAGCCTTTACCACGCGTTGGGGATAACAAAAGAGAAATAAACAGAGAGAGTAACATGACCCCATCTAATCTCATTTACAAGACATGACTTGATCATGATGGCTCAGGGCCAGCCCTATCCCAGGATGGGGCCAGCCTCCATGTGGTCAGTACCATCACAGCAGCCACGGTCTCCGGGAAGAAGCCTGGGATAGCTGCTCTAGTAAGAGTTCAGAGGGACCCAGGACAAGAATGAAGCCAAGAAGGAGACTAGAGTTGCCTCTCTCTCTCGGGCCGCCATCTGAATTCCAGTTCCCCCCTGTCCGAGGATCTGCTTCTTCCTTGGATGATTGGAAATGATTGTTCCTTTTCGTGGGAACTAAGACTTCCGATTTGAGTGAGGTTTCGTTGACAGTTAAGGCTGCACACAGGAAGGAATGGGCATCCCCTTGATGCCTTGACGGGTCTTACTGGGAGTGTCGTTTATACCCACAGAAGACAATGATTTTTCTTTAGATACACCAAGTTAGGGAGCAAAATGTCACAACATCGTGAAATACTTTGTGGTTTTGATTTATGATGGAGCCGTAGGTGAGTAAGCCCAGGGAGTTATTTTTAAAGAGTGCTGATGAGGTATTTTCCAAAGAGGGCTCAGTAACGGTCCAGGCGGAGTAAAATGCAAGGACCCATCAGTTGGCTGAGCGTTTTCTCTAACTGGAAGTCTATAAGATATAGCTGTATTATAGGTGTTGATTTCTTCTTCAGTCTCTTCAAAAGAGACCTCAGCCCCGATCCATCAGGGAATGGCCTTACCCTACGGCCCCAACCAAGTAAGAATGTAGCAGAACACAACAGAGTGGGGTCGGAGTACGATGTGCTGACAGGTTTCCCTAATGCTAACTGTCTGGTGTGTATTCCTGGTGGTTGTATAGCTGTCATCCTGGATTCTTTATCATGGCTACCTGTTGGATAACCCCATAAACTCTGACTCGCTTTTCCTCAATGGAGGCGGTGCTGCCCCCTAGAGGCGCCTTGGAAATTTGCGATGTGTTTATGTTTGTTGGAGCCCCGGTGGCACAGTGTTTAAGAGCTCACCAGGAGCTCCTTGGAAATCCTATGCGGCAGTTCTACTCTATCATATAGGCTTGCTATGAGTCGGAATCGACTCGACGGCAAAGGGTTTTATGTTTGTTACATTAGTGTATGTGTGTGGAGGCTGCCAATTAGGTAGAATGAGGCGTTTGTGCTTCCGTGGACGAATTCTCGCCTTTCATGCGGGAGACCTGGGTTCAATTCCTGGCCAGTGCACCTCATACTCAGCCACCACCCATCTGCCAAAGGAGGCTTGCGTGTTGCTATGATGTTGAACAGGTTTTAGCGGAGCTTCCAGACTAAGATTAGGAAGAAAGGCCTGCCGATCCACTTCTGCAAATAAGCCAATGAAACCCTATGAATCACGACCAATCCCCAGCCAGTCATGGAGATGGCATAGGACTGGGCAGCACGGGGTCCCCATGAGTCAAGACATAGGTAGAGGCAGAGGGGGCCCAGACTTTCTGCCACAGGTGTGGCAGTTTTGTACAGTGAAGATTTGTCCTGCCCCTCATGTGACATTTCAGTGGGGTTAAATGCCTACGGACATGTAGGTAGAAAACCTCTTATATTGGTCTGAGCCTAGAACCTAATTCCATTTTGTATATAAATACAAAGTACTTTTGTAGCTTTAATATACAGTGAATTTTTCATGAATATTATTGTTATGGATTGAATTGTGTCCCCCCAAAATAAGTGCTGTAAATCCTATACCTGTGGATGTAATCACATTCGGGAGTAGGGTTTTCTGTATGATGTTAATGAGGCCATATCAGTGTCGGGTCTGTTTTAAGCCGATTACTTTGGGATATAAAAGAGCAGATCAGGCACAGAAGCCAGGAAGCAGAGATGGGGAAACATAGATGCCATACCCCACGAAGATCACCAGGGAACCAGGGAAAAGAAGCAGACAAGAGACAAGGAACTTGCACCAGAGCCTACAGGGAGAGAGCCTCCCCCCAGAGCTGATGCCCTGAATTTGAACTTCTAGCCTCCTAAACTGTGAGCAAATAAATTTCTGTTTGTTAAAGCCACCCCCTTGTGGTATTTCTGTTACAGCAGCACTGCAAAACTAAGACAGTTACCCTTGTATAGATCGAGAAAATACTGTATTTTATCTTACCAGAGATTGTTCACGATTTCTGAAATTCACAATACCTGCAGGAAAAAGTTAATGGTATTTGAGTTGCCAAAACAACACACTTCTCCTCATTTGCATTTGTAGGTGAGTAGTGTTTGTTCATATCTGTATGAATATATAGTACTTATTTACCTTTGTTTCAGAACATTAATGTCTTAGGCTGGGTTCTCTAGAGAAGCAAAACCAGTGAAGCACATATATAGTCCCAAGTCTGTGGGTCAGGTGGCAGGCTGGAGGCTTCTTCTGACTCACATTGGTGCAGGGGACGACAAACCCAAGATCAGCAGGTAAGATGGCAGGCTACTGGTTCAAGTCCCCAAAACTGGGGTTGAGATGATGACAAGCAGAGTTCAGGATCCAGAGCAGAGCAAAAGCCCACGAGCTTTGCCAGAAAGTCCATATATATTGGAGGCAGGCCATACCCCTAAGGAAACTCCCTTTCAGCTGTTTGGCTGCTCATAGCAGATCTCATCATGGAGGAGATTACATTATATCAGCTCTCATCATGAAGGTAGTTACATCATTACATAACCACCAAACTACATCCTAACTGCCAAACCACTGAGAATCATGGCCCAGCCAAATTGACACACGACCCTAACCATCACACTCAAATATAAGTATCCGTAACATTCCGTTGAATATTGTTTTCCTTCTCTTGAGCATCTAACGACTTCATCATCTCTCCTAGTGGAGTAACACTCAAGCATTTATAGATTAAAATGCATGTTATTTTCTCCTAAATTATTTTCCTTTATCTTATAGTTAGGACAGTATATTGATTTTTAAAAAAAATATGTGTGTCGGTGTGTTATATTATCTATAACTTTCATTTCAGAATAGTAAAAGTGGCCTTACAAAATGTTTGATATAGAAGGGAGTGTTGGGTCTGGCAGGGTTGGATCTACGACTCTAGGCAACCTTCAGGAGGGTGGTGTTTTGTCCATCCGATTTTGACAACAGCTCTATGAGCCAAGTCCTATTTTTACCATCATTTTGCACAGGAGGAAACTGAGTCAGGGAGACATGCAGTAACTTGCTCAAGGTCACATATCTAGAAAAGACGGGAGCCAGGATCCAGAGTCCCCTCACTCCACCAGCTTACTAGGATTGTCCAGGTGCCCCAGGGCCTTTCCACCTGGAAGCCTACCTCCTGGCCCTCCCCAGCCTCTTACAGGGCCCAGCAGGGGCTGGGACTAGAAGAAAAAATTACTTTTCCCTTTTAGATTGAATTACACCAGAGTAAATTAAAGGGAAGTGCCTTGCATACAGCAGACGCCCAATAAACTTTGTTGAGTGAATGAATGGCTGAATGAATGAACTGGACCCTTAGTAATTTATTGCGGTGAACTGGTGTGAGTTCCCAGGGGCTGAAGGCCAGGTTCTCAGCTCAAGGATGGACAAGTCCACTGCCTTTCCCCAATGTAGGGAGGCTGGCCGCTCTGTTTCCCCAGGGTGCACAGCTGTTGAAATAGGAACAAGAACATCTCCCTTTGCTCTCACCCAGCTCTTCCCCCGTGGCCGCTGACATGGGCCCCAGGCCTTGGAGATGGGGATGTTCATAGATAGCAGCCTTTCTTCTGGCTTGTGGGTCTCTGATCTAACTCCCCATGTCCTGGTTTGGGGGACACCAACCATGGAGGGCTGTGCCCATGTTTCCCGTGGGTCTTTGACTGGGTCTCACTCAGAGCTACTGCTTCCTGTTTCCTTCATTCAGCAAACGTTTTCTGAGGGTTTGCTTTGTGCCACATACTGGGGTACAGGTCTGAGTAACAACACATAGTCCCCACCCTCCAGGGACTCAGATTTAGGGCAGGGGACTGACAAGTTACCTGACTGAGTGTGGCAACAGCTGTGGCAGAGGAGCACCCAGCAGGCTCAGGAAGCCCAGAGGTTGGGGGACAGCTTACCTAGTCTGGGGAGAACAGGGGAGCCTTCCTGGAGGAGGCGAGCTTAGTCGTAAGGAATAGCTATGATTTAGCAAAGAAAAAGGATGAGTGTATTAGTCAGGGTCCCAACAGGGAACAGATGGCACATTCAAATTAGGATAATTTTTTTTTTAATAGGCGAAATTGGTTTCTCATTAAACAATTAATACACAAATTGTTTTCTGACATTGGTTGCCAACCCTGCAACACTCCCCTTCTTGACCTTGGATTCCCCATTTCCATTTGTCCAGCTTTTCTGTCCCCTCCTGCCTTCTTGTCCTTGCCCCTGGGCTGGTGTGCCCATTTAGTCTGGTATACGTGGTTGAGCTACGTGTATTATTGTTTTATGGGCCTGTCTAATCTTTGGTGGAAGGGTCAAATTAGGATAATTTGAGTACGGTTTTTGTGCAAGGGGGTTGTGTGCAAAGACGTGGGCAGGGTGTGGGGAAACCACACGAAGGAGAGCAGAAGCTACACGTGAGCCATAAGAAGTGGGAGCTGGGGGCTACTGGACTCTGGAAGGAGAGAGGCGCCCCTGGTGAAGTCCCCCTTGACAGGAGGTTTGACCTTCTGCCTAGGGAGCAGCCAGCCTGGCGTGTCCTTAAGCAAAACCAGTTGTCGTCGAGTCGATTCCGACGTAGAGTAGAACTGCTCCGTAGGGTTTTCGTGGCTGTGACCTTTTGGTGGCCCACCTTTCGCTTAGAGGCTGAGTGCTTACCCGTCTGTGCCACCAGGGACCCTCCAGGAGCCAAGGCCACTGGCGTTGTTGCTGTGATCCAGAGCAGGAGGCCTCTGGGCGCAGAGTTGGGGGAGTGGACTGGGAGGGGCAAGCAGGCCATGGCCTGCACATTGGGTCACGAAAGGCATTCCCAAGAACAGAAATGCTTGTAGGCCCAGAGGTGTGGGGAGCATGTCAGCTGGGGAAATGCTTTCTCTGTGGCTGGAGTGCGGAGTGAGCAGGAGTGAAAGACGTCATATCATAAAAAGCCTTGCTTGCGGACTTTTCTAAGGAGTTTGTAATTTTATCCTAAAGGCGATGGGAAGCCCCTGAAGGGTTTTAAGCAAGCAGTGACCTGATTAGATTTGTGTTCAAAGGGCCACTCTATCTCCAGTGTAGTGAGCCCTGGTGGCATAGTGGCTAAGTGCTTGGCTGCTAATCAAATGGCTGGTGGCTGAGTGGGAGAAAAGACCTGGCTATCTGCTCGCATAAAGATGACAGCCTTGGAAACCCTACGGGGCAGTTCTATTCTGTCCTGTAGGGTTGCTATGAGTTGGCATTGACTCCACAGAACATAGCAACTATGGCTGTGGTTTGGAGATTGTCTAGGGGCGTCACTTCAGGCCTGAACCAAGATAATGGCAATGGAGAAAGAAAGAAGTGGGTGGCCTTGAGAAATGTTTAGGAAGCAGACCCACAACGTGATGAACGACTGGGTGGGGAGGCTGAAGGAACGGGAGGTCTCAAGGGCAATGCCCTGGGTTCTGACTTGAAGCTCCGGCAGGGAATATGGGAGGGAGCATCAAGGTAGCAGGCTGGCTGTCCAACTGTCTCCTCCTCGGTCCTGTTTCTGCATTCAGGAGAAGGCTTAGCTTGGCCCTCATGAGCAGAACCTTTGGGAAACCCTGGGTGGTGCAATGGGTTAATGTACTCAGCTGCTAACTACAAGGTTGGAGGTTGAAGTCTACCCAGAGGCTCCTTGGAAGAAAGGACTGGCAATCTGCTTCCAGAAGGTCATAGCCATTGAAAACCCTCTGAAGGATAACTCTACTCTGACACACATGGGGTCACCAAGAGTCAGAGTCCACCCAATGGCAACCGGATTTTGGCTTTAAAGGGGACTGTGGAGGGGCTTCCCAGTCAGGCCAAAGGTTGGCCTCACAGGTGCCAAGGGCAAACCAGACTAGAGAGGAAGAAAAAGACACCTTTTGTCACTGTCCTAGGGTCACTGAGCCGGGACCTGCTCCCCGCTCAAGCCCCTGCCCCTTCCATATGGACAGAGGATGTGTTTTCCCGTAAGGGGCTTCTCTGCAGGGGCAGATGAGGTCCAGCTGAGGGGCGGGCGCCGGCAGTGATGGCAGAGTGCAGGCTCTGCCAACTGGGGCCGGAGCTGGATCCTGTCATTCCCGGGTTCCTTCCCATGGCTTTTCTGAAGGCCCTGGTCCCCGAGACTCATATTTCATCACCAGTGACTCTGAGGAACCTACTGTCCAGTAACAGGTCCCGTTCCTTAGAGTTCTCTGCCCAGAAACCTGGAATAATTTTCTTTTGTTTTAGAGGGAAATGCTGAGGTAGTTCTTTCATGTTCTAAGAACTTGGGTGGTCATGGCAACCCAGAAGGGTGGGGTGGGTGAGGTGGGGGGCTCCTTAGCAGCGTTCCGTTTCAAATGCCAGATTAAAGGAAAAGCTTCTTTGGAGTTTGCCTCATTAAGACATAGCTGGGTGCGGGCTTGTGGGATGATTTTCTGGTTCGTCATTTTACACATGACATTCTACCTCTGTGCCCTCACCTTGTGGACAGTCTCCTGGGACTTTTTTTTTTTTTTTTAATTGTGCTTTAAATGAAGGTTTACAGAGCAAATTAGTTTGTCTTTAAACAAGTAATACATATATTGTTTTGTGACATTGGTTGCGAACCCTGCAATGTGTCAACAATCTCCCCTTCTTGACCTTGGGTTCCCCATTTCCATTTGGCCAGCTTTCCTGTCCCTTCCTGCCTTCTCGTCCTTGCCCCTGGCCTGGTGTGCCCATTTAGTCCGGTATATGTGGTCGAGCTACGTGTATTATTGTTTGTTTTATGGGCCTCTCTAATTTTTGGCTGAAAGGTGAATCTCAGGATTGACTTCAGTATTGAGTTAAAAGAGTGTCCGGGGCTTCTGGGACTTTTCCCTGGGAATTTTGGCTCAAAGCTTCTCTGAGAATTGCAGCTCATTCCTGGCAGAGGGTCGCTGGGGGTGTTTCGTTTGTTCCTAGCTGGGGCTTTGTCCTGTGAGCCCCTTGCTCACGAAGGGCCACCGCTCAGCAAGAAAAAGGTAACAAGTTTATGGAGGTTTTGTTCTATCTACGGAAGGAAAGATGTTCCTGAGAAGTCTTTTCGTTCCACACACTTTTGGTCCAAGATCTTTCCCCCAGAATTGGCCTGACCCAAGAGCGAGGGGAGGCCAAGGCAAGCTCTGGCTCTGGGGTTCTGTGGGATCCCCTCGAACTGTTGTCTGGGGAAATCTAAGAAAAAAAATAAAGGTAGAAACGTTTAACCCAGAGACTGAACTAAGTGTTTTTTTCCTAAACTGAATTGTGTACCCTGAGAATTCTCCTTCAGCTGAAACCAGACTCGATACTCCACACTAGTCCAAACCTTTCCCAGCAGGGAATACCAGTTCTGACCCACAAAACATTTCCCACACTCAGTCACAAAGTCCTCTCATTTATTCCTTCAAAATATCTCCTAGATTCACTTCGTTATTAATGGTCTTATTAACAACAAAACCAAAACCAAAAAAAAGAAAAAAAACCCATTGTCATTGAGTAGATTCCAACTCCTGGCAAACCCATGGGTTACAGAGTGGAACTGAGCCCCATAGGGTTTTCTTGGCTGTAGTCTTCATGGAAGCAGATGGCCAGGCCTGTCTTCCACGGCACCTCTAGATGAGTTCAAACTGCCAACTTTTAGGTTAGTAGCCAAGAGCCAACCTCTTGCCCCACCCAGGCACAATTTTATTAACAAAACCCAAACAAACCCATTGCCACTGAGTCGATTCTGACACATAGCAACCCTATAGGACAGAGTAGAACTGTCCCGTACAGTTTCCAAGGAGCAGCTTGTAGATCTGAACTGCCAGCCTTTTGGTTAGCAGCCGTAGCACTTAACCACTATGCCACCAGGCCTCCTTATTAACAACAGCCCCATTTATTGAACACTGACTGACAGCCAGGATTTCCAAGTACTGCCTAATTTAATAGCCACCAGCAGCCCTGTGAAGCAGATACTGTTATTCTCATGTCTCAGGGGAGGAAACTGAGTTTGTCGAGGGTCGAATAGCTAGCAAGGGGTGGAGCCCAGAAGGAGCCCAGGTCTGTCCAATGCCACCTGTGACGACACCCTTTCACCACACGACACAGCCTGCATCCTTCTGCCACCATTCTGCTCTCGGCACCTCTTGTCAGATCACTGCTCGCGCACGGCAGGCCTCCCGCCTCATTCCCTGCCCCCGCCCGGTTCCTCTGCAGCCAAGGAGCCTTGGTGATGCAATGGTTAAGCACTCGGCTGCTAACCTAAAGGCTGATAGTTGGAATCCACTCAGCAGCTCTGTGGAAGAATGGCCTGGTGATCTGCTTTCATAAAGATTACAGCCAAGAAAACCCTATGGCGCGGTTCTACTCTGTCACATGGGTTGCTATGAGTCAGAATCGGCTTGACAGCACCCAACCACAACAAAAACCAATCCAGCCAGCACATGGCCCCTGAACGATCTTCCTAAAGCTCCCCCACTAGACTAAGTCCTGGGGATACAGAGACTAGGTTTGTCTTGTTCACAGTGGTGTCTGTAGGGCTTAGCCCATAGAAAGTGCCTGCTAAGTACTTAGTTACTTACGGTAAAGCCATTGACCGCTAATGGAAAGGTCGAAAGGTCGGCAGTTGGAAATCACCAGCAGTTCTGCTTCTGTAGAGATTTATAGCCTTGGAACCCTATGGGGTCACTATGAGTCAGAATCGAGGCAAAGGCAGTGGGTTTTGTTTGGGTGTTTACTTACTGAGTGTTAACAAGTACCTCTTTTCTCTACTGGTTCCTGACATCCTTATTCTGTCTATTCTTGGGCCCCTCCTACCTGGAGTCACTGCTGCCCTCCACCATTAGACTCGGCTTGCCTGTCACCTGAACTGATCCCGTCCAGGCAGGAGAAGTTCCCATCAGGGAGGGTGGGAGCCTGTATGCAGGGTGCATTCCTGCAGGAGCTTCATAGCTCTGGCTGCTTCTGCTTCTGCAGGGAGAAAGGGTTTCTGCTGCCCTCCATCTAAAACCTGGGGTGCAGTGTGTCTTGGGGTTCTCCAGAGAAAGAGAACCAGTGAGCTATATACACACGTATATATAAACACGTGTGTGTTCACATACGTGTGTATATATGTATGTGTATATATACACATACATATGTGTGTAGGCACCAATCCCTGGAGAAGGACATCATCCTTGGTAAAGTAGAGGGCCATCGAAAAAGCGGGAAGACCCTCAATGGGATGGATTGACACAGTGGCCGAAACAACAGGCTCAAGCATAACAATGATTGTGAAGATGGTGCAGGACTGGGCAGTGTTTCTTTTGTTGTACACAGGGTCTTTGTGAGTCAGAACCGACTCAATGGCACCTAACAACAACAACAACATATATGTGTGTGTGTGTACATACATGTGTATATGTGTGTGTGTGTACATACATGTGGGTATATATGTGTGTGTATACATACATGTGTATATATGTGTGTGTGTACATACATGTGGGTATATATGTGTGTGTACATACATGTGTATATATGTG